>NC_084795.1:164116418-164433183 GCF_963169125.1 Humulus lupulus
ATATGGAATTTTTCTGATATTTACAAAATTATTCAAACAATAATTTAACAATCTAAATATAACAATAATAATATACCATTGTATTTATTTATTCACAGAAAAACAAATGTCTTTACATGCTTTTAGGACACACTCCTAACACCACATATATGTTTTAGGAGGATGCCTGAATTTTGTGGGAGGTTATATCCCAAACCAGAAATGCCAATGCCCTGAGTTGGGAAGAGTTTCTGACTCTGTTTAATGAGAAGTATTATAATGATTCCATCAGGGCTGCAAAGGCTGAAGATTTTATCATATTACTTTAGGGGAGTTTATCAATGACTAAATATGCTCTGAAGTTTTATAGATTGGCAAAGTTTTCCATGGAGCTGGTGCCCACTGATGGGACCAGAAGGGAGAGGTTTCTCCAGGGGCTACAACCTAGATTAGCCTAGGATGTTCGTATCACCACTGTGGTTGGAGTTACCACTTATGCATAGGTGGTAGAGAAGGCGCTCACAGCTGAGAGTGCAGAAAACAAGATATGGCTGGACAATGCAGCCAGAAGAGAGTTGAGAGGGACAGGTCCTCCATTTGTTGGTTCGAGTAGGGGTGGAGGCCCCGGTGATCAGAAGAGGAAGGTTCCTGATACCTTCCCAGCACCAGGTCCTGATAGGCAACCATGTGGTATTTCAATGGGCCGCCAGGGTGGCAGTGAGGCCTGGAAGACTTATCCAGAGTGCCCTAGGTGCAAGAGGCATCATTTGGGAGAGTGTAGGGAAAAGGCTTGCTTCTTATGTGGGGCAGTGGGATATTTCAAGAAAGATTGCCCTAAAGGAAGAAAGGAAGAATCGAAAAAGGCAGACAGCTCAACCCCAGCTCGAGTGTTCGCATTGACTAAAGTAGAAGATGAGGCTTCACCCTCAGTAGTTACAGGTCAGCTTCTTAGTTCTAGAACCCCTTATATTGTTTTGATTGATTATGGTGCTACACATTCTTTTGTTGCTAGTAGAATTATTGATAGACTGTGTAGACCATGTGATTATTATGTTGTGGGGTTTGAGACCTTATTACCCACTGTGGAGTTAGTAGTATCCAGGAGATAGGTCAGATCTTTGCCAGTAACAGTGGAGGGCAGAGAGTTGTCAATGGATTTGATAGAGTTAGTTTTGACTGACTTTCACACAATTCTGGGTATGAATTGGTTAGTGAAGTATGGGGCAAGGATTGCATAAGGAAGATGGTCACCTTTGAGCCTGAAGGTGATGATCCTTTTCTATTTGTTGGTACTATGCATGGACCTCATATACCTGTGATTTCTGTTTTGAGAGCTAGAGATCTATTGCAAGGAGGTTGCATAGAATTCTTAGCCAGTGTGGTTGACACCACACAGGTCATGCCAGTGAGACTAGAAAAGACCAGACTAGTTTGTGAGTTTCTGGATGTGTTTCCAGAAGATTTATCAGGGTTGCCACCACACAGAGAAATTGAATTTGTGATAGTTTTGGTACCAGGGACGGAGCCAGTGTCTAGAGCACCTTACAGAATGGCCCCAACTGAGTTAAAAGAATTGAAAGTACATTTACAAGAGCTGTTGGACTTAGGTTTTATCATACCTAGTTTCTCACCTTGGGGTGCGCTAGTTCTGTTTGTGAAGAAGAAAGATGGTTCTCTGAGGATCTGCATTGATTACAGAGAAGTAAACAAATTAACAATTAAGAACAAGTATCCTCTGCCAAGGATAGATGATATGTTTCATCAGTTGCAAGGTAAAAGGGTATTCTCAAAGATAGACCTTCGTTCTGGTTATCATCAGTTGAGGGTCAAGGAGGAAGACATACCAAAGACTGATTTTCACACTAGATATGGGCATTATGAGTTTTTAGTCATGTCCTTTGGATTGACTAATGCCCCAGCTACTTTTATGGATTTGATGAACAGAGTGTTCAAGGATTATTTGGACCAGTTTGTGATTGTCTTCATCGATGAAATTCTGGTTTAATCTTAGTCAGAGTCAGAACATGAGCAACATCTGAGGTTGGCTCTACAGAGACTGAGGGAGCACAGATTTTTTGCAAAGTTCAAGAAATTTGAGTTCTGGTTATCTCAGGTATCTTTCCTTGGACACATTATCAGTAAGGAGGGGATAAAAGTAGATCCAGCCAAGATTGAGGCAACCAGAGATTTGCCAAGGCCAAAGAATGCTTCTGAAGTTAAAAGTTTCCTTGGGTTGGTAGGTTATTACAGACATTTCATGGAAGGGTTCTCTAAGATTTTTATTTCATTGACTGAGCTGACACGCAAGAATCAGAAGTTTGTGTGGTCAGACAGGTGTTAGAACAGCTTACAGGAACTGAAGCTGAGATTGATTACAACTCTAGTTCTGAGTCTTCCAACAGATCGGGAGAAGTTTGTGATTTACTGTGATGCCTCACATCAGGGTTTGGGTTGTGTACTAATGCAGTCAGGAAAGGTGATTGCTTATGCCTCACGTCAGCTGAAGGAGTATGAACAGAGATATCCCACTTATGATTTAGAGTTGGCGGCTGTGGTCTTTGCATTAAAGGTATGGAAGCATTACCTTTATGGGGTGAAGTATGATATTTATACTGACCACAAGAACCTGAAGTACTTCTTCACACAAAAAGAATTGAACATGAGACAAAGGCATTGGCTGGAGTTAGTAAAAGATTATGATTGTGAGATTTTGTATCATCCAGGAAAGGCCACCATGGTAGATGATGCTTTAAGCCGGAAGGGTCCAGGATAGATTTATAGTGCGAGCCTGATATCTAGAGAGTTAGTAGAGGGTATGACCAGAGCTGGTATAGAGTTGCTGGTGGGCCAATATTATGCTATAGACTACGCTGCTTGAGAGAATAAAGGAGGGTCAATTGGGTGATCCACATCTGCTCAAGATTAGAGAGGATGTATTGGCACGAGTGTCTAGAGATTACACAGTGTCTGAGATGGGCTTGTTGAGATACAAGGGTCGGATATGTGTTCCGTTAGACACTGCTTTGAGGCGAGAGATTCTGGATGAATCTCATACTACACCTTATTCTTTACATCTAGGGACCACGAAGATGTACTAGGATGTGAGATCATTGTATTGGTGGCCTGGGATGAACAGGGATGTAGTGGAATATGTGGCTAAGTGCTTCACATGTTAACAGGTCAAGGTTGAGCATCAGTGGCCAGCAGGGTTATTACAGCCTCTAGATATCCCAGAGTGGAAATGGGAAGACATCACGATGGATTCGTGGTGGGGTTACCCAGGACTGTTGGTCAATATGATTCCATTTGGATTATTGTGGATCACTACACAAAGTCAACTCACTTCTTACCAGTGAGGAATACATATACAGTTGATCAGTACGCAAATCTCTATGTGAGAGAGATCGTGCGCCTCCATGGAGCACCAAGGTCGATCGTGTTAGATCGAGACCCCACTTTTACTTCCAAGTTCTGGGAAAGTTTACAGAAGGCCATGGGAACACAGTTGAAGTTTAGTATTGCTTATCATCCTCAGACAGATGGACAATTTGAGAGGACGATTCAGATATTAAAGGACATGCTGCGCGCTGTGTGCTGGACTTTGGTGGATCCTGGAGTAAGTATCTACCTTTGATAGAGTTTTCCTACAACAACAGTTATCAGTCTACCATTGGGGTGGCACGGTATGAGATGTTGTATGGTAGGAAATGCAGAACTCTCATTCATTGGGATGAGACAAGAGAAAAGAGATACTTGGGTCCTGAGGCAGTTCAAAGGACCAGTGAGGCTATTGAGAAGATTAGAGCAAGGATGCTTACTTCTCAAAGTAGACAAAAAATTTATGCAGATCCCAAAAGTAGGAACGAGGAGTTCCAAGTCAAAAACTATGTCTTCCTTAGAGTCTCACCATGGAAAGAGGTGAGAAGCCCTAAATTTGTAAGTCCATTTGAGATCCTGGAGAAGATTGGTCAGGTGGCTTACAGGTTGGCCTTACCGCCGGCATTGTTGGCTATGCATAACGTGTTTCATGTTTTAGCTCTTCGGAGGTATGTAACTGATTTGACTCATGTTTTGAGTTACAAAGCTTGAGGCAGATCTCACCTATGAGGAACAACCAGTCTTGATACTTGACAGAAAGGACAAGTTCCTCAAGAATAAAACGATAGCTTTGGTTAAGGTATTATGGAGGAACAGCAAGGTCGAGGAAGCGACCTGGGAGCTGGAGTCAGATATGCAGAGTTAGTATCCCAAGCTGTTCAGGTAAATTTCGAGGACGAAATATCTCTAAGGAAGGGATAATTGTAATGCCCCAAAATCCCTAATGTGGTTTACGGTTGGATTAGTAGGCCGGGAGGGCCATAATTGATTTATTATGCCATTAAATGATTATATGCATGATTATGTGAATTATATTATTATATGATGATAAATGCATGCATGTGGGTCCACTTTTCATTATAAGGGCATTTTGGTAATTTGGCCCGTTGAGGGCATATTTGTATATTTTCATGCATGTTGGTGAATTATTGATGAGGCCACATTATAATGTGGATTTGTTCAAGCTATTCGGCATAAGATGATCTTTGAATACTACTTAGCGCTTTGGTCATAACGGGGTTAATTTCGAGGCTCAGGGTGAGTCTCAGGGTAATTTGATGATTATGTAACGCCCTGGATAGCCAAGACCGTTACACTGTGTGTTTATAAAGTGCCAGACTTGCTAATCAAGTCATTAAAGTAAAAGCGTGTTACTGAAATAGTAGAGGAACTAGGGTTAAAAGAGTTTTGGTCTCAAAAGTACATTTTCATTACTAAACATTGTTTATGTACATGGGATCCAAAAATTGACAGTTTAAAAGCCATTTACAAAAGTTACAACGTTTAAATACATTGACTGGCCATACTAAGGCAAAAGCGAGCTGTTAGGTAATCTCTGTCCTGACACACTCCTCGACCGTGGTGATCGAATGGCTGGCTATGTACATTTCACCTCGGAGCTCTCCACCTCAGGCCTGGTCCAGCTTGCCCTTGCCCTTACCTGCACCACGAAGCACCCGTGAGCCAAGGCCCAGCAAGAAAACACAGCAACAACAGAGCATGAACAACTAGCAATAAATCAATTACACATATAGCATCTCATCAACTCAAGTATATCATCAATCAAGTATTTCATATACTAAGCATCTCAACTCAAATACATAATGCACAGACGATAACCAGGGCTAGCGCTCACAGGCAGCTCCCTCTATTATCCAATTACTTTCGGCGCCCAATGGCCAATTCGCGCTCCGTGCGCTAAAATCATGAACGATACTCTTAGACCGCTTATACGTGTCCCTTGGCGTAATACCAACGATGACACAATACAACTTTCGGGAACACTTAGTCCCATTCACAACCATACATTCGGGTGCAGTTTTCTTACCTTTCAATTCAATAGCTTTAATCCCTCGACACCTTGAGCACGATCCCACTCGAGCCCTAGCGCTCACCTAAACACAATCATGGCCAAAGTCAACATCAACCCTCAAGTTCAAAACCTAGCCCCGGGTCCAATCCCGAGCCCCCGGGATGTCCTAGTTCCACCAAACAAGGTGGTGGAACCAAACCCCAAACCTTAGGTCAAAAACCCTTGCAAATTACCCTAAAATCCCCTTCAGAAGGCAGGGTAGCGCTACAGCGCTCTTGGGAGGGCGCTATAGCGCTACAGACAGAAACCAAAACCCTTCCAGCAAAATGGCCTAGCGCTACAGCGCCCAAAGGCTAGCGCTGTAGCGCTAGTCACATGCAGCTCAACACCAAAATTTGCCTTGTGCGATTTTCTCGAGCCAACCCCAACCAAACCTCTTCCAACTCTAACCCAAACTTAAAAACAACCTCATGACCACACTCCACTCATCCCAAGCACCCTAAACATCTAAAATCCTAGCACATGCAATCACAAACTCAAAATTCACCATAGCCACCTCCAAACTCCAAAACCCAACATAAACCAGCTGAACATCAGAACTAGAGCTTAGAATTCATACCTTTGATAGAATTTCGCCCACAAGCTATCCCTAGGCTCCCTTGGCTTGCTACTCCTCAGCCTTAAGCCTGAATTCCCCAAGGTTCCATTCAATTCAACTCAAGTACCACAACTTAAAAACCAGAAACAGAAATGGATGAACTCTAGAATCTTACCTCAAGTGTTGGTGAAACCCTGCTAAACCTCTGTCAATTCCTTAGTCTTAGGTCAAGGTCCTTGATGTTTAGTTATCCCAGCTCTCCTCTAAGCTTTACTCCAGAAATTCTCAAGAAACAGGTGAAGGAAAGTGTAAACCGACTTAGAAAAACTCTCTCTGTTTTCCCTCTTTCTTTTCCCTTCTTTTTCAGACTTCTTTGATATTCTATAAATTCCACTAACTTAAAACCTCAGTAATACCCATCCTTAAAAGTCAAATGACCTTTATGCCCTCCCAATTAACTCCAATCCTTTAGTCCACTTAAGGGCATTTTAGTCATTTTACCTAATTCCCGCTACTTCCTCGAATGTCTCTATTATTTCCCGCTTAGTTCCCGATACCTTACTAATCCCCAATAGCATTCCTCAATATCATAATAATCTCCAGCTTATCCACTAAATTCCCATTTACACCCCTGAGCTCACCCCGAGCCGGGTATAAATCCCCGCTATGACTTTTATGCTACTTTGCTCACTAGGATCGTCTCGAGTCACAGATCACAGATATATCCACATAATAATGTGGTCTCAACAGTTATCACATATATCAAAGCAGTTATGCCCATAATGGCCAAAATTACGATTATGCCCTTCTAACCTAATCTGGGCCTATATGCACACTAACACACATAGTCATGCATCTCAAATACTCAAGTAATCATATAACATGCTTTAAATCATAATCATGCATCTAAATTATTAAAACCACACATAATCTCCATTAGGCCCTCCAGGCATACTAATCAAGGCCCTTAAGCCTTACTAGCGAGTTTGGGTCGTTACAACTGTTGTGACAGTAAAAATCCCGTGATCCGTAAGGGGAAAGACCGGGTAAGCTGTGCAATCCCACACCGCCTGGGGAAGGTCAAGTGTAATGATTCTAAGACTGTGTAGGTATGGGACTACACAGTCGAAGAGGGCTTAAATGGATTGATGGGTACTACCTATATCAGGAAGGTGCATCTTCTTTTCGGTAGCCCATCACTTGAGAACTCCATGGTTAAGCGTGCTTGGCCTGGAGTAATCTAGGGATGGGTGACCTCCTGGGAAGTTTTCCCAGGAAGTGTGTGAGTGAGGACAAAGCACGCTGGAAAGACTTGTCTTGGTTTGTAGGGCCAGTCGTCATTCCAGAAAGCAGCCATAGTGATGTGGGGCGTCACAGATTAGTACATTACCGGGAATTAAAGGGTAATGGGATATAATTAATTATCATTTGGGAATATTAGGAATAACGAGAATTGGAGGATGTTAATTATGATTAATGAGATAGGCGGGAAAGGACGGTTTTACCCTTGGTAGCCTTAAGAGGGAATTTAATGACGTAGGGGCATTTTTGTCTTTTGACCTAAGGTTATATATCAACTACAAAGTTGTAGAAAGCTTAAGCAAAAATAGAGCAACTGGTTTCCTTTCCCACGATCATCATTTCTCCTTCTTCTTCCATTAAATTTTTGAAGTTCCAATTGAGGATTCAAGCTAGGGAAGTAAGCCTTGAGGGTCTAGAATTGTGTTCTACCATTGAAGAGGGTTCCATCTTGAGCTTGAGGTAAGATTCTAGCCATGGAAACTCTGGTTATACTCTGTTTTTCATTTGATTTTCAGATGGGATTTTTGGATTTGATAGATGAGAATTCAAGGAAGTTTTTGGCAATGTTTGGTTGGGTTTTACAGCCTAGGACTTGTAGAATGGGTTTTTGGGTTCATTTGTGAGTTTGGTTGAGGTTTGGAATCAGTTTTTGAAGATTGGAAATTGGAGAAGTTGAAGGGGAAAAACCAGGGCTGAATCACCCTAGTTCTAGCACTACAGCGCTGTCCAGGGCAAGTCAGCCCTGCTTGTAGCACCTAGGCGCCAGGGGGGCAGCGTTGTAGCGCTACCCTTTTTTTCCACGGTCCTATTTTGGGTACATTTGAGGGTTTTTGGCTTGGGATTTCAATTCATAAGGCTCAGGATTGAATCTACTAACCGTTTAAGTACGATTAGAGGTCCCGGGAGTGAGGTTTAGGTCAAGAACCTTCTATTGTTGATTTTATTGATGGAGTTCAATATTTGGTTATGACTAGGTGACCACTAAGGGATCAAAGGATCGATCATTCTCACGGGTCGTTCTTTTATTATTTCTCGCTCAAACCAGTTGTAAGAAAAATGCACTCCGTATGTGACATGCATGGTTATTAATGAGGCATGTTGAGATTGCATATTAAATGCTTAACAATCTTTCTTATCTGTGAATGGTACTGACTTATTAGTCAGAATCGGCAATGGTGTCAGTATTGACTGTGAAACTATGACTCATTAGTCAAGTTTGGCATTAGTACTAAGAAATGGTCGTATGTTATTGGCTTATGAGTCAAGAACGGTATTAGCGTGTTTAACGCAAGCCGAAAATATTATATCTAATCGGCATAAGAATTATCGACATAAGCATGAAATGCTTGACTGACCTTAAGTTCGATGAAAACGAAAGCGCTTGTCTAGTCTAAAGGCTAGTTACTTAGAGCTAGGGCCAGAAGGCCCAGGTTACTGCATCGTCACATGCCTAAGAGTGTGGAGCCCAAATTCGTGACTTACTCATCAGTCACTTATCTGATTAGGGATATAAGCCCCAACATGATTATTAGAATCTCAATATTATCTTATTAGGGCTACTAGCCCAGTATGATTATCATAATCTTTAAATGATATTGTATACATGTAGTAATGAGTTTTCTTGCCGAGCCTTGGATCACGGATGCTATGTGATGCAGGTAAAGGGAAAGAAAAGCTCACCCAACCTTGAGTGGAGAGCTTAGGTGGCGATGTGTACATATGCGGCCGTTTGACCACCACGGCCAAGGTGTTTTTTAGGGGAACTAGGGGTTAACCCTATTTTTGCCACTTAGGTCAGTGGGTTGTAATTTTTATAATGTAATGACCATTTTTTATTGTAAATAACTTGTAAACATTTTTATGGGCCCATGTACAGTTTTATGTTTTAAATAAAATATATCATTTCCTTTTGATCAAGATTTTTCACCTTAGTCTATTAATTACACATAGATGCACGTTTATAACCAAATGACTCGTTCAGTGAGTTAAGCACTGTTTAAAGTTCACAATAATGGTCTTGGAGTAACCAAGGCATTACAATAACAATCCCCCACTTGGTTAAAGACAAGCCACATTCTCTAACTTAAACTGTTTTGGTGAATAAAATAAAGTGCCTTTCAGTTTGAACTTTACCTTAGTGAAAATACCACAAGGTCTTATCGAAATCTTTAGTTGCTCTAAGCTTGAACCAAGTATTCCATATGATAACACCAATGATACCTCACACATCTCCACCACATCTTTTGTTTCCCCACTTTCTCGTTTATCACTATCATTGCCATGTGCTCATCTTTTCATGGACTTTTTGGGGAGAAACTCCAACTCCCATGAGAGGCGACACCACCTCTAAGTCCACATAAGTGAAGTTCTTACAACATCTTTGCTACCTTTATAGATGCTTGTTGCATTCAACTGAACTTCATTAAAAGCCTTAGGCTTAACCCTAACTCGGTAGCAACCAACACTAACCATCTCGGATGGAACTCATCATAAATTTAGTGTTGAAAACTATTCACTTATTAATGACTTGTTCTTACCCATTGAACTTTTTCCCTAGATTTGTACAAGTTGAGAGTTGGGTTTCCATCATTGGTGAATCTATTCTTCTAAGAGTTTAATTTCCATCTCTTTTGAAGTAGAACTTACTAACCTTCTCACTAGAGGTTTTGTAAATGGATCCACTAAGTTCTCACTTGTCTTAACATATGAGATCAATATGATTCCACCTTGAATCAATTGTCTCACATATTCATGTCTTAGACTAATGTGTCTATACTTTTCATTATACACACTATTATATGATCTAGAAAGTGCGGATTGGCTATCACAATGTATTGAAATTGTTGATACCATATCCGTGGTTAAAGGAATATCCATCATGAGATTCCTAAGCCACTCGGACTCTTTGTTGGTTGCCACTAAAGCTATAAACTTCGCTTCCATTGTTGAGTGTGATATACACATTTGTTTCTTGGAGCCCCATGAGATTGCACCTCCTCCAAGAGTAAACACCCAACCGGTGGTGGAGAGATTATCTCCAATTCTCGATATCCAATTAACATCGGAATATCCTTCAAGTATCTTTGGAAAATTTGTATAGTGAAGATTATACTCTTTGGTACCCTTAAGATAACCAAGTATTCTCTCAATAGCTTTCCAATGCTTGATACTTAGATTGCTAGTAAACCTACTAAGTTTACTAACCACATATGCAATATCCGCTCTTGTGCAATGAGCGGCATACATTAGGCTACCTATTGCACTTGCATATTCCAACTGAGCCACCACTCTTCCTTCATTCTTTTCAAACTTCATGTTTGAATCAAATGTTGTATATGCCTCTTTGATTTTTGAGATAATTGAATTTTTCGAGCACTTTCTCAACATAGTGGGTTTGACTCAACACAAAACCCCCACTATTCCTTCTAACTTTGATACCTAGAATGGTATCCACCTCTCCAAGGTCTTTCATTTTAAAGTTAGAAGATAGAAACATCTTCGTTTCCATTATTCATTTCATGTCATTACTCAAAATCAACATATTTACATATAGACACACAAGTATGACAAAGTCACCACAAGTCTTAGAGTATAAGCACTTGTCTGCATTATTGTGTCTAAATCCATTAGAGACAATGACTTTATCAAACTTCTCATGCCATTGTTTTTGAGCTTGTTTCAAACCATGTAATGATTTGACAAGTCTACACACTTTATGTTCATTTCCTTGAAGAACAAAACCTTCTGATTATTCCATATAGATCTCCTTCTCGAGATCCCCATTTAGGAATGTCATTTTGACATCCATTTGGTGAACATAAAGGTTGTATATAGATGATAAGGCAAACAACAACCTTATAGAAGTAGTTCTTGCTACCGATGCATATGTGTCAAAGTAATTTATTCCCTCTCTTTGTTTGAAACCTTTGGCTACTAGCCTAGCCCTGAAGGTTTGTATGGTACCATCGGTATGGTATTTCTTTCTAAATACCCATTTGGCCCCAATCTATTTGGACCCCTTTGGAAGATCAACCAATTCCCAAGTGTGGTTTGACATAATTGAATCCATTTCATCATTATTTTCCTCTTTCCATAAAGCGGAGTCCCTTGAGGACATTGCTTCCTTGAAGGTTTTGGGATCATCTTCTATTTGAAGTACTACTGGATGTTTCCAAGTAACTTTCTCATTATCTCCTTCAACAAGGTATAATGTCTCTATTGGAGAACACTTCTCACTTGATCCCAAATCTTTGAGCCTTTAGCTCCTTCTAGGAAATTGAGGTTGCTCGCCAACTATTCTAGGAGTCTCCTCTTAAGGTTCTCTAGGTTGAGTTGGTTCTAACTTGTTGCCATCGCATGACATGTTCTCAACAAACTCCACCTCTCTACATTCAATTATTACATTAGACTCCAAGTCTAATAATCTATAAGCATTGTTATCTTGGGCACAACCTACAAATGCACATCTTATAGCTCTTGGACCCAACTTGGTCCTTTTTGGATCGGTGCTCTTGCAATAAGCAAGACACCCCCACACTTTAAGATAACCAATGTTTGGTTTCTTTCCTTTCCATAACTCATATGGAGATATATTATTTTTCTTCATGAGAATACGATTCAAAATATGACAAGCGGATAGCAAGGCTTCACCCCACAAACTAAAATTCAATTCAGAGTGTAATAGCATAGCATTAATCATCTCAATAAATGTTATATTCTTTATTTCAGCCATACCATTTTGTTGTGAAGTATAAGGGGTTGTACATTCATGAATTATTCCATGTTCTTCACAAAACAAGTTAAATTCATTTGAAAAATATTCACCACCCCTATCTCTTCTAAGTATTTTAATTTTCCTTTCAAGTTGATTTTCAATTTCCGCTCTATACACCTTAAACACATCAAATGCTTCATCTTTATTTTTTAAGCAAGTATACATATGTGAACCTAGAGCAATCATCAATGAAAGTGATAAAATATATATTTCCTCCTCTAGTCAACATTCCATTAAGTTCACATAAATCACTATGTATCAAATCTAATAACTTAGAGTTTCTTTCAACACTAGGAAAAGGCTTCTTTGCCATTTTAGATTTAATACATAATTCACATTTTTTATCCTCAACATTATCACAATCAATTAATCCAAATTTGACAGTCTTTTAATTGTGCTAAATCCTATATGTGCAAGTCTAACATGCCACAAACTAAAGAATTTGAGTCAAGCATATAACAAGAAGAAGAAGAAACTTTATTGTTCAGATTGTCAATAGAAGTACAAAGCTTGAACATGTCATCACAAGCATATCCCTTTCCCACAAAAACATTGTCTTTAGACAAAATGAGCTTGTCGAAATCTATCACAACCTTGATTCCTGGTTTGCCAAGTAAATTTCCACTCACAAGGTTTCTACTCATTTCTGGTACATACAAAACATTAGCGAGTAGAACCTTCTTGTCAGATGTGAAGAACAAGTCAATGGTTCCCTTTCCTTCAACCGTGGACCTTTTCTCATTGCCCATTTGGATTTCATGCCCTTCCTTTGAAGATTCAAAAGGTCTTGAATAGGGTTCTATCATAGGTAACATGAATGGTGGCACAAGTATCATACCACCACCCACTCACATTTCCATGAATGGCATTTACCTCACTTAGTGTTGCCACTAGCTTATCATGGGCTGAGATGACTTTTGCCTCATTGTTATGGCTCCTCTTAAACCTACAATCTCTAGCAAAGTGGTCATTCTTGCCACACACAAAACAAGGTCCCTTGGAACTTTTGAATTGTCCCTCATTCTTCTTGGGCCCCAAGGGTTTTTGACCTTGCCCTAATTCTTGCCATTTCATTAGCCCTTGTTAGGAGGATTTGCCACAACATTGGCCTTAGTAGTCTCTCAATTAGACTTATCTTCATTCATATCTCTATAACGAGATTCCTCCACAATTCTCATGTGTTTGAGAATTTCCTCTAAAAAAATCTCTTTATTTCTATGGAGACTCTTTTTCCTATAGCCTCTCCATGAAGGAGGTAACTTGGCTATAAAGGCACCCACAAGAAATTGTTTAGGCAATACAATTTTAAGAGTAGACAATTTATTCACAATAATTTGAGGGAGAAGGGGTTTATCATCATAAAATTTAAATTCCATATATGGAGTAATAAGGAATTTCTTAGTACCTTCCTCTTCTACTTTGTACTTATTTTCCAAGGCCTCCCAAATCTCCTTAGCGGTCTTGGTGTTGGTGTAGAGATCGTATAGCCTATCCGAGAGGGCATTAAGGATGTGACCCCTACAAATCAACTCATCTTCTTCGCGCTTTTTCCTTTCTTTGACAACTTCTTGTGTATCATCTTCCTTGGGCTCTTCCAAGGCCTTTAGGTCTTTATCCAAGACAAAGAAAACTTTCAAAGTAGTTAGCAAGAACCTAATCTTGTCTTGCCAATGAATAAAGTTAGTCCCATCAAATCTATCTAATATAACAAAGTCTTGAGTTATGAATCTCAATGCTGAAAGAGAGTTAGATTCTTCCATGATATGCTATATCAGATTATAGAGTATTAGAATGTTGGGGGAGAGTGAGATAACACCGCCACAAGAAATAGAATCTACACAAAATTTGGATTGAAAAAGAACATGCAAACCCAAGTAGAACAATGCTGTTCTTCAACTTTGATGAAGCTTGAAACCCTGGGCAAGATCACCACTTTGAGAAAATCCTTTGAGCAAACCAAACACAAAAACAAGGCTTATACACGTTGCAAAAAGCTATCCTAATACTCTATTTTCCATCCACCATTGATGCTTGAGGCCTTCTCTTTGGGAAATGAGGATTGAGATTTAACAAGTCTTCAACTCTCAAAGCCAAACACATTCTTGGAGAGTTCTTGGAGAAAACTTAGAGATTCTTGGAGCTAGAGAGAGAGGGGGGGGGGGGGGGGGGGGGGGGGGATAGAGAGAGATTGGAGAGAGTGATCAAATCTTCCAAATCACTGTTTTTGACCCTTATATATAGTAGGCGCTGTCATTATGTCCAACCAATAGAATTAGACTTGAAAACACATCATTTAGAGCATTTACGATATTTCACGTAACACAGCAGGAGACGCATCACCTGCATGCAGGCGATACATCGCCTGCTAGGGTTTTTGGAAACCCTATCTTTCAGGCGATGTCTCACCTCTTGGGTGGCGACATATCGCTACCCTCTTTGATTTTGGACACTTCCAAAGGTCCCAAAATTGCTATAAATGTCCCAAACTTTTTGGGAACCCTTAGATACTCTCATGTATCACTTTGGACCCAAATTTGCATTTTATAAGTGCCTACAATTGAAGCTCAAATTCACATCTTCATTATGTGAATTCTACTAAATGTTTATACCTTGCTTGTATTTTAATACTTATCATTTGTAATTAACCAATCATAACATCGTACAACATCTCATAAGGAGCCACCCCAATGGTCGACTGATAGTTGTTATTGTAGGAAAACTTTATCAAAGGCAAATACTTACTCCAGGACCCATCAAAATCCAGCAGACATGCTCGCATCATGTCCTATGATATCTATATCGTCCTCTCAGATTGTCCATCTATCTGAGGATGATAGGCAGTATTGAACTTCAACTGTGTACCCATGGCCTTCTGCAAACTTCCCAAAAACTTGGAAGTAAATGTGGGGTCCCGACCTAACACGATCGACCTCGGAGCCCCATGAAGGCGCACTATCTCTTTCACATAGAGATCTACATAATGGTCAACTATATATGTTGTCCTCGCTGGTATAAAGTGAGTTGATTTGGTGTATCGATCCACGATAACCCACACTGAATCATGTTGACCCACAATCCTGGGTAACCCCACCATGAAATCTATCGTGATGTCCTCCCATTTCCACTCTAGGATGTCTAGAGGCTACAATAGCCCTGCTGGTCTCTCATGCTCAGCCTTGACTTGTTGACATGTCAAGCACTTAGCCACATATTCTATCACATCCCTCTTCATCCTATGCCACCAATATAGCAATCTCACATCCTGATACATCTTCGTGGTGCCTGGATGCAAAGAGTAAGGGGTAGTATGAGATTCATCTAGAATCTCCCGTCTGATAATAGTGTCTATCGGAACACAGATCCGACTCTTGTACCTCAGCAATCCAATATCTAACACTGTATAGTCCCTAGACACTCCATCTAGGACGTCCCCTCTGATCTTTGTCAGTTGTGGATCACCCAACTGACCTTCCTTTATCCTTTCTACCAGCGTAGAATATAGCGTGATATTGGCCAACTGGCCCACCAGTAACTCTATACCAGCTCTGGTCATAGCCTCTGCCAACTCTCTGGATATCTATCTCGCACTATATATCTGTGGGGGACACTTCTAGCTTAAAGCATCTCCCACCACATTGGCCTTCCTTGGGTGATACAAGATTTCATAATCATAATCCTTCACCAACTTCAACCAACGCCTATATCTCATGTTTAGATCTTTCTGTGTGAAAAAGTACTTCAGGCTCTTGTGGTCAGTATATATCTCACATTTCTTCCAATAAAGGTAATGCCTCCATACCTTTAATGCAAAATACCACTGCTGTCAACTCTAGATCATGAGTGGGGTATCTTTGTTCATACTCTTTCAACTGACGTGATGCATAGGCAATCACCTTCCCCGACAGCATAAGAACACAACCCAAACCCTGATGCGAGGCATCACAATATATCATAAACTTCTCTTGATTTGTTGGAAGGCTCAGAACTTGAGTTGTAATCAATCGCTGCTTCAGTTCCTGGAAGTTGTTCTCACACTTATCTGACCATGCAAACTTCTGATTCTTGTGTGATAGTTCAGTCAATGAAGTAGCAATCCTTGAAAACCCTTCCACAAAATGCTGGTAATACCTTGGCAATCCAAGGAATCTCCTAATATCTATGGCATTTCTTGGCCTTGGTCGATCTCTGACTGCCTCGATCTTGGTTGGGTCTACCTTGATCCCATCCCTACTGATGATATGACTAAGGAAAGTTACCTAAGGTACCTAGAACTCATATTTCTTGAACTTTACAAATAGTCTATGTTCCCTCAGTCTCTGTAGAACCAACCTAAGATGTTGCTCATGTTCTGACTCTGACTGAGAATAAACCACAATATCATTGATGAAGGTGATCACAAATCGATCCAGATAATCTTTGAATACCTTGTTCATCATATCCATAAAAGCAGCTGGGGAATTAGTCAACCCAAAGGACATGACTAAAAACTTATAATGCCCATACCTGGTAAGAAAGGCACTCTTCGGATCTCCCTCCTTGATCCTCAACTAGTGATAACCAAATCAAAGATCTGTCTTTAAGAATACCATCTTATCCTCCAATTGATTGAATAGGTAATCTATCCTTAGCAAGGGATAATTGTTCTTGATTGTTAACTTGTTCAGTTCTCTGTAGTCAATACACATTCTCAGAGAACCATCTTTCTTCTTTACAAACAGGACTAGTGTACCCCATGGTGAGAAATTGGGTATAATAAAACCCATGTCTAATAGCTCCTGCAATTGTATCTTTAGTTCTTTTAACTCTGTTGGGGCCATTCTGTATGGTGCCCTAGACACTGGCTCTGTCCCTGGTGCCTGTTCAATAACAAATTCTATCTCTCTGGGTGGCGGAAACCCTGGTAAGTCCTCTGGAAACACATCTAGAAATCCATAGACTAATCTAGTCTCCTCTGGTCCCACTGGCACGACCTGAGTGGTATCTACCACACTGGCTAAGAATCATATGCAACCACCTTGTAATAGATCTCTAGCCCTCAATACATATATCATAGGGTCATGGGGTCCATGCACAGTGCCAACAAATACAAAAGGATCCTCACATTCAAGCTTAAAGGTTACCATTTTCCTTCTGCAATATATGGTTTCCCCATACTTCACCAACCAATCCATACCGTGAATCATGTCAAAGTCAGTCATAACCAACTCTATTAAATCAACTAACAACTCTCTGCCCTCCACTGTCACTGGAAATGATCAGACCATTCTCCTGGATACTACTAACTCCCTAGTGGGCAATAAGGTCCTGAACCCCACATCATAATATTCACATGGTCTACACAGTCTATCAATAATTCTACTAGAAACAAGAGATTGTGTAGCACCAGAATCAATCAAAACAGTATAAGGGGTTCCAGCACTAAAAAGATGACCTGTGACTACTGAGGGACAAGCATCAGCTTCTGCCTGTGTCCATGTGAACACTCAAGCTGGGGTCGAGCTTTCCGCCTTTCTTGGTTCCTCATTTCTTTCCTTCGGGCAATCTTTCTTTAGTTGTCCCACTATCCCACATAAAAAGTAGGCCTTTGCCCGACACTCTCCTATATGGCGCCTCTTTCATATGGCGCACTCTAGAAAAGTCCTCCAGCCCTCATTGCTACCCTGGTGGCCTATCTGAATACCACATGGTCTCCTGTCAGGGCCTGGAGCTGGAAAGGCATCAAGAGCCTTCCTTTTCTGATCACTGGGGCCCCCGCCCCTACCTAAACTCATAAATGGAGGTCCCGTCCTCCTCGTGTCTCTCCTGGCCGCATTCTCATGCCAGATTTTGTTCTCTGTGCTCTCAACTATGAGCGCCTTCTCAACAACCCGTGCATAAGTAGTCACTCCTGGCATAAGTAGTGGGGATGCGAACATCCTAGGCTATCATAGGTTGTTGCCCCTGGAGAAACCTCTATCTTCTGGTCCCATCAATGGGTACCGGTTCCCTGGAAAACTTTGCCAATCTATCAAATTTCAAGGCATACTAGGTCACTGACGTGTTGCCCTGAAGTAACCTGCCGAACTCTTCAGCCTTTGCAGCCTTGATGGCATCATTATAATACTTTTCATTAAACAGATTTCTAAACTCTTCCCAATCTAGACATTAACATTTCTAGTCCGGGATATCACCTCCCACCAAATTCGGGCATCCTCCCGAAACATGTATGGGGCACAGGCCTCCCTCCCATTACCAACCACCCTCATAAAGTCTATAGGATAGTGGTAACCATGCTCATCCACTGTTCAACCTTAGCCAGATCTGCACTACCCTAAAAAACTGGAGGGAGTTGTTTCATGAACCTTTCATAAAGAGTTTCCCATTTGTTCCCAGCCTCTGGCGACTGCTCAATTATTGGCACCATCACAGGTGGTGCCTCTAGAAAAATGTTCCTTGCAAGAACTTATTGTTGTCTCAGGAGGCGGATCTCTTCTTCCTACCTCAATACCCTGGCTTTCAAATCAGCAAGCACCTGCTGCCAGTTCTCAGGAGTTGGCGGAGGGGTTTGGCCCTAATCATTATCCTAACCCTGTCTGTCATTCTGGCCCTGATCTTCCTGGCCAGCTGATGACTCTATCTGCCTTGGAAGCATAATTCCAAGCTTATACCCTACTACAATAATCAATTCGGCCAATTAGGTAGTGATAACTAAACCTCTTGCCGCCTCACAGTCCAAGATCAAATAGATAATCATTCACATTCAACAGTCATGCTAATAAGCATGTCGATTCATATTCAAGTCCGGTACTAATAAGCATTTCCTGATATTCATAACAATTAACAATGCTAATAAGCATGTCCTAACATTCATAACCATATAACAATGTTAATAAACATTTTTGGGCATACATGTATCTATGATAGCACTAATGAGTGTGTCCTGACCTACATGTCCATATAACAACGCTAATGAGCACTTCCTTTGCATTCACAAGCAATATCAATGATAATAAGCACATCCTTTTATATCATGCAGTAGTCAAGGGCCAAGCCCTATCAGAACATCTCATGCTCCCTAATAAGGTATGCAAATAAAGCATTTATATCCTATTTAAGCAGTTAAACACATAACCTCACAAATAGTTACCAAACCTTGAGTCAAGCTTCTCTTTAGTGGCGAGTGTACATGCCCAGCCTATGTTCAGGAACCCTTAACCTTGGCACACTCTGATACCAAGTTGTAATACCCTAGTTAGTGTTAAACTTGCTAAACGAGTCATTTGGCCATAAACGTGCAACTAAATGTGATTAACGGTCTAGGGTTAAAAATTTCGATTAAAAGGGATGGATATTTCATTAAAACATTAAGCTGTACATGGGATCCAATAATAAACGTTTGCAAAGGTATTTACAGTTCTAAAAGGGTAATTACAACTCAAAAGTTACAACCCGCCGACCTAAGCGACAAAAATAGGGTTTAACCCTATTTCCTCTAAGAAACCTTAAACATGCTCATAAGAAGTTATTAACATATTACCAAAACATATCAAGTATGCCTAGCAGTAATAACCCTACCCATGCATGCATACCATTCATGTAAATGACTATAGCGTCCTATGGGACCAGATGCCCTAACTAAATGGTTAACTGAATCATTTTGGGGCTCGATGCCCAAGTTACATGATTAATAAATCACACTGGGGCTCAACGCCCTAGGATATGGGACTAATAAGTCACCCCAGGGCCCATTGCCCTAACCTCTATATAACCAGCCTTGGATCTGGCCCATCATACCCGGCGCTTAATTTTTCACGACCATTAGGTCAAACAAGCATATGATGCACTCCTAATTAGATCTAACCATGTTGACCAGCACTCAGCGCGTTATTGCCACCCTTAACTCATAAGTCAATTCTTTTCGACCGGCGTTCAGTGCTATTGACTGATAAGTCAATGTTTTTTACCAGCGCTCCACACTATTTCCGTCCTTGACTAATAAGTCAAGCCTTTCTCAATTATATAATGCTAACATGCAGTCATCATACAACAAATATCCATGAACATAGCATTCAACATGCTTAATCAATCATTCACAGACATAATCATAATCATGCACATTTACAGGGGGCCCCACCCAATCAAGACTATATTCAACATTCGGGCCAAGCCCTAAACATGTATACCATACATAGGGTGCAGTTTTATTACCTCAGGTCCGAGTGTAACGTAAAATAAGAACGACCCTCGAGCACGATCCTGATCCCGAGCCCCTAGCGATGACCTAGTCATAACCAATTATAGAATCACGTCAATAATGAGTAAGAGGCTTCTGAATCGAGTCCTAGCCTCTGAGTCCTCAAATTCTACTAAACCGGGTAGTAAAACCTAAGGTGGCCAAAGCTGCCTAGGTAGGCCGCGATTTGACCCTAAGGGTCGCGGTGCACCTCCCAAATAGAAAGCCCCCCTGTCTTGAAAAGAGACACGGGCTGCGACTTTCCCCTAAGAGTCATGGCACGCCTCCGAAATGAAGCCCCTTTTATCTCCTTCCTCCAGCTTGAGTCGCGACGCCCAATAACAGTGTCACGGCTCGACCTTGGACTCAACCTTTTTCCTCCATTTTTCTCATGTCAAATATCTCCATAAACCTATCCAAACATAGCCAATTCCCAAAAACAAAGTTCCCAATCAACTCAGCAGCCCAAAACATCCAAAACCCAAGTTTCAAACAATTCAAAAACTCATCAAAATCATAAAATCCAATTCAAAACTTAAGGAAACGGAAACTCGGAATTTCAAAGCTTAAATTACCTCTGATTATGTCGTTTTTCCGCTAAATCCTTCGACTATCAAGCTTCTAATCTTCCCTAGAATCTTTTTTACTCTAACCTTGCTTGAATCTGAGTAATAAACTCGATTTCCCTTCGAAAATGCTAAAAACGTCAAAAAGAGAACGAGGAGAGAGAAAAAGTGTTTGAAAATACTTTTTGTTTCTGTCAAGTTACTTCGAGCTTAAGTAACCTTAAGCAAATCCCAAGGCTCGGGGTACCCCAAAATTGTCCCCGAAGGTAAAATAGTAAAAATCCCCAGAATTCCCTCCTGATCTCACTAACTCCAAATATATCCTCAAATATTTATTCCCATTACCCAATAAACTGGTAATGTACTAAATACCCAAAATACCCCTTGACTCATCCAGAGTCAAGTATTGGTCCCGTGTGACTTTCCCGCTAACTTGCTCCCTAGGATCGCCTCGTGCCGAGTAACCAAAATATATCCACATAATAATGTGGTCTCACATATATGCCAACTATACCTATAATGAGCCAAATTACAAAAATTTCCCTTTTGATAAGAAATGGGCCCACATGCATATTTAATTAACCTAAACATGCATATCAAGTCATATCATAATATAACTCACATAATCATGCAATGATACACATAAATACCACATAAGCACATAACTTCCATAATTTTCCATCCTAGCCCTCTAATCAAGGCCCTAAGCCTTATTAGGTAATTTGGGAAGTTACACTAAGCCTCAAGTTGTCCTATAAATTCCCAATAAATCCCGACATACCCAATTAATCACCACATAACTACCTGTTACCCGATAAATCTCGAATACTCACTAGGTTTCCCAAAATACCCCTATGCTCACGTCGAGCAGGGTATTAGTCCCCATTGTGACTATTCCACTCCCTAGGACCGCCTCGGACCACACGTCTCAAATATATCCCCATAACATTGGGGCCTCACTCATAACACATACATAATTACATTTATGCCCTCAACGGGCCAAAATTACAAGCATGCCCCAATTTACAAAAATGGGCCCACATGCATATTTAATACACATAAACATGCATATCTAGTCACATTACCACACAAATCTTTTATATCACATAATACATGTATAATCCATTAATCGCACATATAATTCCAATTAGGCCCTCCAGGCACAGTAATCAAGGCACTTAGCCTTAATAACAAATTCGAGACTTACGACTATCCTCTCCTTGTTAAAATTTCATCCTCGAAATTTATTCAAACATCTTAGGATACTAATTCCACAAACCTGACTATAACCCTAGAGTCAGGTCCTTTACCTTGCCACTTCTTTGTAACACCTTCACAAGAGGGAGTTTTAATCCGTATGACTTTATCGCTTTTATCCAGAATTTCCACTGGTTTTTCCTTACACAATAAGTTTCACTGAATTTCCAGGCTCTCCTCACCCAATCAAGGAACGTACTCGACACCCCTTTCCTTAACATTGGCACCAGTAATACCTTATGAGCCTCTACCCATGCTGGGGTAAGGCTAATTTTTAGGCCCCTGGCCTAATCCTTATTAGGATCTCACATATATATCAAATCTAAAGTCAAACTCCTCTTTCCTTCCCAAACCATCTTATCCTTGTTAGTTCATAATACTCGGAGAAATACAAGGTTCCAAATCTTGGAACTCTGCATTCCCATATTTAAATTCGCGAACTCTTATGTCCTTTCAGTAAAGTAGATACTACTGCCATAACAATCCTTAACTTCATTGGCCTTCCAAATCGAATCTGAACCGGGACACTTCCTGTCCCTTGTTTTAGTTCCTGGAATGAGTACTCCTCATTCCTTATCTCACAATATCCTATTCAGAGTCACTCTAGTCGTTGATCGACATTCATCACCGTGACAGTCCACTCTAAGGATTGTATCTACCTCAATATCTCAAAAACTTACACATTCGAAGTAAAATACTTAGAGTCTAAGTTGTTCCTTCAAGTTGTCAATCTGTCTGAAGGTAACCATTAATTCAAAATCCCAATCTTATACCCATCGCTCTGTATGACCCTTTTTCAGAACTTGGGAACTAAAGGGTCTCAATTCGACACTATCGATTTCAATGTCCCACAGAGACGTACGTCTCCCTTCGCACATACGTGTTTCCATAAGAACTCACTCGCATAAACCCGAGTGTGTTAATCTAATATAATGAGTCACCACTTCTCGCATCCACTCGTCTCACCTGCAATCTGAGGTGATTTTCCCTTACGGTCCATAATTATATTCCTCCACACTAACTCGAAGATACCTTAGAGTCATTATGGCTTTTGTTTGTTGTTTCTCACTTATTAAAGGAATAGGCAGTGCGCCTCCCGGTATACTGATCTTAGGCCTTAACACCCATTCAATCTTCCTAGATGCAACAATTATAAGGGGTAACCTAAGACTCGTCCCGAATCTCCCCCTCAATGTCACCATCCATCGGATCACTCATCTGATCTACATATCTTAACCTATTCATGCCAAAGTGGTAGGATTCTTAACCATTCCTACAGGATCTTCTTTCTGTATTTCGTTGTTCATAGAAGTATATCTGTCAATTATCAATCATAGGCTCCATACCAATCCCTGTCATTACTTTACTCTAATTGTGGCTAACCGGTATCACTATCAACTTAAAGTCCCATGTGGAGCATCTTTGTCCTTATTCCTTTATCCATCGTTCAGCACGAACAATCACATTTTTAGTCTACACACGAGCGTCCCTTAATTCATAATGTACTGCACTATAATTCCACACTTTAAGCAAGGATAGTGTCTTTCGCACCGTTCTCATGTACCAGTCCATCATGTGCATATTCTAATACCATGGCATATGAATCAACTCTTATTTCAACTTCTGAAAATCCAGCACACAACTATCCATTCAGACAACCTTAAGTTTCTACATTGCTTCAATCAAGGTATGGCTATCCTCGATAATGCTTCAAATTGTAGCCAATGTGTCTTACCAGTCTCATTGTGCTTCTCACCCCTATGGTGTTCCTTTAGCAATTTCCATATGGTTTCTATCTTATTTATGTCATACATGATGCCATCACTTCCCATAATGCGACCTTCAATATCATTCGGAGAAATCAGAACTTATCCCTTCTGGAACCTTACTAGTAATCCTCCGCTTTCTCAGCCTCAATAATTATCAACACATGTATTACTCATATTCTGTTCTTAACCAGAAGTAGTCCAAAACATTCTCGATCAAGCTAGATATGACTTGTCCAAATCATCCATGTATTCTCTACATGTTGAGTTTACGTGGGCCGCTAACGCATCGGTCAGTTCAAGAGTCTTCACTAATAACCCATCACATCATACTTGGTACAAGAGGTAATTCTTGGAATGTCTCTTTCCTTGATCCTCAGTTGGTAATAACCAGATTGAGGGTCAATTCCTAAGAGCATTGTCAATATTGTCCTACTTTGCAATCGGGCTAATAAATCCTTCATCCTTGGCAATGGATATCAGTTCTTAACAATTACTTTATTTGGCTATCCATATGCAGTACACATTCTCGCAGACTTGGCCTTCTCCTTGACAATTGGTGTTGACATGGCCCATTATGAGGTGCTTCGTCTGATCAACCCTCAAGTCAAATAACCTCTTCAACTGAACCTTTAATTCTTTCTGCTCAGCTAGTGTCATTCTTCATGATGTCCCTGATACTGGTTCTATCCCTGTCTTAATCTTGTTTCACACTTATTCCCTTGACGAGACAGCAATCCCCGCAAATCCTTGTAAATTCATCTGAAACCTCACTGGCCAATCCAGTTTTTCATCTGGTCCAACTGATATAACCCTAGTGGTACCCTTCACAGTTGCTAGGCATCCTGTAACCGCAATCGGGTTCTTTCCTATTAAACTTAGAAGTCACCATCATTTCTTACAATCCATGATTTTCCCTTACTTAGGAGATTAATCCATACTCAGGATCACATCAAATCCTCATATAACCAACTTAATTAATTATTACTGCTAACTTTCTACCAGTAATACTCTAACCCATCTTCTGGCAATTACCAATTTCCCCCGACACACACTAAAGTCTCAAGCCCCATAGCATAATATTCATACAGTAGGTATTACATATCTATGTCTCTACCAAGAGGTGCTAGTACTAGACCCATTCAGCCCAATATAATAATACGGGAACTGGAAAGCTGACCTGCCGCCTCTGAGGGACTAGCCTCAGGCTCTGACTGCGTTGACGGACACCCGAGCTGGAGTCGAGCTATCTGTACTCTTTAGCTCTTCCTTCTTTGACTTCGGGCAATCCTTCTTGATGTGCCCAACTATTCCACATAGAAAACATGCCTTCATTTGGCATTCTCCCAGATGACGTCTCATGTACCTGGCGCATACTCGATAACTCCTCCAGACCTCATTGCCACCCAGGTGGAAACCCTGTAAAGTATAACCCCCTCCTACCAAGACCAGGGGGTAGTAGAACTGTCAGGGGTCTTTCTTTTCTGATTACTGGGGCCTCAACCCCCAACTGATCCCACAAGTGGGGATACCATTGCGTGAGCTTCCTACCCTACTACACTCTCACTCCATGTCTCATCTTTTGCGTCCTCTATAACAAGGGCCTTCCCTACTGCCCAAGCGTAGGTAACAATCTCTTACACTAGAGTGATCCTAACACTCTGGGAAACTCCAGAGTTCAATCCTCGAATGAATCATTCATTTTGGGCCACATCACAGTAGTGCCTCTCGTTGAACCATTGTCTGAATTCCCCCCAGCCCATCATAACAACATTCTGGGTCTGGGATACAACTTCCCACCATGTTTGGGCATCCTCCCGCAACATGTACATGGAATAAGCTACTCTATCCTTGCATGCCACTCCCATATAGTTAAGGATGGAGCTAATCATGCCCATCCATTGTTCAGCTCTAAACGGATCTAAGCCTCCCTCGAAAACTAGAGGATAATGCTCCTGGAATCTTTCATACAATAATTCTCACCTTTTCCTATCCTTTGGTTGAACCATAACTGGTGCCATTGTTGTCGAAACATACGGAGCAATGTTCCTTATTGGAACTCGTTGTTTCAACCACCTAATTTCTTCCTCTTGCTTTTGCAATCTTGCTTGAATGCCAACAAACATTTGCTGCTGATCCCAGAGAGTAGATGGAGGATTGAGGCCTCAACTATCATCTGCAACCCAACGATTAACAATGCCTGATCTAGTTGGCTACCTTGGATACAAAACTTCCAAATCTATCTGTAGCCAATGACTTAACCTACCAGCCTCATTCATATTATAATGCCCTACAGGCTAAACACATAACGACCATGCTGTCCCAGGCGTGCTAAGTGAGTTTAAAACGTGCAATTAACTCGCTAATCGAGGTTTTAGGTTAAAAGAGTAGTTAAACTGTAATAAAAGTCATATAATTAGAAAATGTAGTTATTCATTGAAATTATAAAGCGTTATACATTTGGGATCCCAAAATACTGTTTAGAAATATTTACAACTCAAAATATGATTAAAGTTGACTAGACGACAAAATTTGGTTTAATACATATCATCTCCCAAAAATACCCCTGGTCGTGGCAGCTAGGCAGGCTGAACATGTACACACCGCTTCACGCTCTCCGTACTCATGGTTGATTGACCTTTCCCTTGCCCTTACCTGCACCATAGAGCACCCGTGAGCCGAAGCCCAGCAAGAAAACTCCACACAAGCAATCAACATATGCATAACTATCAATCAGCATATAACAAAGCTGCCAACAGGCTAAACACATAACGGCCATGCTGTCCCAGGCGCTTTACCGGGCCCTGGGTTCGCAGTCTACACCGTGAGGATGTTCTAGGTATCCGAGAAGGGTCTCACCCTAGCGACTTGCACTCTGCGAGCTTAGCGCCACTCCCGACCCCTTGTCGTGCTCGGCCTTCGTCATTTCAGGCCCTTGTCATTCTCGGCCTTCACCATTCCCGGCCCTTGCCGTACATTTACAAATATGCAACACATAGCATAAACTTAACAAATAGTTAAACAAATACAAACATAATTAATAGGGCTATGCCCTACAACACAATCACATAGGGTCGTGCCCTACAATACAAACTATAGGGCCACGCCCTGCTCTACGGGTAGAACAATTTTCTTACCTGTGTCCCAAGCTTTCCGAGCACCGATATCCTGAGCACAGTCCCCTAGTATGAGCCTCACTGAAAACCTAGTCACAATGTGCCAACAACATCCATCCATCAAGTTCTAATCCATTAAATAACTTTGGGTTATAATTCTAGTCTCCGGGACCTTGAATTCTATCAATCCGGGTGATAAAATCCATCCCGAGCCTTAACTTTTGGATTCCCAAACCTAAAACCTTCTCGGGGTCCAATAGCCGACTAAGTGTCACGGCCCCAAGGCCTTGTGCTGCGGCCCACCTTAACCAGAAGCCCAGCCTACCATTCTTTCCTATGTGCACCGCGGCCCAACCTATAGGGCGTCGCAGCCCGCCCCTCATCCTGGCCTCCCTTCTGCTCTAAAGATCAGCGGCTCGCCAAGAATAATGCCGCAGCCCGACCCTTCGAACCCAGAAATATCCCCCATTTTCACAACCAAAACCCAGCCAATTTTACCCACAATCAATCCCACAATTCATTTTAATCATCACAACAATTCTACTATGTTCCCAACAACATTACCCAACAGAAACTAATCCTAAAACACACCCAAAAAACCAACAGTAATTCAAAACTTAGCTCACATGCATAAACTTGTATTTCTGACCAACACTCAGTAGAATTCAATTGATCACCATGTTTTAGAGCTTACCTTTGAACCTAATTAAGTCTCTGAGCTATTCCCCTGAGTTCCAAGATACAAGTTTCCCAAGCTCCAGCCTTGAGTTCTGAATTCCTAGCTTAATTTCTTCAAAATTTGCTTCAGCCTTCAAGCACCCAAAGAGAGAGAAACCGAGTGATAGGGAGACAGGGTCGGTTTGGGAAAATTTCTAAGTGTTTCTTATGTTTTGTCTTACTTAACCTAGGTCACTTGAGTTACCTCCAAGGCTCGAGGTACCAAAAACATCCTCGAGGGCAAAATGGTAAATTTCCCCAATATTCCCTCCTAAACGTTCTAACTTCAAATATATTTCCAAATATTTATTTTAATAACCCGATAACCCAGTAAAATGTCTAAAGCTCGAAATACCCCTTGACTCACCCCGAGTCAGGTATTGGGTCCCGTTGTGACTTCCTAGCTAAACCGCTCCCTAGGACTATCTCGGATTGCCTAACAAATATATCGCCACTCTCACGTGGTAAAGATCACAATATTCACAAGTATTACATTTATGCCCTCAATGGGCTAAAATTACAAACATGCCCCTAATAACTAAATGGGGCCCACATGCATATTTATTTCACCTAAACATGTATTGTAATAACTTACTCATCAAATTCACATATTAATATAATAAATCACTTATTGCCCTCCAGGCACGCTAATCAAGGCCCTAAGCCTTATTAAAAAATTTGGAACGCTACAACTATCCCCTCCTTACAGAAATTTTGTCCTTGAAATTACCTGAATAACTCGGGATACTGTTCCCGCATATCCGACTCAAGTTCCCACGTCGCCTCCTCAACTTGTTGTTCCTCCACAGCACTTTCACCAAGGCAATGGTCTTGCTCCGCAAAACTTTACCGTTCCGGTCGAAAATCTGAACTGGCTTCTCCTCGTATCATAATCCTGGTCCAGCTCCAAGTTCTCATAACTCAGTACATGTGTAGAATCTGATACATACTTTCGGAGCATGGACACATGAAAAACATCATGAACCCCTAATAGAGCTGGAGGCATCGCCAATCTGTAAGCTACCTCTCCAACCCGTTCCAGAATCTCAAAGGGGCCAACAAACCTAGGGCTCAGCTTGCCCCGAACACCAAACCGTTTCACTCCTCTCAACGGTGAAACCCTAAGGAACACGTGGTCACCGACTTGAAACACTACACTCCTACGTTTCAAGTCCGAGTAACTCTTCTGGCGACTCTGGGAGGCGAGCATTCGAGCTCTAATCTTTTCAATTGCCTCATTGGTCCTCTGAACCATCTCAAGACCCAAGTATCTCCTCTCACCCGTCTCATCCCAATGAATAGGTGATCTACACTTCCTCCCGTATAGTATCTCATACAGAGCCACCCCGATAGTCGTATGATAACTGTCATTGGACAAAAACTCAATCAAAGGGAGATACTTACTCCAAGATCCCCCAAAATCCATAACACAGGCTCGTAACATATCTTCCAGTATCTAAATCATCCTCTAAGGCTGTCCATCCATCTGAGGATGATAAGCAGTACTAAACCGCAACTGCGTGCCCATAGCCTTCTGCAGACTCTCCCAAAACTTGGAGGTGAAGGTGGGGTCCCTGTCGGATACTATCGACCTCGAAGCCCCATGAAGTCGAACAATTTCCTTCATATACAGCTTGGCATACTACTCCACAGTATAAGTCATCCTGACAGGTAAAAAGTGGGTGGACTTGGTATAATCACCCATATTGAGTCATGTTGTCCCACGGTCTTCGGCAAACCAACCATGAAGTCCATGGTGATATCCTCCCACTTCCACTTTGGAATCCCTAGAGGTTGAAAAAACCCTGCTGGCCTCTGATGTTCAGCCTTTACCTGCTGACAAGTTAAGCACTTAGCCACATAATCCACCACATCCCTCTTCATTCCCAACCACCAATACAAGGCTCTCAAATCTTGGTACATCTTTGTTGTACCTGGATGTAAAGAATAGGGAGTGGTATGAGATTCATCCAAGATCTCTCGCCATATATCAAAATTCATCAAAACAGAGTTCCGACCCTTGTACTTTAGTAATCCCATCTCCGAGATAGAGAAGTCCTTAGCCGCTCCGACAAAGACACTCTCTCTGTGCCCTCTCAACTGGGGATCCTTCTCTTGTGCCTCCTTGATCCTCTCAAGGAGTGTAGACTAAAGAGTGATGTTGGCTAACCGACCAACCACCAACTCTATACCCGCTCTAGTCATCTCCTCAGCTAACTTATCAAATATCTGCCTCGAATTGAACAATTGTTCTGGGCCCTTCCAACTCAATGCATCAACCACTACATTAGCCTTCCCAAGATGGTATAGGATATCACAATCATAATCATTTACCAATTCCAGCCACCGTCTCTGACGCATATTCAGATCCCTCTGAGTAAAGAAGTACTTCAAACTCTTATGGTCGGTGTATATCTCGCACTTCTCACCATATAGATAATGTCTCCAAACCTTAAGTGAAAATATCACCACTGCCAATTCCAAATCATGCGTAGGATATCTCTATTCGTACTCCTATAGCTGTCTCGATGCATAGGCTATCACCTTTCCGGATTGCATCAACACACACCCTAAACCCTATCTGGAAGCGTCACAATAAACCACAAACTTCTCATTGTCTGTCGGCGGACTCAACACTGGAGCGGTGATCAGTCGCCGCTTCAATTCCTTGAAACTGTTCTCACACCTGTCTGTCCACACATACTTAGTCTTCTTCCTCATCAATTCAGTCAACGGTGTCGCTATCCTAGAGAACCCCTCAATAAATTGCCGATAATACCCTGCCAATGCTAAGAAGCTCCTAACCCCCGGGACGCTGCTCGGTCTAGGCCAATCCCTCACTGCCTCAATCTTACTCGGGTCAACCAGAATCCCCTCCTTATTGACAATATGGCCTAGAAACGTGACTTGTGGTAGTCAAAACTCGCACTTGCTAAACTTAGCATATAACCTATGCTCTCTCAACCGCTGCAATAACAAGCGTAAATGCTGCTCATGCTCTGTCTTTGACTGAGAGTACACCAATATGTTGTCAATAAACACAATCACGAACTTGTCCAAGTAGTCCTTCAAAACCTTATTCATCATGTCCATAAAAGATGTTGGGGCGTTGGTTAATCCAAAGGACATAACCAGGAATTCATAGTGTCCATATCTCATGCTGAAAGTGGTCTTTGGTATGTCCTCCTCTTTAATCCTTAACTGATGGTAACCTGACCGGAGATCAATCTTGGAGAACATCGTCTCCCCCTGTAGCTGGTCAAATAAATCATCGATCCTAGGTAGTGGGTACTTGTTCTTAATGGTCAACTTGTTCAGCTCCCTGTAGTCAATACACATCCTAAAATATCCATCCTTCTTCTTAACGAACAACACTAGAGCACCCCATGGGGAGAAGCTTGGTCTGATGAACCCCAAATCCAGTAACTCCTGCAACTGAATCTTCAATTCCTTCAACTCTGCCAAAGCCATTCTATAAGGTGTCCTTGATACTGGCTCTGCCCCTGGCACTAACTCTATAACAAACTTGATCTCTCGTTGTGGCGGCAATCCTGGCAAATCTGCTGGAAATAAATCTGGAAACTCACATACCAATCTAGTCTCACTCGGTCCAACTGACACAACCCTAGAGGTATCCACAATGTTCGCTAGGAATCCTATGCAACCTTCCTACATCAGGTCTCTAGCCTTCAGTGCTGAAATCATAGGTACGCGCGGTCCACTAACTGTCCCCACAAATACAAAGGGTACCTCCCCTTCTAGTTCAAAAGTCACCATCCTGCTCTTGCAGTCAATCATCGCCCCATACTTTGATAACCAATCCATCCCTAAAATCATATCGAAGTCATCCATCACCAACTCAATCAGATCAACAGACAATTCTCTACCGTCTATCTCTACTAACAATGCTCTAATCCATCTCCTAGAGACTACCAGTTCCCCAGTCGGCAACAAAGTCTGAAATCCCCTAGCATACAACTCACTAGGTCTACTCAGCTGAACTATCACTCTAGCAGACACAAATGAATGAGTAGCTCCTGAATCAATCAATGTAGTATAAGAGGAACCAGCACTAGAAATCTGACCTGTCACAACCGAGGGGCTAGCCTCAGCCTCAGTTTGAGTCAAGGTGAATACTATGGCAGGAGCTAGACTGTCGCCTTGCTTCGGTTCCTCTTTCCTGGCTTGTGGGCAGTCTTTCTTCAGATGATTGATACTCCCACAAATAAAGCAAGCCCTGATCCTGCACTCTCCCTGATGTTGTCATCTGCACTGAGGACACACTAGGAAACTCCTCTAGTTGTCACTCCAGCCCAGACGGCCACTAAAAGCACCCCGTGCCCTCCTATCCGAGCTTGGAGGGATGAAATAAGCTAGGGCCTCTCTTCTGTTCATTGGGGCACTACCCTGAATAGATCCAATAAAAGGAGGCACCGTCCTCCTGCTATCGCTCCTAGTAGTGCCCTCTCTCCATATCTGATCCTCAGCCCCCTCAGCTGTAAAGGCCTTGTCCACTACCTAAGCATATGTGGTAGTCCCCGGATCCAAAGTTATCTTCACATCATGGGAGATCATGGCATTGATCCCTTCTTGCCGCATCAATCGGCATCAAATCCGATGTGAACTTCACCAACTGGTCAAATCTCAAAGCATACTCAGTAACTGTCAACCTGTTCTGAGTTAGGTTGATAAACTCGTCAACCTTCATAGCTCAGACTGCAACACTGTAATACTTCTCATTGAAAATGTTTCTGAACTCTTCCCAGATCATAACTGCAACATTTCTTCTCTGAGTCACTACATCCCACCAGATGCGGGCATCCTCTCTGAACATGTAGCTGGCACAAGCTACCCTCTCCTTCCCTTCCACCCTCATAAAATCCAAGACGGAGGAAATCATATTCATCCACTGCTCTACCCGTAGTGGGTCTGGTCCACCATCGAAGGTGGGAGGATGCTGCTTCCTAAACCTCTCATACAAAGGTTCCCACCTATTCTCCATAACAGGCTGAACTGGCACTGGCGCCACAGCCTGCTGAACTTGCAACCCAGTGCCCTGAGGAGGGGCCTGTTGCCTCAGTTGTCGAAGTTTTTCCTCTGTTTGATGCAGTCTGGCTTCCATTTCGGCAAACATCTGTTGCCAATTCTGTGGGGCAGGTGGAGGGTCCTGACCCTGGTTGTCATCCTCGGCCCTAATGCCGTGGAGTCTGGATGATTGTCGAGGCATCTCAACAATATGCCTGCAATCAACGACGCCACTCATCAGGCATGATAACAACATCCGAAACCACGTCCTAGTTCACATCAACCAACCATAAACAGAAGTCCACATAACACAAATAACAACAACATTCAAGGGGCCATGCTTTAGCATCATGCATATGTTAACTCATTCATCACGCTCTATATAAAATAATCAGACAAACAAGGCACTTAAACACATAATCAAGCATATAATTCAATCATTACCAACCAACCATGAATCGAGCTTGTCACTGACAGCGAGCGTACATGTTTGGTCAATCTCCAGGAACCATAAACCTTGGTTCGCTCTGATACCAAGTTGTAACGCCCTACTTCCTTAGAGTCGTTACTAAGTGAGTTTAAAATGTGCAATTAAATCACTAATCGAGGTTTTAGGTTAAAAGTGTAGCTAAACTATAATAAAAGTCATATAATTTTAAAATGTAGTTATTCATTGAAATTATAAAGCGTTATACATTTGGGATCCAAAACTACTGTTTAGAAATATTTGCAACTCAAAATATTATTAAAGTCGACTAGACGACAAAATTAGGTTTAATACATATCATCTCCCAAAAATACCCCTGGTCATGGGAGCCAGGCAGGCCCAACATGTACACATCGCTTCACGCTCTCCGTACTCATGGTTGATCGACCTTTCCCTTGCCCTTATCTTCACCATAGAGCACCCGTGAGCCGAAGCCCAGCAAGAAATCTCCACACAAGCAATAACCATATGCATAACTATCAATCATCATATAACAAAGCCACCAACAGACTAAACACATAATGGCCATGCCGTCCCAGGCGCTTTACCAAGCCATGGGTTCGCAGTCTAAACCGTGAGGATGTCCTAGGCATTCGAGAAGGGTCTCACCCTAGCAACTTACACTCAGCGTGCTTAACGCCGCTCCTGGCCCCTTGTCGTGCTCGGCCTTGCCATTCTCGGCCTTTGTTGTTCTCGACCCTTGCCGTTCTGGTCCTTCACCATTTCCGGCCCTTGCCTTACATTTACAAATATGCAACACATAACATAAACTTAACAAATACTTAAACAAATACAAACATAATTAATAAGGCTACGCCCTACAACACAATCACATAGGGTTGTGCCCTGCAATACAAACTATAGGGCCACGCCCTGCTCTACGGGTACAACAATTTTCTTACCTGTGTCCCAAGCTTTCCGAGCATCGGTATCCTGAGCACAGTCCCCTAGTCTGAGCCTCGCTGAAAACCTAGTCACAACGTGCCAACAACATCCATCCATCAAGTTCTAATCCATTAAATAACTTTGGGTTATAATTCTAGTCTCCGGGACCTTGAATTCTATCAATCCGGGTGATAAAATCCATCCCGAGCCTTTACTTTTGGATTCCCGAGCCTAAAACCTTCTCGGGGTCCAATAGCCCACTAAGTGTCATGGCCCCAAGGCCCTGTGTCACGGCCTGCCTCAACTAGAAGCCCAACCTCCCATTTTTTCCTATCACGCTGCAGCCCTCCCCTCATCCTAGCTTCCCTTCTGCTCTAGAGGGCCGCGGCTCACCAAGGACAATGTCATGGCCCGACCCTTCTAACCCAGAAATATCCCCCATTTTCACAACCAAAACCCAGCCAATTTAACCCACAATCAATCCCACAACTCATTTTAATCATCACAATAATTCTACTATGTTCCCAACAACATTACCCAATAGAAACTAATCCCAAAACACACCCAAACAACCAAGAGCAATTCAAAACTTAGCTCACATGCATAAACTTGTATTTCTGAGAATACAATTGATTATCAGATTTTAGAGCTTACCTTTGAACCTAATTAAGTCTCTGAGTTATTCCCCTAAGTTCCAAGCTACAAGCCTCCCAAGCTCTAGCCTTGAGTTTTGAATTCCTAGCTTAATTTTCTCAAAATTTTCTTCAGCCTTCAAGCACCCAAAGAGAGAAACCGAGTGATAGGGTAACAGGGTTAGTTTGGGAAAATTTCTAAGTGTTTCTTATGTTTCGTCTTACTTAACCTAGGTCACTTAAGGTACCTCCAAGGCTCGGGGAACCAAAAATGTCCCCGAGGGAAAAATGGTAAATTTCCCCAATATTCCCTCCTAAACGTTCTAACTTCAAATATATCTCCAAATATTTATTTGCATAACCCAATAACCCAGTAAAATGTCTAAAGCTCGAAATACCCCTTGACTCACCCCGAGTCAGGTATTGGGTCCCGTTGTGACTTCCTAGCTAAACCGCTCCCTAGGACTGTCTCGGATTGCCTAACAAATGTATCACCACTCGTACGTGGTAAAGATCACAATATTCACAAGTATTACATTTATGCCCTCAACAGGCTAAAATTACAAACATACCCCTAATAACCAAATGGGGCCCACGTGCATATTTATTTCACCTAAACATGTATTTCTAATCTTATATTCATCAAATTCACATATTAATATAATAAATCACTTATTGCCCTCCAGGCACGCTAATCAAGGCACTAAGCCTTATTAGCAAATTTGGAATGCCACACATATCCAGAACTATACCATGAGCAGGGCCATACAACACAATAGTCATATATAATATGCATACCAGGGCGCAAGTCCATAAAACTCATGCATCAATTATCAAGTCTTATTCCCACAAAATACATATATACATCATGCTCTCTATTCTAGCAGATATGGCAATTCAGATAAGCAATTAAAACAAATATTTCACTTAATACCAACAAACTCTGAGTCAAGCATGTCTCTGACAGTGAGCATACATGTTTTGTCAATCTCCAGGAACAATAAACCTTGGCACGCTTTGATGGCAAGTTGTAACGCCCTACTACCCTAGAGTCGTTACCATGTGATTTAAAATGTGCCATTAACTCACTAATCGAGGTTTTAGACCAAAAAGTGTGATTAAATTAAAGTGAAGACTCGTTGAATGAAATTTAAATATAAAATGCTCGACATTCATTTAAATCATAAAGGTGTTACATTGGGATCCCAAAATATTGCTTTAAACATATTTACAACTCAAAGTCTTTGTACAGTCCACCTAGGCGACAAAATTGGCCATTTATAAAAAGTTCCTTAAAACTACCCAGTAGTGGCAGCCAAGTAGGCTAGACATGTACGTGCCATTCCATGCCCTCCAACTCATGCTTGGTCGGCCTTTCCTTTGTCCTTACCTGCACCATAGAGCACCCGTGAGCCGAAGCCCAGGAAGAAAACTTCACAGCACAACATACAATAATTTATTTCGAAAAATGCATATCCAATCAATCACAACAAACTATTTACAAGTTCCTATTGGAATTCACAAAAGCGACCTACGCCGATCAGGGTGCATTATCAGGCACCAAGCTCACGGTCTTAACCGAACGGGTGTGTACAACACCGTTAGAGGGGCTCGTCCTGGTGGCCTACATTCAGCATGCTTAATGTCGGTCCCGGCCTTTGCGCTTCCGGCCTTTGTCGTTCCCAACCTTTGAAATTCCTGACCTCTACCGATTCCAGCCTTTTCCATTCTCGGTCTTCACCGCTCCCGGCCTTCTCCGTTCCCAGCCTTTGTTGATCCTGACCTTTGCTTCTTTGTCATAAACACACATATGACATAATAATTGCAAACAATACACACAACACTAAGCATAATATAGCTCTATGGGCACAGACAGTTTTCTTACCTTGTGTTCTGATCTAACAACCCAAAGCGATCCCGAGTATCGTCCCTAATCCTAAGTCTTAGCAGTAAAACCTAGTCACAACCTAATGATGAATAGCCATCATAATTTAAATCAATTAAAAGCCTCATAACATACTAGCCTCTAGGACCTCAAATTCTACAAAACCGGGTAGTAAAATCCATCCCGAGTTTTAAGATTTGAGTTCCTGAGCTTAAAACCCTTAATTGGCCAATATCCCATATTTGAGCCGTGGCCCAATCCTCTAGGGCCGCGGCGCACTACAAATCATAGAGCCTTGGGGCTCTCTTCTCGGGAACATGGGCTGCAGTGTGCCTCTACCTGCACTGCGACTCCTGGGAAATTTCAGAGGCTCCCAAGACTTCTTGCACACACTGGCCGCGGCGCCTGAAGAACAAGGTCGTGGTTCTAGCCCATATCCCAGAAATCCCTTATATTTTTCTCGAGCTAATTCCACAAAAATCCATCCAAATCAAAACTGAAATTCAGAATTGTGCCTAGAATCTACATCAGTGCAACATGATCAACATAACTACCCCAGAAACTACTTCATGGCCTTATGAAAATCCCAAAACCAGCCTAAGGTTCACCCTCTAGAAATCCCCTTAAATTACAGCAAAAATTCAACAAAACTAGCATAGAACCCTGAGCTGATCCTAAAGTAATCCTAGCTTGATTCCTCGTCCCAAAGCTTCAAATCCTCAACTTTACACCAATTCTCCAAGAGTTCCACTAATCTTCCATGCACACCAAGGGAGAGAGAGAGAGAGAGAGAGAGAACTGACTAGTGAGAGAGAGTGTGTGTGATGTTTTCTGGTTGATTAATTATGCTTTTCCAAGCTTATCTCTTAGCACCGAAGACCAAAATGCCTGTATACTTATACTTAGCCCCTTATTGCCTTTAAGGGAAAACCTGTCATCTACCGCATTCCCCGCTAATCGTCAAGTTTTCCTATAAATTCCCAATAAATCCCGACATACCCAATTAATCACCACATAATTGCCTGTTACCCGATATATCCCAAATACTCACTAGGTTTCCCAGAATACCCCTAGGCTCACACCGAGCAGGGTATTATTCCCCATTGTGACTATTCTGCTAATCCACTCCCTAGGACTGCCTCAAACCACACGTCTAAAATATATCCCCATAACATTGGGGTCTCACTCATAACACATACATAATTACATTTATGCCCTCAACGGGCCAAAATTACAAACATGCCCTAATTACAAAAATGGGCCCACAAGCATATTTAATACACATAAACATCCATATTTAGTCACATTACCACACAAATCATTTATATTACATAATCACACGTATAATCCATTAATCGCACATATAATTCCAATTAGGCCCTTCAGGCACAGTAATCAAGGCATTCAGCCTTAATAACAAATTCAGGATGTTACACTAAATTTTTAGTTTGTGGTTTTAATTATGTAATTGGTGTATGAATGGTACATTGGTGTTGTATGTGGATTGTATTGGCGATTTGAGGTTGAATTGTTATGTATAATTTGTTGGAAACAGGTTTGGATCGAAATTGGGTTGTGTTTTGGAGCTGGGAAAAATGCAGAAAAGCTCTCTGACTTGAGCCGGTCGAAAGACCTAGGGGTACCTGGTTGACTGGCCTACGTGTTAAGCTAGTGTGGCCATTTTTGGTCATCTGGTCAACCGACCTAGGGCAAGCGGTTGACCCCCTTGTGTTGACAGTTGGGTTTTGGGTTCTTTTACAATGGATTTTGATGGGAAAGCTTAGGGGACCATTAGCTAAGGTCCCTATGACATTATTGAGCATGTTTAAAGTGTGTTTGAGTCCTAGTGAAGTCTATAGAATAGTTATGATGGGTTGTGGTTATGGGAAACTAAACCTACAATATATTGTTTTGACTAGGGTTCTGAGAGGCTCGTGAGAGGATCACACTCAAAGTTGTTTGGATTCTCACATCAGACCTGAGGTAAGAAAAGTGGCACATACACCTAGAGTTGGGCATTGGCCCTAATATCTGGACATGTTTATAACGTGCATTGAATATGTTTAGGGTTGTGTAGCCTTTTTTTGGTAATTGTATATGTTGCATTTAATTGCTTTATATTTTTCTATGGTTGATCGGCATGGTCCGTATTCGGCAATAAGAATACGGAATGTATGTCATAATGGCGGGGCCTCCAAAAGGTTGTTGTACCCACTCGCTCGACACATGCCGTGTACATGATTTATATGCTATAATGAACTATTTATTATCTGCAAAGCATGTCGTTTATTGTTTATGTTTTAATTGAATGTTTATGATGCCATGTTGGGTTTTCTTGCTGAGCCTTGGCTCACGGATGCTCTATGGTGTAGGTAAGGGCAAGGGGAAGGTCAACCAGCCATGAGTTGGAGGGCTCTAGAGAGGCGTGTACATGTTTTGCTTGCTCAGCCACCACAGTCAAGATATTTTTTAGGGTCTTAGAGTGTTAGTCAATTTTGTCTCTTAGGCCGACTATTTTTGTAACTTTAGTTGTAATAATGTTTTGTTGAACTCTTTTTGGGATCCTTTGTATACTTTTATAATTTTAAATGAAAAGTTTATACCATTGACCAAAATATTTAGTACCTAGACCTTTATTGACTTTTAATTAAAAAATTTAATCCAAATGACTCGCTTAACGAGTTAAGCACTATTTTAAACACACGGTGTAACATTACTGGATTAGTAGGGCATTACATTATGTGAGCGCGACCGCACAGGTGCCCCAAAATGTCATTTTTTATTTTAATTAGTTTCGAACGAGATTTCTACGGTCTGTTTCAAGGAACCGATTAGTGGTTCGGGGGACGATTCCCCTAGCATGTTAACTGGGTTTAGAGGTCCCAAGAGTTAGGATTTGATTCTTGAGTATGCAACTAGATCTGGTTTCTAATTGGCATACGATAATTGATGTGACTGGGGTTTTGAAAGGCTTAAAAGGGGATTGCACTCGAGGACGTCTCGCTATTGTCACTGGACTCAAGGTAAGAAAAGTAGACATATGCACATAGAGCGGCACTAGCCCCATATATACACGTAAATAGTTATGACCGTGGAGTTAGTAGTTTGGCGAACTAAGGATCACACTAAGGAGCAAGGATTGGGAGATTTGTGGCTGAGAAATTGATAAGTAAGTTCTTCAAATTTTACTGTTTAAGTTTGATATTAGATTTAGGTTGTGATGATGAAAAGGGTTATTAATTGTGCTTTTGATTAATGGATGTTTATTAGATGTTTAGGGTTTATTTTATTTGGGTTTCAAGTGTTAGAAACATGGTGGTTTTATTGATTGGGTTATTTGGGTCGAAACCTTGCGATTTAGGTCAAAATCTGGGTTTAAAATTGCATTGACGATTTCTGAAAATCGAGACTATCGTGACCACTCCCAGCCCTGGTGCGATCGCGCTGCTAGCCTGGAAAGCCAGAATCCTCTATGGGTTGCCCAAAAATCGAATTTTTTGTTTAAGTTCACTCTTTTTATTATGAATTGGTACCTTTTTGTAATGACCCAACCATTTCTATGACCTTGGACCATTAGATCTACTATACATAGCTACTATTTTGGGAAAGATACATAAGAAATAATATAACTTTATTAAATCTCAAAATATTGTATCAAATACATACTAATAGAAAATATGGCATGGGTACCCATTGTTTAAAAAAAAACATAAACTTTAATTCAATTGTTTAAAAAAACTAAATGCAGAAAAACATGATCTAAAAGACTAAATATAAATAACTTCATCCTCGATCAACACGCAGTCCACTCAGTCCGTTCATCCTCAACACACATGCCAAGCTTCCAAGAATCCTTCCGCCTCCATATCTAGTTTCCTGCATCACACTAAAAAAAATAAAGGAATGAGCCTAATGCCCAGCAAGGAAAACCTAACACATAACTCATATACATAAAATTCATAACGCAGCATATAATAAAACATATCATAAACATATGTCACACATACTATAATGGCCATTATTTCTTGGGGTCCCATAACTAAACAAGTCATATGCCCATTAGATTTGTGGGGCTTGCTAGCTAAGCAAGTCATATGCCCATAAATTTATTGGGGCTTGTTAGTGTACAGGTCATATGCCCAAGTCTACAAACATACACAATATAACATTTCATAACACAACATAACATAAGATAACATATCACATATCATATAACATATAAAATCCTATCCTATTTTCCTTACCAATATACCGGGATGATGAGAACAAAGTCAAGATTTTGGAACACTCCTAAAAACCATAATATAGAGGTGAGTATACTAAAGAAAAGAGATGGAAAGAATAAACTACACCATCGAAACGATACTTACCAACGAAAACCTTAAGTTCGAAGAACTTAGATGCCTAACCAAGAATAGAAAAGACTGAGTTAGGATTTGAGTAGAGAAGAACTATAAGAATCAATACAGAAAGGAACTAGAATTAGGAATACCTTGAATGCTTCTATGACCGAACTATACCTCGAAACTGAAATACACTATAACCTTACTTCCCAAGTGTTTATCACTCTATAGTCTCACTAGCACATGGAAGGCTCTGATCAATGCTTGAAGAATGAATGAAAAGGCTTGTTGCTAGGTCCTATTTATAGAGTTCTAGGAATAAAAATCTTCTTTTTGGCTTTGAATAAAAATAATAAATTTAATTGAAAATATTTGAATATCCTTCAGCCAAAGGCTTAGGAATTGGTCAAATTTTTCAGAGAGATTTAAGGATTCAAAGCTTGATTTTTAAAATAATAAAAACAAATAGAATCCTAACTTCAAACTCCCTAAATCTCGTAACTCTAAACTCCCCTGCAGTAAAATCAACATATCTGGAGCTATAGAACTCTTATTTGGACTTTCTTTATACCGTTAGAAAGCTAATTAAATTATCTACAACTTTCTAGAAATAATATTTTTCAAAATTCATAACATAACTGGGTCAAAAACAGGTCGGAAGTTACAGTACCCTAAAGTTACGAAAAATCTATTTACAACCTAATCCACAAATAAATAAAATTGTGACAAATATCATGCTCCTATCAGATTTTGGTGAAAACTAAGTCTTATATTTCTCTTATTTTATCATTAAATAATAATTCCTTAATAATCATACAATGAAAAGTGTCATATTCTTATTAGCTCTATCTAAACCTTAGGTTATAATAATTATCATATTAATAACCAGCAATATTAATCAAACCTTATGTTATAATTAATATTCTTAAACTATAGGTTAAACTTATAAAATCTATAACTATTGCTAGGAGTTTCCAACTAAGTCCCGGCTTGAACCAAAATCCATAGTAATGAACATACTATAACTACTGCTACTGCTACTGCTACTGCTGCTGCTACTGCTACTACTGCTACTGCTACTACTGCTACTGCTACTGCTACTACTACTGCTACTGCTACTACTATCTAACTAGCTAAGTAAATTCTGGGACTCTACACTTTTTGTTTGGGGTTTTATGCAGTAGGGTTTTAGGACTTCCTTAAGGATATTTTGAGTATGAATTAGCCTTAAGAGGGACATGGGCGTATTTCTAATATGGTTTTTTTTAGCTTGGTTTTTAAAGCTTTTGATGTTATATTATATGTTTAGGCACACTAAGGATACTTGAAGGGATGCGTTAGCATGTGTGGATCATTGCTGCTATCGAGGTAAGAAAAGTGGACACCTACACGCAGGCAAGGGATGTTACTGCAATGACCTGGGTAGAATTTCAACGAGCATTCAATGACAAGTACTATAATGTTGCAGTTCGAGCTTCAAAGGTGGACGAGTTTGCCACTTTGACTAAAGGGAATATGACAATGACTGAGTATGCATTGAACTTTAACAGACTTTCCAAGTTCACGACAGACCTAGTGCCGACTAATGCGGCACGAGTAGACTGTTTTGTTCGTGGGTTGAAACCTATGATAGATAGAGACGTGGAGATTGTGCCGTATGGGGCAACGACATATATGCTCAAGTTTTGGAAAGGGCTCTCACTGCTAAGAGAATGTAAGACATAATTTGGAAATAAGGTGTTGCTAAAAGAAAGGCAAGAAAGAACACTTCCTAGAATCATAACTCAAATGATCATAAGAGGAAATGAAGAAACAATGCAGGGAAATCAAGTCATGATAAAATGTCGAAGGATAATAAGGGAAACAACCGCACTAGGAACAAGGAATGGGTACGGTATCCGGAATGTGAAAAATTTAAGAAGCGCCACCAAGTAGAATGTCAAGTAAATTCATGTTATAGATGTGGTCAGGAAGAGCACATCAAGAGGAACTGCCCACAAAAGAGTCATGAGGGTGCTAAGGAACAACCCAAAAGGGATGACAAGTTTGTTCCTGCACGTGTTTTCGCTCTCACCAACTCACAGGCAGAAGCAATTAATTTTGTGGTCTCATGTCAGATCATTATTTCTAGAATTGATTGTCGTGTTTTAATTGATTCTGGTTCCACTCATTCGTCTGTTGCTAAGAGAGTAATGGATAGATTTAATAGATCTTATGATACGCATGCTAAGGGATTTGGGACTATGTTACCGACCGAGGAGGTGGTAATATCTAGGAAGTTTATTAATGCTTTGCCTTTGAGGATAGATGGTAGGGAGTTGTATGTAGATTTTATTGAGCTTAGTATGTCTCATTTTGATGTTATCCTCGGAATGGATCGGTTGACTAAGTATAGTGCTACCATCGATTGTAAGAAGAAAATGGTGGTCTTTAAGCCCGACGAGGAGGAGCCTTTCGCATTCATGGGGACAGCAATGGGACTACAGATTCCAATCATTTCGGCGTTAAAATTTGGGAAGATGCTACTGCATGGATGTTTGGGATTCTTGGCTAGTATGGTCAACGTGGCAGAAACTAGAACACAAAGACAGGGAGACACAAGAATAGTATGAGATTACTTTGATGTCTTTCTGGAGGATTTACTACGATTGCCACCCCATTGGGAGATTGAGTTTACGATCAAACTAACACTAGATACAGTTCCAATCTCGAAAGCACCCTATATAATGGCTCTAGCATAATTGAAGGAGTTTAAAGTTCAGCTGCAAGAACTACTTGACCTAGGGCTCACTAGGCTAAGTTACTCATCGTGCGGGGCACCAGTGTTGTGTTGTAAAGAATAAGGATGGATCAATGCGAATGTGCATTAATTATACAGAGCTTAACAAGGTCACAATCAAGAACAAGTATCATTGCCAAGGATATACTTTCGTTTTGATCAACTTCAAGGAAAGGCAGTTTCTCAAAAATAGACTTGAGATCGAGATACCATCAGTTAAGGGTTAAGGAGGAGGATATTCTGAAGATAGCATTACGTACGAGGTATGGGCCTATGAATTTTTGGTAATGTATTTTGGACTTACAAATGCCTCTGCGACATTTATGGATCTCATGAACAGAGTATTCAAGGATAAGTTCCTGATAGTGTTCATAGATGACATACGGATCTATTCGTAAACTGAAGATGAACATGAAGAATACCTACGGTTAACACTGCAAAGGTTGAGGGAGCACAAGTTGTACGCAAAATTTAAGAAGTATAAATTTTGGTTAACTCAAGTGGAATTTTTAGGACTCATTGTTAGCAAGAACAGTATAAAGGTCAATCCAGTAAAGATTGAGGCAGTAAAAGACTAGCCACAACCAAAGAATGCTTCAGAGGTGAAAATTTTCTTAGGATGGCAGGGTATTACCGGAAATTTGTAGAAGGATTTTCGAAGATTATCACACCATTGATGGAGTTGACTAGGAAGAGTGTGAAGTTTTTTTGGACTCAGGAATGTGAACAAAGTTTTCGGGTGTTGAAATATAAGCTCATCACGACACTAGTACTAAGCCATCCAACAGATAGTAAAAAATTTATGGTATATTGTGATGCGTCAAAACAATGACTGGGTTGTGTATTGATGCAAGCAAAGAAGGTGATCGCATATGCATCTAGACAGTTGAAGGAGTATGAGCAGTGCTATCCAACACATGACCTGGAATTGGCAGTAGTAGTGTTCACACTTAAGATATGGCGACATTATCTCTATGGGGAGAAATGTGAGATTTATACAAACCATAAGAGCTTGAAATACTTCTTTACCCGAAAGGAGTTAAATATGAGACAACGAACGTGGTTGGAACTGGTAAAAGATTACTGTTGACGTCATTTTTCGTCAACTTAAGAAAGGAGAACGATTAAACAAAAATATACCAGAGGAAGTGAATAAAAAAAATGAAAACAAGATCTTTTTTACGTGGTTCAGCAGTTAAAATCTGTCTAGTCCATGAGTCTATATTATTAGCTCCTTGGAGTTTTCTGGAAACTTTCAGAGAATAATTGCCCAGATGTTTCTCTCCAGATCTCAATAATTCAGCCCCTTACCAATGAATTATCCATCTCTATTTATAGAGAGGGTTTCAGAATTGCTTCCCATATATTTCAGGAAGATATTCTGTAAATCAAATAATATAATACCAATAAATGCATTAGTTACTACGTATGCAGTAACATCCCATAAAATGTGGGGTTGAATAACAAATTACATCAGATCCCTTAAGCATACAGAATTTATAACAATAAATACATTCACATAGGATCAACGAGCTTTAACACCAGACTCGCGCGCCTTCAAGACTGTATGCCTATTACGAGCTTGTCATCTTACTTTGCCTATGTTCCCACCAAGTAACAATTGACAAAGCCATCACCTTCGAGCTTACAGCCCTCAAGCTCGAAGCATCTTGTCTGAAAGCAAGAGATGCATCAAGAAGTTTATACAAGTGTTGAACCCTTGCTATCGTGAGCTGCGAGCCTCTTTTATAAGCTTGGAGCATCTTCGAGGCTATATACTGCTCGAGCTTACGAGATCATCATTTACAGCAAAACTATGACTGGAGGATCACATGATGACTATGCTTATTTCAAGCTCACACCTTACGAACCTGAATTTTGAGATCAAGATTTTCATCCTCGAAATCTGGGTGTAACAATTACAACTGTAAAATCTTGTATCATCCAGGGAAGGCGAATGTGGTAGCCGACGCCCTAAGTCGTAGGATTCAAGGGCAAGTAGTGGCTATGGGAGATGTCTCTACTAAGTTGATGGAAGAAATAGAGCAAGCGGGCATAGACTTAATCATGGGAGGACTAGCAAATCTGACCCTACACTCGACTCTGTTGGAAAGAATTAAGGAAGGATAGGATAAAGATATGCAAATACAAAGGTATAAACAAGGGATTCAAGGTGGCAGTAACAAAGACTTTACCCTCAGTGACAGTGGGACAGTGAGTTATAACGACCCAAAATCACTAATAAGGCTTAAGGGCCTTGATTAGTGTGTTGGAAGGGCGCGATTGGATTATGTGTAAATTAAGTAGTTTAATGCATGATTCTGTGATAAGCATGCTTGTATGGTTATATGAATGTATATGTGAAATGCATGTCTACGAGTATTAGTATGCATATAGGCCCCGTTTAGCTTAAAGGGGTATATTTTTAATTTTAGCCCGTTGAGGGCGTAAATGTGATTATATGTTATAATTGTGAGGACCACATTATAATGTGGGTAAATCTGCAGCATGCAACTTGAGGCAATCCTAGGGAGCTAGTTAGCGGGAAAGTCACAACGGGACCTAATACTTGACTTGGGGCAAGTCAAGGGGTATTTCGAGTACTAGATGGTTATTTGGGTTATCGGGGTATGGAAATAAATAATTTGAGATATATTTGAGGTTAGGAAGCTTAGGTGGGAATACTGGGGAATTTTACCATTTTGCCATCGGGGACGTTTTCGGTACCCCGAGCCCTCGGGATTGACTTAATTGCTTAAGGATAGATAGAAAAAACTTAGAAAGTGGTGGAAATATCAAGAACCGAACCTTCTCTCTTCCTCTTTTACTCTCTCAAGGAAAACTACAGAAAAACTAAGGGAAACCACAAGGAACCAAGAAGAACTTGGCTGGAATTCAGTGAATAGAGTAGAGATTGTGGAAGATTAACTCAGTAGAAGCTAAGGAAACTAACCAGGAACAAAGGTAAGCATTGAATTACATTTTTGATCAATTGATTATGTAGTTTTGGGGCTAGATTCTAAGAGTTCTTAGGTTCTTAACTTCAAGGTTGAATTAAGGCAAAAAGCTTGGGTGTTAGCTCAGTAATTGCTTGGAGGATTGCTTCTTCAATGAAGGTAAGATCCAATTTATGATATAGTGTTTGAATTCTGGGTTTTTCTGACTGGTTTTGGTGTTCTTGAGTGTGTGGGTTTCATAAATTAAAGTGGTGTTTTGGTGAGTTTTTAGATTAGGTTTCTGCTGGCTTATGCTTCTGAAGTCATGCAAGAATGTTTGTGATAATTGGAGTATATTATTGGGATGGTTATGGGTGATTTTGAGTGAGTTTGGGTGTTAAAAATGGTGGTTTTTCTGGGTTCAAAGGGTTCAGGTCGCGGCATAGTTCTTGGTGTGTCGCGGCCCTCTGAAGCAGATAGGTGCTGGAGATGGAGGGCAGGTCGCGGCATGGGGTATGTAGTGCCGCGGCTCGTGTCAATTTATGGGCGAGGCTAAGCCTCTGCTTGGGGCCATGCCGCGGCATGGGGAGCTTGAGCTACGGCCCTTAAGGACATTTGTGGCCTTTTGGAGTTTTTAAGTGCGGGAACATAACCTAGGGTGCTCGGGATCGATCTTACTACCGTGTTTGGTTGAATTCGGTGTCTCGGAGGCTAGAATCTTATCTAGAAACCTTTTTACAATTATTAATGGCATCCCTTATCTTGGTTGTGACTAGGTATAAGCTAGGGGCTTGGGAAATGGATCGTGCTCAAGGGACATCTCTCGTAATCAGTACATTTGGAAATTAAAGGTAAGATACTGCACCCAGTTGTGAATTTATAATGGGACTAAGGGTTCCCTATTTTGTATGCTTTATAAAGGATGGTATTATTCCATGTGAATAACAAGCAAACGGCCTAAGAGTGCCAGAGTTTACATTGGCGCACAGTGCACGGCTCAGCCACTGGTAGCTGGGGACAACTTATTATTCACTGAGCTCGGTTAAAGCGGACCAGAGTCAGTGGGGTTAAACAGAGGGTGCGACCTAAGGGCGTCGACCCTAATTATCATTCGATTTGATTGTTATTATTGGTTAATGGATTTGACAGGCTGAATAGCTGAGTGTTGGTTTGTTAATTCTCTGGTTATGTCTATGAGCTATGTGATTAATGTGGTATGCTAAGTGTAAGATCATGCCTTAAGCGTTATCTAATTTTTATCATTGTTTGAGACAAGATGTCATGTTTTCTTTCTGGACCTTGGCTCACGGATGCTACGTGGTGCAGGTAAAGGCAAGGGTAAGCTTGATCAACCCTGAATCGGAGAGCTCTGAAGGCGGAATGTACATGATCAGCTGCTCGGCCACCACAGTTGAAGAGGAGACAGGAACAGGAGGACCATAAATATATGTTTTTCCCTTAAAGTGGCTAGTGGTTGTTTGTACTCTGGAAATTTTGTAAACTGACTTTCAAACACTATTTCTTTTGGGATCCCTTGTACAAAACGTTTAGTTTTATAAAATGTATCTTTTATGACCAAAACCTTTTAACCCTAATTCATTAATGGTTTCAATGACATGTTTTTTACTAAATGACTTGATTAGCAAGTCTTGCACCTTTATAAATACACAGTGTAGCGGTCTTGGCTATCCAGGGCACTACAGAGGTACAAAGAACGAATATGTGTGCTTGTGGATCTAGAGGATAAAAAAGAAGATTCTTGATGAAGTGCATACTACTCCTTATTCATTACATATAAGGACTATGAAAATGTACCAAGACTTCAAGATGTTATATTGGTGGCCTATAATGAAGAAGGACATAGTGGAGTATGTCATTAAGTGCCTTACGTGCCAGCATGTAAAAGCAGAGCACCAAAGACCGTTCGGTTTGTTACAATTGTTATATATCCCAAAATGGAAATGGGAAGAGAATGTTATGGACATTATGGTGGTGTTACCTAAGACCACAAAGAAACATGATTCATTTTGGTTGATCATTGACAGATTCACGAACTCAGCACATTTTATACTGGTCAGTACAGTGTATACAGCAGAGCAGAAATTGTGAGACTTCATGGAGTGTCAAAGTCGATAGTTTCGGATATGGACCCAAAATTCCCATACATGATTTGTGAAGGATTACAGAAAGTGATGGGTACTAAGTTGAAGATCACTGCAGCGTTCCATCCTCAAACGAATGGGAAAATAGAAAGAACGATACAGATTCTGGAAGACATGCTTAGAGCATGTGTATTGGATTTCATAGGATCATGGAGTAAGTACCTACCATTGATCGAGTTTTCTTATAATAATAGCTACCAATCGACTATTGGGGTAGCACCGTATGAGATGCTCTATGGAAGAGGTGTAGATTGCCAATTCATTTGGATGAAATGAGAGAAAGTAAGAATTTAGGCCCAAAGGTGGTACGAGAAGCGAACGATGATATTTCCAAGATAAGAGCTCGCATGATTGCTTCACAAGATCGACAAAAGGGTTATGTTGATCCTATAGATCAGCCATGCCTCCAGCACTAGCGGAGTGCACAATATTTTTTATGTGTCCATGTTACGCAAGAACGTCTCAGACCCATCTCATATTCTTAGTTATGAGACATTGAATATGGAAGAAGACCTTTCTTACGAGGAAAATGTAACGCCTTGCGCTTAGGGCACCGGGTAGAATTCGGGTTTACGGGAAATTTTATTCTTAGAATTTTTATTTCCAAGTATTTTGATACTTGTTAGAAATATGGTATGTCTTGTATGTAAGTTATGTGTTTAAATATTAGTTATTATATGTTAAGTTTTGTTATGCAACAAACTAAAACTACGGTCGCGGACCAAGTCAAAATCCCTAATCGGGTGAGAATCTCGGATCTAAAATATTCTCCAATAATTATGGCGAAAGGAAAATTAAGTTGAGCATAAAATAATTATGAATACGGGAAAAAAATATAATGAATTTTTCGGGAAAAATTAATATGAGCGCTATGGGAAAATACTTAATCCTACTTAAGGTGGAATTAAGAACAAAGAAAATTACATATTAAAAATTATGTAATATGTATTTAGTAAGACTAATGTCACCAAATATTTTTGGTATGAGATTCAATTAAATTAAAAATGTAGGAAATTACATTTTTACAAAAGTACCATTCTAGCCTTGGTGAATAAGTAGCTTTATTTAAAAGCTTGGCTTGGAGAGAAAAAAAATGGGAGAGAATTTTGGTCTTTCTATAGGGGCGGCCACAAGGGAATTGAAGAGTCTTTTGTATTATTTTTTATTTATTTATTTAATTGCGTAATCATTACACACATTTTCTTAACTCCCAAGTCAAACTTGAGAAGTCAAAAGCCTCTCTTCTACTCATTTCTCTTCTTCTTCTTCTTCTTCTTCTTCTTCTTCTCTCTCTCTCTCTCTCTCTCACACACACATTCCAATTACAAAATTCAGATCCTTTTTCTCTCCATTTCCTCTCAAAATTTCGTGCTCCCACTCTCTCTAAGGAAAAGCCTCCATTGAAGCTCATAGGCTTATCTTTAAGAAACAAGTCACAAAAGAGGTAAGGTTCATGAAATTTTATTTTTGTCTCCCTTGTGCTAAACCTAGGGCTCTCTTTTTCCCTCTTTTTTTTCTGAGTTTCCACTCTTAAAAATACTCTTTGATCTTTGATATAGAACCTAGAAGTGTTGCATGCAAGATCCAAGAGCTTCTATGGCATATTTGGAGCTTTGAACATTAACAAGGTAAGATTTTGTAGGGTTTCGAAATTATAGTGTTTCTTCTCTTTTCCTTCTTTTTATTGAATAAAATATGATCTTGAAGAGGTATTGGGGAGAGGTTAAAAGTTGGAAAACATTTGGGAAGCTTAGAGCCAAACCCTAGAAGTCAAACTCAAAGCTTGAATACAAAGGTAAATCTTGATTCTTTACCTTAAATATTTTTGAGTGATCCTACAATCTGAGTTTTTGGGTCATGTTTTGTGTTAAAACAAGTGATTTGATGTGAATTATTGTTGTTATGTCTATTTGGTCTGCATGCATGTAAGTTGTGGTTGTTTGGTAGTGGAAATCCAAAGTTTCCATAGGCTTTGTTGAAAATAGCTTGCTACCAAAAACATTACAGTAGCTTCCAATGAGTTTTACAGTGCCTAAATGACCTAGTTTATAAATGGGGTTTTCAGTAATTCATTACTTAGGAATATTACATGATTTTAGCATCATTAACCACTGAAAAAAGTTTTGTATAACTCAAGTTATGAGCATTTCGGGATTGCATGCGCAATCTGAAATGTTGACAGGTAGTTTTAATACTGGGACTTTGAGCAATGATTTGAATGCGTTAAACTAATTATTTGTTGCTGAAATTTTAACTAAACATTTTTTGTATATTTATTATTAAACCTATAAAACATTTTTTAAAAATTCACTATAGTTTTGGAGTTATGAATTTTCTAAATTAGATGCTCAAAATTGTTTGTTGTCAAGATGGTGTTGTTACAGTGGCTTCCAACGGCGCAAACACTAGGTTATTGATAAAATTTTCAAATGGTACTTTTGTCATTTCATTATTTAGGAAGATTAATTGATTTTAGCATTTTGAAACACTCAAAAACGTTATGTCTAGGTCAATTTATAAGTTTTTTTGTGATTGATGTACAAGCTGGAGTGAAAATCTTACAGCATGAAGAGTGCATGTTTGAACAATGTTTTGGGTAAGTTTAAAATCAAAATTTTTAGCTGGTTTTATTTATTTAGACTCTTTTTGTATTCATTAAAATCTCTGCAAGAGTTGACTAAGAAATACCCCATAGATTGTGAGTTTTGATTTTTCTAAAAAGGTTGTCAAATCAAGTTATGTTTTGGATAGATTGGGTATTGAAATTTTAAGTCATAATTCACTAGTCAAATCATGTTTTATTTTCTTAAAGTAAATAGAAGATAACTTTCTATGAATTTAGGGTTAATATTTAAGTTGCTTAAAATATAATGAAGTTTTATATTTTATTGAAAATTATTAAGATAGTACTCTTGTGTAAGTTAGGACTTTATTTTTTTCACAAAAATAATTATCACTTAGGACTAAAATTTGTTATTTGGTTATTTGAGAAAATAAAATCTTTTTGGATAATAAAACTTATGGGTTTCTTAATTTACTGAAAATGGAAATTTTTTAAATTAAAATATTAGTAAAATAAAAATCTATTTTTCAAACTTGGTAATTCTAATTTCATAACGCCTTCCTTTATAATTTTAATAAATTGGGAGATAGCGTTTATTACTTTTATTTTATAAGGAAAATAAGAAAGCGGTAATGGAAGTTTTCTTTAGGCTTAATAATGTGGTCTCTTTATGCAATTGGGAATTTATTTCTGAATTTTCGGCACCATTATTTGTAGGCATGTTTTTATGAATAATGTGATAAGGCTATAAATTCAAGGGTTTAGTCTAAGCTTTATGATTTAAGAACAAATGCTTTTAAAATATTTTAAATTAGTTAAGTTAAGTTCATCCCTAATCGCTCAACTTAAAGACATAAACTTAATTAATCGAACGACATAATTAATCTGAGTCACTGTATGAATTCCATTACAGTGTTATTTGCACAGGAAAGCTCATTTCTGAACTCAGGAATCCCGCTTATCCGCTAAGGACAACTGGTAAGACAACTTATGAATGTTTGGCTACAACATGACATGACTATTTTTAATTTAAGACTCACGTACACAGTTGAAAACTAGATCTAGAAGGTTACTTAAGGCTGTTTTCCTAAGGAGGTTCACATACTCATAAGTAAGGTAAGCAATTATGATTATGACATCCGGATAACTACCGGTATCAAGTAAGTAAGAACGGGGTAGCCCCTGATAAGTAAGTAAGCAAGCATCGGACGCCTTCGGTGACTTTGTAAGTATGCTCGTTTGGCCACCGTTATAAGTAAGACGTCCAATTTAACACCCACGACATAAGAGTCTGGTTAAACTCCGTGACATGTAAGTAAGATGTCTGGTTTAATGACATAAGAGTCCAGTTAAACTCTATGACATGTAAGTAAGATGTCTGGTTTAACAACCGTGACATAAGAGTCTGATTAAACTTTGTGACATGTAAGTAAGACATCCGGTTTAACACCCACGACATAAGAGTCCAGTTAAACTCTGTGACACATATGTAAGATGATTCTGGAATCAAGTCATTAATATTATGAGAGTATGTTTAATTCTCCTAGGAGTCTTAATAATCGGTTTATGTTAAGTATACACCCGTGTTTGTGCTGAGTAAGTTAAGTAAGTTAAGTATGATAAGATGATAAGTACGATATGTATGATAAGTAAGCGTATGATATTTAAGTTAAGTATGATAAGATGATAAGTATGATATGTATGATATGCATGTTAAGTATGATAAGATATTAAGTACGATATGTATGATAAGTAAGTTAAGCATGATAAGATGATAAGTACGATAAGATGATAAGTACGATATGTATGAAATACATGTTAAGTATGATAAGATAATAAGTACGATATGTATGATATGCATGTTAAGTATGTTAAGTATGATAAAATGATAAGTGTGATATGTATGATATGCATGTTAAGTATGACAAGTAGGTTATGAGTTACGATCATATGTATATATACACCTGCTCTGGGATTTTTCGCGTGCAGGTTTACTTAGTTACAGAATCTGGTTATTGGGTATGACCATAAGTTTGTCAAGGCATTCACACATTCTTGAATCGTATGTTAGGGTTCGGTCTTCTGAAACCCTATTTATGGTTGAATATTTGTATGATCATTGTTAGGGCTTCCTGTTTGTTTTCTTTATGCTATGTATGTTAAGTTGTTCTTACTAAGCATTTTACTTACCTACTTGTTTCATGTTGTAGGTAAGCAAAAATGCAAGACGGATCAGTGAGCGTTGGAGTCTGTCAAGCGGAATGTACATGTGGCCCAACTGTGGAAGTCGCTATGCTTTTGTCAAGTTTTAAGTTATTTTTAAGTTGTGTAAAAACTTTATGTCATTTATGTTTAGGTTGTTTTAAAGTTTCAAATATGGTTATCTTATTTTAAGCATGTGCATGTTTCTAAACTAAGTATTTAAAAGTTTTTTATATGGATTTTTGGGTCTTTTAATTAAATGAAAGTAAGATATTTTTCGCAAATGTTGTATGTTTTCCGCAATTATGTTGATAGTTTTTACTAGGTCGTTATAGAAAAGCCAATAAAGATTTTGGATAAGAAGGGAAAAGTTTTGCGGAATAAGACGATCGAGTTAGTCAAGGTTCTTTGGAAGAATGACTCCATTAAAGAAGCTACATGGGTATTGGAATCAGAAATGTTGGAGCAATATCCAAAGTTGTTCGGGTAAATTTTGAGGACGAAATTTCTTTTTAGGAGGGGATAGTTGTAATATATGCTTCTGTTAGTAAAGGGTATTTTGGTAATTTTTCTTAGGCCAGGGTATTATGGTAATCCGTATGTTTTTATGTGCTAAATAATATGAGCTATGGTATCCATGATTGTTATGTATGTTTTATTTTATGAATAAGTTAGTTTGTCCACACATGTGTTTCTTCAAGTATTAGGGGCCAAAATGTGATAGTAGTTGAGTTATGGGGGTCAAGGTAGAAATATGAGCTTTATGGTAGAAAATGTAATTAAGTAAAGTCAAAACTATTAGCCTTAATAGAAAGTACAAAAATGGTTTTAAGTAATCATGTGATAATATAAGAGACTCGGGGTAGTACTGCAAATAGGCTTTAAATAATTAATTATCATAAATAAATAAAATATTGGGAATTAGGTCTAGGCTTGGTACGATTATCAGACACTTCTCATTTACGAACCAAGATCATTTCTCTCATTCTTAATCTTGATCTTTGAGGCTTAAGAATTCGAAGGAGGACGTGGAGTTAGTAGTTTGGCAGACTAAGGATCACACTAAGGAGCAAGGATTGGGAGATTTTTGGCTGAGATATTGATTGGTAAGTTCTTCAAATTTTACTATTTAAGTATGATACTAGATTTAGGTTGTGATGATGAAAAAAGGATTATTAATTGTCCTTTTGATTAATGGAAGTTTATTAGATGTTTAATATTGAGTTTATTTGGGTTTCAAGTGTTAGAAACATGTTAGGTTGATTTATTAGGTGATTTAGGTCGAAACGATGCGATTTAGGTCAAAATCTAGGTTTAAAAATCACACCCAGCCCTGGCATTGTAACAACCCGGATCTTCAAGACTCGATAATGCAGAAATATAAATGTTTTCATTTAACAAAATGTCTCAAAAACCCGTATATAAAAAAAAAAACTTTTTAAAAGTCGTATGGCCATACTTAACATTTAATTACAAATATATTTTATAAAGAGCAGAGTGAGCTAGTTTAGGAAAATTACACAACATTTCCAAAAATAAAACGGCTTCCCAAAAGGTCGTTCCACATATACATTTGCAAGGTAGACTCCAGCGCTCACTGCTCTTCCTTGCCCTTGTTCTTACCTACAACAGGAAACAACTAGGTAAGTGAAAACGCTTAGTAAGTTCAACCTTAAAACAAAAGCATGCAGAGAATTAGGGTTCTGGATCCATCCGGACCCTACACAATCAATTTCAAGAACGCAAAAGCATCCTGGCAAACTTATGGTCATGCATGATAACCAATGACAAATTATTTCATATAAATGGATAAATTCCTGCATTCAGAAAATCTCAGAATAAGCAGATATATTATATCACAACTATTTCTTATCAACAAATAAATACCTGCACTCAGAAAAATCGCAGAGCAAGTAGATCTAATATATCACAACTATTATTCGAGACCAACGCTCAACAATTTCCAACAATTGGGGCGTAACACGCCCTCCAGCGTAAATGCTAATCTGTAAGAGAGAACTAAGTCTCAACACTAAGATCTAGCCAATAATTATCCCCATCAAGGGTAACTATCGTGTTACCTAGGGCATCGCTACTTATCCAAGAGTAAATCCCTCACATGGGTAACCATCAAGTTACCTAAGGCATCATTACTTATCCAAGAGTGTAATCAAAGTTACACAGGTTTACAGAGACTTCTATGTTAATCAGTGGTGCTGGTGAGCAGTTGCCCCTAGGGTGTTCAGCCTCACTCAAACTTGGCAACCCCTAGTACCTCTAGGCACTCTCACTAAATGGCCAATATTCATGGCTGCTATCCGGGAATAACTTATTAGAGCACTTGCTCGGGTTCTAACCGTTCACTGATTAAGTAAGCATGAGGGCCCCTAGGTCCCAGTCATTTTGGCGCCCCTAGGTTTAACCAGCAATCCTCACCTCTTGGTCATTCGTCGCGGTAATGAACCGGACATAATAAAATCAAGCAGTGTGATGGGGATCAGCCGTCTAGGATATGACGGATATCTACCATTCATATTTTCTAAATCAGCACTCACTAGACTAACATCTCTAAGCAACTTTCTACGACAATGTATATATGTGCATGTGTCCTTATACTAACATACAATACAATAGTCATTTCATGTTGCAGCCACACAATATAAGTTGACTTACTTGGAGTCCTTCGCACTCAACAAGATTTCACCCTCCAACGTTCAGTCTAGTTACTCTTAGCCAATACTATAGTTATCCATACAGTATACTCGGATTAATTATAGCACTTCATAATTCATTATTAATATTTTGGGCAGTTTGGTCATTTTCAAAATCATTAGTAAGGATTAAAGATCCTTATATGGTTTTAAAGTCATTAAGGAAATTCATACAAAAATATTTGAGACTAAACCCTAAGTCTCGGGGAGACCTACCCTATGGTCTCGATACCTAGGCTCGAGTATCACAATAGTATTTTCCCACAATCCGCTAAAAATCTTTTTCTTTAAAAGTTCTGCTATTAACCTGTACTTTCAACAGTCGGTAAAATATATAAAAGATTTTAGCCGGTATTATATCCCGAAAATACTAATTAAATTCCATAATTATTTTTTAAGAAAATAAACTCTTAATTTCCTTTTATTTTTTTCTTAAGGTTTTAATCTCTAAAAACAGTTTTTAGAAAATTGCCTAATTTATAGTAATTAGGAAAACTGTTAAAAATTTCCCATCTTGACTAGTTAATTTTTCCAAAGTCAATTAATCAAGTTTACTTAATATAAAAATAATTCAATTAATTATTTTCTCAAAATATAGGGTTTTAAACCCTCTTTTAATTTATTAACTTATTAATAAATTAATTCATTTATTTTTAGAAAGAATAAAAATTCTTTAATAAAAATAATTCTTATTAAACTCAAAGTGGTATTTTAGGTCAAAATATATTTTCAAGACTTACCAAGTTTTATCTTGCAATAAGCAAAATTTTACTTTTTACCTTAAGTTCCAAAATCTTATTTTTACACTAAGTGTGAAAACCTTATTTTTTTTACATTTTTAACTACAAACTTTGTTAGGTCATAACTTGAAATTTACTTACCCAATTGTTACCAAAATTTTCCAATTCTATTTTTGGTATGCCTTTTAGGTTTTTGTAAAATCTTAGGTCAAAAGGAGCATTTTTTATTGGTGAAATTATTTTCCAACAATGAGGTAAAAATAACATTTTTTTCAAGTCCTTATTTTTTTCCAAACTTTGACACTTAATAACTTTCAAAACGTTTAGTATTTTCTTACCAAATTTTACAGTGGAATAATAGGTTATTCCAATAATATGTCCACCAAATTTTAGAAAAAACTGGATTCATTTGCCCTATACAGAGGCTGTCCAAACTTGGTTCCAAAATTAAGAATACGAAAAAATAGTTTTTTTACCAAAACTTTGAAATAGCATAACTCACTCATTTTTAAACATTTTTTAGTGTTTCAAAAGCTCAATTTTATGTAATCAATCTCAACAACATCACAGTACAATAAAAATTTACAAAATTAATATACAGTGGATGCTTGACCCCTTGGAAGTCACAGCTCAAAACATGTATTTTGTTTTAGGATTTCCTACAAAACCCTTGGTTTTGGTCCCTATTTTCAAAAATCAACACACAAGCATCATAAAAATTATAAAACAACTACCATAACCTTATTACATCATCAATAAGAAACTTTAAGCATTAACTATACAAAATAATGCTTAAAACTAAAATCCATACAATAACAACCATAAAAGTAAAAATTTTATCTCTTGTTGTTCTTGCATAAGGTTTGGATCTTCCTATTAGCTTTGGCTCCTTCAAAAACCTTTCAAAACCTTAACCTACTCCCCCCAACAACATAGATAATTAGCTATTTGAAAATCTATGGTTAAAACTTTACAAAAGTCTAGTTTATTGAAGTTTTACCTTAGGGAAAACCCTTCCTAGACCAAAGCTTAACTGCTTCCAAGCCTCCTTAGTGTTCTTGAGGTTGAAGATGGAGAGAAAACTTGAGAGAGTTTTCAAAAAGATGATAGTGAAAGAGAGTGGTCAATTGAAACACTCAAGTGTTTTACTACCCACTTGACATTATCCCTAATATTTAAAATGGGATTAAACTCAATTGAAATTTTTTCATCCCCATTTAATTCATCACATGGCCGGCCACCACATATATTATGTATGTGATCATTTTTTTTTATAAAGGTTAATAAATATTTCCCAAGAAGAAAAATCCAATTTGACTTCCTATAACATTTTCACTCTTATTAAGTTTTAAATGCAAAACTTAACATTAAATAATTTAATTAAATGTCTCTCACATTTAATTTAATTAATCACACAATAAAATTTAACCTAAGGTCCATTCATGGAATAAAATTCCCCATTTCGGTAAAATTAAGCATTTAACACAAAATGCTCTAAAATTTCCATTTTCCTTTAGGTTTATTATTTTTGACCAAACTTTAATTTTTATGAATGTATTTTATGCCCAAAATATATTTTCCATAGTTTTTCATTTTATTTTCCAAGATTTTTACTCGATCAGGGTTTTTGTGTTGGTCCAAGACCGAAAGTCTTATCTTGAATTTTAAATCACAAAATTCATAATTTGGCTAGCAATAACTCATGGAAATAAATTCCAAACAAATATAATATTATTTAAAATAATATTCTTAACTCGGGGAAAAAAAATCCTGACCCGAGTTGTTTAAAGGTACCCGAAACGCAGGATGTTACGGGCATGATCACGGTGCTAGTCTTGAAAGCCAAAACCCTCTGTGGGCGCGACCGCACCCAAGCATTGGCACGACCACGCCGGTTGCCCAGAAATTGAATTTTAGGTTTAAGTTCACCCTTTTTATTATGAATTGGTACATTTTGGTTTGGGGTTTTATGCAGTAGGGATTTAGGACTTTCTTAAGGATATTTTGAGTATGAATTAGTATTAAAAGGGACATGGGTGTATTTCTAATATGGTTTTTGTTTAGCTTGAGTTTTAAAGCTTTTGATGTTATATGATATGTTTAGGCACGTTAAGGATACTTGAAGGGATACATTAGTGTGTGTGGATCATTGCTCCTATCAAGGTAAGAAGAGTGGACACCTGCACGCAGGGTGTACGCTTGACGTACTCATTTATGGTAAAACTTGTATGGTTTAATTTTGCTTGTGTATAGGTATGAATAGGTTATATATGTGACTATGTTTAAAGTATATTATGATTAATGAGTGTTATGTTTTTCTTATGCGTGTGTTATATGATTGTTTGACATGGTTACATTATTAAATGCATGTCTACGTTATGAAATTGCATTCTTACGATATGTTGAAAAATGCATGCTTACGTTATTTTGTGCTCCTTGCACTATTGTCCAATTTAAATTGGATTACGATCTATTGCTTGTTGTTTATGTATATATATATAATTATGATTTGATATTTTATTGGTATGGTTTTAAGTTGTGATGTTTTGTTACCTGGTTATGATTAAGGGGTTGTGTCCTACACAGCTCTTCTTCTGGGCTTTAGATGTCGGGTACTCTGTACTGCAGGTAAAGGAAAGGAAGTGGTTATATGGCAATGAGTTGGTGGGCTTTGGCGGAGGGCTTACATGTCAAGGACTTAACGACCGTAAGAGTTCGAGTCTACCTGGAAGTTATTTATTGTTCAGTTTTCTTGAAGTCAAGTTTTAGTTATAGTCTATGAATTTTAAGTTGTAGTTTAAGTTTTGTTAATGGTTAGTTGCAAATGTTTATTTTTATTTAACGATAACTACGAAACTCTGGAGTTTCTTTTCTTTTTAAATATTTGAGTTGTCAATCACGTTCACTTTTTTTATGATAAAAGATATTTTATTTCAAAATTATTTATTACATGAGTCAGTTAACACCTCAAGAAATTGGGGCGTTACAAACTGTGTAATCGAAACTTGAGTTGGGTTATGTTCCCTTTTTGCTTATCTGTGTCTTTTTAACGATAACTACTAAACTCTAGAGTTTCTTTTCTTTTTAAATATTTGAGTTGTCAATCACGTTCACTTTTTTATAATAAAAGGTATTTTATTTCAAAATTATTTATCACATGAGTCAGTTAACACCTCAAGAAATTGGGGCGTTAAAGATTGTGTAATCGAAATTTGAGTTGGGTTATGGTCCCTTTTTTCTTATCTATGTCTGCTATGCTAAAATTGTACATAATTTGTCTATGACTGATCGACATGGACAGTATTTGTCTATAATCATGCGAAATGTAGGCTCTGATGGCGGGGCCAATAATGGAGTGCATAATACACTTAATCGGCATAGGCCGTAAGTGTGGTGATTAGTGATGCATCTTAATCGACATAGGTAGTGCTAAATGTTTATATTCTTGGAATGAATGCAGTTTTGATTTGTGAATTTATATTTATGTTTATTGTGAATTATATTTATGCCTTTTGGGACTTTTCTTGTTGGGTCTTGGCTCACGGGTGCTTTATGGTGCAGGTAAAAGAAAATGGAAGATAGATTAGTCATGAGTTGTAGGGCTTGGCTGCGATGCATACATGTTCGGCTTGGCCAACCTACGAGGTTGAGACATCTGAGGGACTTGAGTCAGGAAGTCCACTTCTTTCGCTTAGGTCGACCTTTTGAGAAAAAAGAGTTATAAATATATTTTAGGTTAAACTAAATGGGATCCCCTGTAACTTTAATAACTTTAACTGAAAGGTTTATATCTTTCAGTCAAATTTTAGCGTTTTAACTTTAAAACATACTTTTGAGTCCAAACTTCTTCCTTAACGAGTTGAGCACCATTTTAAACACACGAGGTGACGGTCCTAGACTAGAAGGGCGTCACAACTTGGTATCAGTGCTGCCAAGGTTTTATGGTTCTTGAAGACCAACCGAACATGTACATATTGTCAAAGATAAGCTCAACTCACGGTTTAGTGGGTAATGGGTTGAATATCTGTTAAACTATTTATATGAAATATGTTGCCTTATTTGCATGCTACAATAGGGAGAATGGCATATTTGTAGGGCATGGCCCCTTTGACTGATATATGGATATAATAGAGATGCTTATAAGCATTATTGATATTGTTGCCTGATAAGCCTAAGTCATTGATTGCACAAGCATTTGGAGATAATGCCTCCTAGACGACTGATTAGACTTCATGGTGAGAATATCGAGGCCGGGAAAGATGAAAATCAGAACCCTCCGCCTGCTCATCGGGGATGGGAGCAATTGCTTTCTAATATAAGCCAAACTGCTGAGACAAGAGGAAGAGATTAGACCATTGAGACGACATGTTCCACCAGAATATGTTGTTCAGCAAGCGCCTCTTGCATTGGTTGTTTGAAAAACAATCAGAGTGCACAGTGAAATTTGTGTGGTGGGCCCAGTGTATTAATACCAAAAAAATTTCATCTCTCATATAAACAATTAATATGTTCAAGAAAACATCCAAACAGACACATTAATATGCAATATCATTAATCATGCAACATATATATAAATATACACATACTTATATATGTATATCATATGCACATATATACAAATATTCAAGAACAAAAATATTTACCTATTGAAGCCTATCAAGTACCCTTGAGTCTTTTCATATATATATATATATATATATATATAACGATCTTCCTATCCAATGCTTTGAGTACTCAAACCATGATCTTCAGGAGTGTTCTCTACACCTCAAGATGTGTGTGGGCACATAGAGAACATGGGTTTATAATTTAGAAATCACAAGTATATCTAAACACACGAGAAATTGGATTATGGCTTGAGAAGGATTAGAATAAAAGAAGAAGATGATGACAATTTCTTGTCTGACAAATTCTGAAACTTTTTCTAAATTACCACTCACTTGTTTTTCTTCTTGATATTCTATATTATATATAGAGAGATTATGTATTACCTTATTATTCCTAATAATAATATCATAATGATGATAGGAATTGATTTAGGTAAATATCTAACTTACCAAATTTGAAAATATCTATGTTTAAATTATTAATTAATTAAATAAATAAAATAAAACAATACATATACATTATCTGCATTGTCTTACACGCATGGCACAGTCCCTGGACTATGTCATGCGTGTAGCAGTATTCCCTTTTCATGGATATTGTATTTTTCTTTTATTTATTTGTTTAATTAAAAGCAATCATTCCCACAAAATATGGTATTATCTTTTTAAGGAAAATATCACAACTATATTTCAGATTTTAAATTTTAAATTCAAATTCAAATTGATCATCTTTATCATCATCTTCTAAAATTCAATAAATCAAAAACTATTTTGACTTACCAATTTGATTTTGTCCCACTCAAATAAAATAATTAATTTCAAAAAATTTATTCATTTATTTATATTTCGAAATTATATATTTAAATTAATAAACATATTTTTTAAAATTTAATAATTAATTACAAATTAATTATTCAACCTCAATTATCATATAATTATGTATTTGACCTGAAGAATAAAATTCTTCTCAAATTTCTAAATTACAGATTTACCCTTGTATCAACTCTTACCTTTATATGGTGTTTATAGAACCACCCTAGGGACCAATGGACCTATAATATCAAGCTCCAATATATAAGAATATTAATCAAAGTTCTTTGATTTAATAATCATATTTATTAATATCATGATTACTCCACTATAAATATGATATTGAACTCTTGATAATTATAGACGTATATTTACATAGTACTTTATTAAAGAATAAATTGTCCATTGATATAATCATTACATACAACGTTAATCCTCTATGAATGGTTCATAATTAAAAGGTAATAAAATTACTATTTTACTCTTTTAACTATATCTAGTTCCTAGTGTACCATTGACTTTACTAGTGAAGGTTGTGTCACAACAAGTTTGCAACGTGAGCGCTTATAACCTTTTCAGTTCCAAAAGTCAACCTAGTAGGGAACCATTATTCAATCTATAAGAAGGTGTAAATTCTATATCTGTTAAACTATGTCCCCAGCCATATATATCATTGAGTCCCCAAAATAATTGTTCTCAGCCTGATAATTCTGACAAATCTTAACGCATGAATCAAAGGATCAGATGACATATATAAGAGTTCATAGTAATGTCAGGATTAAGATCATCGTGTATGTGATCATCATTTTATGTGTTTGATTAATACTACGAAACGGGGTTCAAACAAGTATTAACAAATCACATCTGGTCCAGTTCTATATATCACTATATATAAAGTACATTCACTAAAGTGTCCTACTACACTAGTGACCCGGATCTAGGTCACTCGTATTCATAATACTAGTGAACCGTACCAACACTAATAAATCTAAAGATTCCATAGCTTTATATTAATGCGAACTATTTTAAGTTCATTATCTCAATCTCGATCCTCTCATTCACTAAAGACCACGTAGATGAACTTTAGAATTTTCTGATATTTATTTAATATTATCAACATAATATCAGACATAATCTATATATATACACTAATTCAATTCAATTATTTATTTCATTTAAAATATTTGTCAACTACAATTACTTTAAGGGCACTATTCCCAACAATCTCCCAATTGCCCTAAAGCAAATTGAGGCATCTCTCTCAATGTATCAATCACATTATCCTGAACGAATTTGTCTAACAAAGTCTTTGTTTACAGTTTTGTAAGAAACTATTTTGAAGTTATCTTCAAGATAATTACATCATTTATTTAAAATTGTCTTGAATTAAATGATACTTCCTTTCATGTGTTTTATCCTTTCATGATTTCTAGTTCTTCTAGAATAGTTGTATCTCCATTGCTTTCGCAATGAGATACTATTAGTTTATTCAAGTCTGAAACCCTTTCCAGAATGGCAAAGAACTCAACTAAATCAAATAGCTTATTTAACTGCTCGTAGCTGTTACATTTCGGCTTCTATGGTGAAACATATAAATCTAAAATGTCCAATACATTTCCAGATTAAGTCGCTTGAGACAGTGCCAAAAGATTGTTCTTTCAATCTCTATAGACTTGAATGTATATAACATTCTTGGCTTTTCAATATTTAGAAATGTTCAGCTAACCATTTCTTCTCTATTGATAATTTCTCTACATTGTTCCCAATGATCGGAACGTTATCAAAATTAAGAATAAGATGTAACACCCTAAATTCTATCTTAATGGTAGAAAATAAAGATGTTCAAAAATAAAGATGTTAAAAAATAAACGTAATAAATTGTAAAAAGTGTTGCCTTCTTTATTGATAATTTTAAATAAACATAACCCGGGTTTAAGAAAAATAAATAATAGTCTTTAGAATAAAAGAAAAATAAAACTAGGCAACATTTAATCATAAAGTTCATAATTTCCCAAGAAAATAACACGCGGCTATACAGCCCCCACATATTCACACCAGTCTTGCTATTGGGAATCCGCTCACCACTGGTCATCTAAGGTTAACTTATTCTGTAAAAATAAAATAAAGGAACGAGCTTCTAAGCCCAGTAAGGAAAATACACAACAATTCATACAAAAATCAATCATAAACTTATAACGAATAATTTCACATGCAATATTATATTCATAACAGAAACCAAGGTCATAATCTATCCTATATCACCGTCATACCAAAGATCACACACATATCTAGATCATAAATTTTATCCTGCAATCATAACATTAGTCATAACAATCATACCATCAGTTCATACAAGAGTTCATAACAACACTAATTTATACTAATCATACAAGATCAAAATATATTCTAGGTCATAGGTCATAATCATAGGTTATAGTCATAATAACAAGACAGATATAATAAAAATATAAGTGCTTATACAGGGGTGGCAATTAAGACCCGGACATAAGTCTATCATACAAGTTTGGCAATTGAGCCTACCGGACATAAGTCCGTCATACATCATTGGACACCTTAGGTCCAGCCACACTTACCCCTTTATTGTACCTGAAATGTTAGGTCATACAAAACATAAACTATGTCATAAACTAAACTACCTAATTTTCCTTACCTTGAGTGTGGTGCACATAAACTATACTTGAGTCTTTTATATGGTAATCCCGCTTAAAACCCTATTTCATAAACATAATACCATTATTAAAACATAAACTAATAGATCTAAAACTCAAACACAATCAAAACATAACTATACCTCAACCTTGATCTTGAAGAAAAACCCTAGATCCTTAAAAGCTTGCTTGTAGGATTTTGACAATAAGAAAGATAGCCTTAGTCGTGTGGCCTTTTTGGGTACAAGTGTCAAAGATTTGAAGAGGTGATGGTGATGATGATTTTGGACTTAGGGTTTGTGTTTTGATGGTGGTGCACGACAACAATAGGGAGAGAGAGAGTGTGCATGAGGGTCTCAAGAAGAATAAGAGTGAATGAAAAAAAATGAGAAGGAATAGGCTCTATTTATAGGCTCTCAAAAATCCTAATTTCATTCTATCTATAATCCAAATTTAAATTTAAATAAAATAGAATCCTAACTTCTGTATAAAATATCTCTAAATTATCTTATTAATATTTTTATTGAATAATTGAGGAAAAATATAATATCAAACTACCTAGGAAAAAAAAAATATCTCAACCTCTAACTACCTAAATCTCGTAACTCTGGACTCACCTATAGTAAAATCATCACAACTGGAATTTTAGGAGTCCAATTTATACAATCTTTAAATCGTTAGAAAGCTAATTCAATTATCAACAACTTTTGAGAAATACTAATTTTCCAAAATCATAACATAACTAGGTCAAAAAAGAGTACAAAGTTACAATACCGTATAGTTACGAAAATTATATGTAATTATCTAAATAACAACCTAATCCACAAATATCATAACTAACTGTAACGCCCTAGTTACCTCTGAACAGTTACAGTGAACGGTGAACCAGAAATTTAACTCACTACCTGAGTCCTTTGGTTAAAAACGTACTTCTAGTGTTATTAACAGGCTAAGGTGGAAAACCAATCAAAATGAAAGGATATATTTTATTTAAAACATAAAACTGTTCATGGGCCCATCAAAAACATTTACAAGTTATTTACAACTCAAAATGGTCATTACTGCTTCAAATTTACAAACCAGCCGACCTAAGCGGCAAAAATAGGGTAAACCCCCTAGTTCCTCTGAGAACTCCTTGGCCGTGGTGGTCAAGCGGCCGCATATGTACACAGCACCACCTAAGCTCTTCACTCAAGGCTGGGTGAGCTTTTCTTTCCCTTTACTTGCACCACATAGCACCCATGAGCCAAAGCCCAGCAAGAAAACACAATGTATCATGAATATAATATCAATAATGATCATAATAATCATTCAGGACTTTCAGTCCAAAACAGATGAGTGACAGTCGCAAAAGTCACTAAGGTTGGTTCCGTTCCCTCTAGCCATGTGACAATAGGGTCACCAGGGCGTTACAACTAAGTGAACCTTTCACTAGCTTAAATAGGATCGGTGCATGATGACTAGTCACCAACATAACCTACCTCAAGACCGTAGAGTCATAACCATGGGATTCCGCTCCCTAGCGATGTGACAAGCAGTCACCTAAGTCTTTGGCCCTAGCTCTGAGTAACTAGTCCTAGACTAGTCAAGCGCTTATAAGTTTCATTAACCTTAGGGTCGGTCCAGCATTAATGCTCTAGAGTCATTCAATGCTGATATCGATTAGATCTAATCTTTAATCGGCCTTGCGTTCAGGATGCTTATGCTGTTTCTGACTCTCAGGTCAGTAATATGCGACCAGTGCCGTCCCTTACTAATCAGTGCCATACACAAGTAAGCAAGCTCTGCTAAGTATTTAATATGCAATCAATGTCCACATTTATCAACCAACATGCCTCAACAACAATCATGCATGTCATATACACAGGGTGTAGTTTTCTTACCTCCGATTCAAGCGAGAATGAATAAAAGAACGACCCTTGAGAACGATCTAACTTTTAGTCCTTTAGTAGTTACCTAGTCATAACCAAATATGGGACACCATCAATAAAATGAACAACAAGGGTTTCCAAACCAAGATCTAGCCTCTAGGACATCAATCCCCACTAATCCGGGTAGTAAGAACAATCCTGAGGCCTAAAACCAAGTTCTCGAGGTCAAAACACTCAAACGGGCTCAAAACCACCCAAGAGTTGCGGCCCTAGCACCTTGAGTCGCAGCCCCCAGCCACACCAAGAGCAAGGGCCACGGAGCCCCACACTCAGGGCCGCGGTGCCCAGCAATGCCAAACTGCTCCACTTGCTTCTTCGAGCTAGGGTCGCGGCGCCCAAGAACAGGGTCGCGGCCCCCAACCTAGAATCAGCCATAAACTCAGTTTCCATCATCCCAAACCCTCCAAAAACATACCTAAACACTTCCAAATCCAAAAATCAAAGTTGCCAAACTTCCTAATGATCCAAAACCATCAAATCCCGAGGCTCAAACGAACCAAAAACTCAACGATTCACAGAATCCAATTCAAAACTTAGAAACTCTAAAATCTCAAAACTTAAAACTTAGATTACCTTTGATTGGATTGTTTCTCGTCAAATCCTTCGATCAAGAAGCTTCTAATCTTTCCTCGGATCGCTATGCCTCGATCCTCGCTTGATTCTGACTCCTAGAACTTTAGATTTCTTCAAAAACGCCTCGAACGGTAAAACGAACTAACAGGAAGAGAGAAAAGGGTTTTCTAACGTACGGTTCTATCCGACAAGCTACTTCAGGCTTAAGTAACCTCAAATAAAACCTAGTGCCCGGGGTCCCGAAAACACCCCCGGGGACATTATAGCCAAAACTCCCAGAATTTCCTCATGATCTCAATAATTCCCAATTTATCATCAAATAACTTTCTCATTACTCAATATCCCAATAAAAGACCCCGTTATGACAAAACCGCTAATTTATAATATAAGACCGTATCATGCCGAATAGCTCGAATATATCTCCATAATAATGGGATCTCATTCATAATTCACAATATGCACCAAAATACACAAATATGCCCTCAACGGGCCAAATTACCAAAACACCCTAATAATCAAATGTGGACCCACATGCATGCATATAACATCATATTATAATATAATTCACATAAACATGCATATTATCAGCTAACGACATAATTAAACAGTTATGACCCTCCCAGCCTACTAATCCAGCCATTAAACCGCATTAGGGATTCCGAGGCATTACAACAATCCCCTCCTTACAAAAATCTTGTCCTCGAAATTTACCTGAATAGCTCGGGATACTGACTCTGCATGTCTGACTCCAACTCGCAGGTCGCTTCCTCGTCCTTGTTGTTCCTCCATAATACCTTAACCAAAGGTATCGTCTTATTCCTGAGGACCTTATCTTTTATGTCAAGTATCTGAACTGGCTGCTCCTCAAAGGAGATATCTGGCTCAAGCTCCAAATCTTCATAGCTCAACTTATGATTCACATCAGATACATACCTCCGAAGAGCTGAAACATGAAATACATTATGCACGGCTGACAAAGCCAGTGGCAAAGCCAACCTGTAAGCCACCTGACCAATCCTCTCCAGGATCTCAAATGGACCTACAAATCTAGGGCTATGCTTGCCCTTCTTCCCAAACCTTCTCACCCCTTTCCATGGCGAGACTCTAAGGAAGACATAGTCTCCCACTTAGAACTCCACGTTCCTGCGCTTGGGATCTGCATAGCTCTTCTGTCTACTCTGAGAAGCGAGCATCCGAGCTCTAATCTTCTCAATGGCCTCACTGGTCCTTTGAATTGCCTCAAGACCCAAGTATCTCCTTTCACCTGTCTCATCCCAATGAATGGGAGATCTGCACTTCCTACCATACAGCATCTCATAAGGTGCATCTCCAATGGTGGACTAATAATTGTTGTTGTAGGAAAACTCTATCAAAGGTAAATACTTACTCCAAGATCCACCAAAGTCTAGCACACATGCTCGCAACATGTCCTCCAATATCTGGATCGTCCTCTCAGATTTCCCATCTGTCTGAGGATGATAAGTAGTACTGAACTTCAACTGTGTCCCCATGGCCTTCTGTAAACTCCCCCAGAACTTGGAAGTAAAAGTGGGGTCCCAATCTGACACGATCGACCTCGGTGCTCCATGGAGGCGCACGATCTTTCTCACATAGAGATTTACATATTGATCAACTGTATAAGTAGTCCTCACTGACAAGAAGTGAGCTGACTTGGTGTAGCGATCCACTATCACCCAAATAGAATCATGCTCACCAACAGTCCTGGGTAAGTCCACCACAAAATCCATCCTGATGTCCTCCCACTTCCACTCTGGGATATCCAGAGGCTGCAATAACCCTACCGACCTCTGATGCTCAGCCTTGAACTGCTGACATGTCAAGCACTTAGCCACATACTCTACTACATCTTTCTTCATCCCCGGCCACCAATACAACAATCTCACATCCTGATACATCTTTGTGGTGCCTGGATGCAAAGAATAAGGTGTAGTATGAGGTTCATCCAGAATCTCTCGCCTCAAAGCAGTGTCTAACGGAACACATATCCGCCCCTTGTATCTTAACAAGCCTAACTTAGACACTGTATAATCTCTGGATGCTCCGGCCAAAACATCCTCTCTGATCTTGATCAGCTGTGGATCACTCAACTGGCCCTCTTTGATTCTCTCTAACAGTGTAGATTGTAGTGTAATATTAGCCAACTGGCCCATCAGCAACTCTATACCAGCTCTGGTCATATCATCTACTAACTCTCTGGCTATCAGCCTCATACCATAAATCTGTCCCGGACCCCTCCGGCTTAAAGCATCAGCTACCACGTTGGCTTTTCCTAGATGATACAAAATCTCACAATCATAATCTTTTACTAACTCCAGCCAACGCCTTTGTCTCATATTCAAGTCTTTCTGGGTGAAGAAGTATTTCAGGCTCTTGTGGTCTGTGCAGATCTCACACTTCTCTCCATAAAGATAATGCCTCCATATCTTTAAAGCAAAGACCACAGCCGCCAACTCTAAATCATGAGTGGGATATATCTTTGCATACTCCTTCAACTGACAAGAGGCATAAGCAATTACCTTCTCTGATTACATCAGAGCACAGCCCAAACCCTGATGAGAAGCATTACAATAAATCACAAACTTCTCTTGATCTGTTGGAAGACTCAGAATCGGAGCTGTAATCAACCTCTGCTTTAGTTCCTGGAAGTTGTTCTCACATTTATCTGACCACACAAATTTTTGGCTCTTGCGTGTCAGCTCAGTCAATGCAGTAGCAATCTTTGAGAACCCTTCCATGAAACGCCTATAATAACTTACCAATCCAAGGAAACTTCTAACCTCAGAAGCATTCTTTGGCCTTGGCCAATCTTTGACAGCTACAATCTTCGCTGGATCTACCTTAATCCCCTCCTTACTGACAATGTGCCCAAGAAAGGATACCTGAGATAACTAGACCTCACATTTCTTGAACTTTGCAAACAATCTGTGTTCCCTCAGTCTCTGTAGAACCAACCTCAGATGCTGCTCATGCTTTGACTCAGACTGAGAATATACCAGAATATCATCGATGAAGATGATCACAAACTGGTCCAGATAATCCTTGAACACTTTGTTCATCAGATCCATAAAAGCAGCAGGGGCATTAGTCAATCCAAATGACATGACTAAGAACTCATAATGCCCATACCTGGTACGAAAAGTAGTATTCGGTATGTCTCCCTCCTTGACCCTCAACTGATGATAACCAGAACGAAGATCAATCTTTGAGAATACCTTTTTACCTTGCAACAAATCAAACAAGTCATCTGTCCTTTTCAAAGGATACCTATTCTTAATTGTCAACTTATTCAGTTCTTTGTAATCAATACACATCCTCAGAGAACCATCCTTTTTCTTCACAAACAGAACTGGCGCACCCCAAGGTGAGAAACTAGGTCTGATAAAACCCAATTCCAACAGTTCTTGGAAATATACCTTTAATTCTTTCAACTCAGTTGGGGTCATTCTGTAAGGTGCTCTAGACATTGGCTCCATCCCTAGTGCCAGTTCTATAACGAACTCAATTTCTCTGTGCGGGGGAAACCCTGGAAAATCTTCTGGAAACACATCCAGGAATTCACAAACAAGTCTGGTCTCTTTTGGTTTCACTGGCACGACCTGAGTGGTATCAACCACACTAGCTAAGAATCCAATACAACCTCCTTGCAATAAAACCCTAGCCCTCAATACGGAAATCATAGGTATGCGAGGTCCATGCACAGTACCAACAAACACAAAAGGATCCTCACCTTCAGGCTCAAAGGTGACCATCTTCCTTCTGCAATCAATGGTTTCCCCATACTTTGCCAACCAATCCATACCCAATATCATATCAAAGTCATTCATAACCAACTCTATAGAATCCATTGATAACTCTCTGCTCTCCACTGTCACTGGCAAAGATCTAACCCATCTCCTGGATACCACTAACTCTCCAATGGGTAACAAAGTTCCAAACCCCACAGCATAAAAATCACAAGGTCTACACAGTCTATCAATAATACTACTAGCAACAAAAGAGTGTGTAGCACCAGAATCAATCAATATATTATAAGGGGTTCCAGCACTAAGAAGTTGACCTGTAACTACTGAGGGAGAAGCCTCAGCTTCTGCTTGTGTCAATGCGAACACTCGAGCTGGGTCCGAGCTGTCCACTTTCCTAGGTTCTTCTTTTCTTACCTTAGGGTAATCCGTTTTAAGACGACCCACTGCTCCACAAGAGAAGCAGTCCCTTGCCCTACACTCTCCCAAATGACACCTCTTATATTTAGGGCATTCAGGATAAGACTTCCAGGCTTCATTACCACTTGGACGACCCATTGAGATACCATGAGGTCGCCTATCAGGACCTGGAACTGGGAAGGTGTCAGGAACCTTCCTCTCCTGATCACTGGGGCCTCCACCCCTACTTGAACCCACAAATAGAGGACCTGTCCTCCTGAACTCTTTTCTGGCTGCACTATCTCGCCAGATCTTGTTCTCTGCACTCTCAGCTGTGAGTGCCTTCTCAACCACCTGTGCATAGGTAGTAACCCCAGCCACAATGGTAATACGTACATCACGGGCTAATCTGGGTTGTAGCCCCTGAAGAAATCTCTCTCTTCTGGTCCCATCAGTGGCACCAGCTCCATGGAAAATTTCGCCAAACGACCAGTCACCCTCATGAAATCTAAGATGGTGGTAATCATACTCATCCACTGTTCTGCCTTGGCAGGATCTGCACTGCCCTAAAAAATTGGAGGTTGTTGCTTCCTGAACCTTTCATAAAGAGGCTCCCATTTATTTCCAACCTCAGGCAGCTACCCAGCTGCTGTCACCGACATAGGAGGTGCCTCTGATACGCTGGCCACTGCAGGCGCTTGCTGTTGTCTTGGGAGACGAAGCTCTTCCCCCTGTCTCAACATTGTTGCCTGCAGATCGCTAATTATCTACTGTCAGTTTACAGGAGCTGGCTGTGGAATTTGTCCTTGGTCATTTTCCTAACCCTGATTGTTATTATTCTGGCCTTTATCACTCTGGCTAGCTGACATATATGTCTGCCCTGGATTCGTTCTTAACACTGATACCTTGCTGAAACAATGATCAATACGGCCAGTCAGGTAGTAATAACTAAACCTCTTGCCGCCTTACGGTCCAAGAACAAGCAGACAATTATCATATTCCACAGTCGTACAAATATACAAGCAGATACATGTTTATAGCATTTAGCACTTAGCATGTATCACATAGTAATCCACAAACAACAATACTAATAAGTATGTTCCAGCAATCTCAGTACTATTTAGCACACAGTTGCTGAGGATATAATATTTCAGGGCACAGGTTTAACATGGTGTCTCATGCATACAGCTAAAGCATTTATACTATATTTAAGCAATTATACATATAACTACATAAATAGTTACCAAACCATGAGTCGAGCTTGACTTCAATGATGTGTGTACATGCCCAGCCAGTCTACAGGAACCCTAACCTTGGCACACTCTGATACCAAGTTGTAACGCCCTGGTTACCCCAGAACAGTTACGGTGAACCAGAAATCAAAAGGAAATGATATATTTTATTTAAAACATAAAACTGTTCATGGGCCCATAAAAAACATTTACAAGTTATTTACAACTCAAAATGGTCATTACTGTTTCAAATTTACAAACCCGCCGACCTAAGCGGAAAAAATAGGGTAAACCCCCTAGTTCCTCTGAGAACTCCTTGGTCGTGGTGGTCAAGCAGCCGCATATGTACACAGCACCACCTATGTAACACCCTCACTTATTTTAGTTAAAACCATATTTGAGGTGTTACGTTTTAAAACTATATCATCATTTATTACTGCGGAAGTCTGGACATTTTTTTTTTTTAAACTTGAAAACTTATTTCACATTATTTACATTAAACATAAAGTGTGTCTCAAACATATTATACATAAGTATTAAATAACCCAATTTATTTTCAAAACATAACTTCACACTTTATTACAAACATCTCACTGATAACTGAAATAACCCACAAAAGGTCGATATGTTCATATGTACAAATCAGGGTCAGGACCATGCTTCAGTTCTCCTCATGTCATTCACACATTTCTTTCTCTACCTGCAACACAAGACAACTGTGAGCCTAAAGCTCAGTAAGAAAAGTAATGCATGCAATGCTAATGATTACCCAATATCAATGGACATACACAACTTCTTTTTTAATTTTGGGCCCCTTAATATTGTGCACACTGTTTGAATTGGTCAATGCCTGCAGGGCTTGTTACACATATAATATAAAATCCCATGGGTTCTCCTCTGGCTAGCCATCACCACAGTAGGGCACATTAAAAACCTTATTCCATCGTTGCCCCGTCGGGCTCAAGAGTTAAGGCGGCCACACACTGTGGTGTCAATACATATAACAATAACTCATATGGAGGAGAAATAAAAACGGAAATATGGCAAACAATATAATTGGTTCACTAAAACCTAGCCCAAATTATTGGGCAGCCACTATAAGCCTACTATAGGCCTCCGTTTACACTTATTAACACTTTCATTTGCCTTTTCAAAACAGTGGCACTGAACTTAAACTTCTTATTACAAATTTCTTTTATGTTGCACAAAACTTGCAAAGGCATCAGATGATTAATCATCATAATATCATGCATGGTCTTATATCATATAATAATTTACCATATAACTATTATGCCATGCATACAAATTTATGATGAAGTGTCAATGTATGTTAATACCACTTACTCACAAAATATTCATATAATGCATACTTTCACATAACATGTAATTCTTGTGTTGCAGTTGAGTACTTTACTTACCTTCTGTCCAAAATATAATTCACCGTGTAACAAGTGGTGTCTTAGGTATTGATGTGCTTATCCTGACAATGGCATGGATTTCTCATCATAATGATGGTAGTAATACATTGAACTCTCATTTTAAAAAAATACCCATAAAACATCATATCAAATTTCATATCCAATTCTTGCCTAAAATGCCTTAAACCACCTAGATCGAGCGTTAAATTTATCTTAGACATTTGGAGAAATTTTGACAGAGTTTCCCCTTAATTTTATCTATCCTCAAATATCAAAATTAACCAATAATCAACATCAAATAACCTGCCATAACCATATATCCCAAATACCAACATGATTCATCATAAGGTTATCATATACCGATTTTGATAAAATTCTTATCTCCTAGATCATCACCCAAATTAAATGAGTCTCCACATCTATTCAAACATTTATAAACATATATACTCTCTTATAAACTCAATCAAATAACCAAAAATCAGTTTGTACTCCAAGAACCCCAAAAACCTCATAAAACACAAAATTTCACTTACCGAGCAACTTTTCGGCGAAAACAATCTCTTCTAGATTTTCTAAACCTCAAACCACTTGGAAACCACCAAGAAATATCTTAACAAGAGATAAAACACCATAGATAAGCTCTCAGCAAAATTCAAAAACATAGTTTAACTTCCAAGTACAAGAACTTACCATAAAAAGGCTAGAACTAAGCTTAATCCACTTCTTTGGCTTTGATTTCACTTGGATCTCCTTAGAATTTCTTAAAACCAGCCAAGAAATGGTTTTTGGTTTTATTTTCTCTCTGTTTTTCAGAGTAATGGTCGTGCAAAGTGATAAGGTTGATGAAAATTCTTTATTTTCAATGATTTAGCCTTATTGTATCAAAATTTGACACCTTTCATCTCATCATTTCACCTTTTGACTTATGAAAACCTTATCACTTCAATAATTTTGACTTAATCATCTGCTAGTCCTATTATCCTTATGTTTAAAACACTCACACCAAACCTTAGGTCCATATGACTTCATACCCAATAGTTATGCTTACCCGATCGAGCGTAGCGCACTTATGCTAAGCTCGTTTTGACTTTGCATCAATACCACTGATTATGTATACCTCCCATCAAGAATTGATCTAATGGTTCTAAAACCATTTTTACATCATCAATGAGACCTTAATCATACCTCGATTACATTTGGTAAATCCATAAATACTCAATTTTACACCGAAATACTAGTAATCGACATTGTACTATTTTTCACTACTTAGCCTATTTTGCCTTCTATATCTCACTTTCATCACTTAATTCCATGCCTTGTCCATATTTTTCATACTTTCTTATATATTGAGCACATCAAACACCCATAAAAGACAACTCAAATGCCACAAGGTTAATAATATTGAGCATACATATAGACATCACATACACAACTTTTATACTTATACATGAAAACACTTATAAGAATATGCATATGCTCAAATTATACATATTGTATGATATGTAATGCAATGCAATCATGTGATTATTGGCTATATTATATCAAAATAATGTGGGTGCTACAACCTAAGCTCTCCACTCAAGGTTGGGTGAGCTTTTCTTTCCCTTTACCTGCACCACATAGCACCCATGAGCCAAGGCCCAGAAAGAAAACACAATGTATCATGAATATAATATCAACAATGATCATAATAATCATTCAGGACTTTCAGTCCAAAACAGATGAGTGACAGTCGCAAAAGTCACTAAGGTGGGTTCTGTTCCCTCTAGCCATGTGACGATAGGGTCACCAGGGCGTTACAACTAAGTGAACCTTTCACTAGCTTAAACAGGATAGGTGCATGATGACTAGTCACCAACATAACCTACCTCATGACCGTAGAGTCATAACCATGGGATTCCGCTCCCTATCCATGTGACAAGCAGTCACCTAGGCCTTTGGCCCTAGCTCTGAGTAATTAGTCCTAGACTAGTCAAGTGCTTATAAGTTTCATTGACCTTAGGGTCGATCTAGCATTAATGCTCTAGAGTCATTCAACACTGATATCGATTAGATCTAATCTTTAATCAGCCCTGCGTTCAGGACGCTTATGCCATTTCTGACTCTCAGGTCAATAATATGCGACTAGTGTCGTCCCTGACTAATCAGTGCCATACACAAGTAAGCAAGCTCTGTTAAGCATTTAATATTCAATCAATGTCCACATTTATCAACCAACATGCCTCAACAACAATCATGCATGTCATATACACAGGGTGTAGTTTTCTTACCTCTGATTCGAGCGAGAATGAATAAAAGAACGACCCTTGAGAACGATCTGACTTTTAGTCCTTTAACAGCTACCTGGTCATAACCAAATATGGGACACCATCAATAAAATGAACAACAAGGGTTCCTAAACCAATATCTAGCCTCCGGGACATCAATCCCCACTAATCCGGATAGTAGGAACAATCCTTAGGCCTAAAACCAAGTTCCCGAGGTCAAAATACTCAAACAGGCTCAAAACTACCCAAGAGTTGCGAGCCTAGCACCTTGAGCCGCGGCCCCCAGCCACACCAGGAGCAAGGGTCGCGACGCCCCACACTCAGGGTCGCAATGCCCAACAAGGCCAAACTGCTCAATGTGCTTCTTCGAGCTAGGGTCGCGGCCCCCAACCCAGAACCAACAATAAATTCAGTTTCCATCATCCCAAACCCTCCAAAAACATACCTAAACACTTCCAAATCCAAAAATCAAAGTTTCCAAACTTCCCAATGATCCAAAACCATCAAATCCTGAGGCTCAAACGAACCAAAAAACTCAACGATTCACAAAATCCAATTCAAATCTTGGAAACTCTAAAAACTCAAAACTTAAAACTTAGATTACCTTTGATTGGGTTGTTTCTCGTCAAATCCTTCGGTCAAGAAGCTTCTAATCTTTCCTAGGATCGCTATGCCTCGATCCTCTCTTGATTCTGACTCATAGAACTCGAGATTTCTTCGAAAATGCCTCGAACGGTAATACGAACTAACGGGATGAGAGAAAAGGGTTTTCTAACGTACGGTTCTATCTGACAAGCTACTTCAAGCTTAAGTAACCTCAAATAAAACCTAGTGCTCGGGGTCCCGAAAACACCCCCAGGGACATTATAGCCAAAACTCCCAGAATTTCCTCATGATCTCAATAATTCCCAATTTATCATCAAATAACTTTCTCATTACTCAATATCCCAATAAAATACCCCATTATGACAAAACCGCTTATTTATAATATAAGATCGTCTCATGCCGAATAGCTCGAATATATCTCCATAATAATGGGATCTCATTCATAATTCACAATATGCACCAAAATACACAAATGTGCCCTCAACGGGCCAAATTACCAAAACACCTTAATAATCAAATGTGGGCCCACATGCATGCATATAATATCATATTATAATATAATTCACATAAACATGCATATTATCAGCTAACGGCATAATTAAACAGTTATGGCTTTCCCAGCCTACTAATCCAACCATTAAACCACATTAGGGATTCTGGGGCATTATACTAACCATAAAATAACAAACTCTAATTCTCTAGGCTGATTTTGAATTTACTAAGCCCAAAATCTTATTGGGCTTTAGGGCTTAATGTAGACTTGATCCATAACAATTCTTAATAATACCATAATTAATTTATTCTTACAATATCACCCGCAAACAAGACTACTAATTTCACAAAACTATACTATATTGTACTAATCATACTACTAAATATTACAATCATAGCCACTAAATATTTCAAAAACTAAATCTTATTCTATCACCACAACTCAAGTTAAATCTATTCTATAAAAATAAAGACAACCTATAATCATATAAATAAAGAGGTGTAAGAGAAAGGTAACCTTGGTTACTACAATTCTCCCCTCCTTAAAGAAATTTCGTCCTCGAAATTTGTCTTACTAAAATCCTCGGGATAACATTCCCTCATATCTTCCTCCAATTCCCATGTTGCCTCTCTTTCAATGCTATTGCTCCACAAGATTTTAACTATAGGGATACTTTTGGACCTTAACTCCTTAGTTCCCCACTCTAGAACGCGTACTAGCCATTCTTCATAACTGCAATCTTGTTTCAACTCTAGAGCCTCGTAATTGAGCACATGGGATGGATCTGATACATACTTTCTCAACATAGATATATGGAAAACATTATGTGTTTCAGCTAATGATGGTTGTAAAGCCAACTGATACGCTATTTGCCCTACTTTGTCCAACATCTCAAAAAGGACCTATAAACCTCAGGCTTAACTTTCCTTTCTTTCTGAAATGCATAATCTCCTTCATCGGAGATACTTTGAGAAAGACTTGATCGCCTACTGAAAACTCAACATTTCGCCTTTTAGCGTCGGCATAGCTCTTCTAGCGACTTTGAGCAGCAAACATTCTTTGTCTTATCTTTTCTATTGCTTATGGTTCTTCTCTTAGAGCTTCAGGTCCTAAATATCATCTTTCACCAACGTCGTCCCAATGAAGTGGTGATCGACACTTCCATCCATATAGCATCTCATAAGGTGCCATGCCTATCACGGCTTGATAACTGTTGTTGTAAGAGAACTCTATTAATTTTAGATACTTACTCCACAATCCTAAGAAGTCTAATGCACACGCCCTCAGCATATCTTCTAAAATTTGAATGGTATGTTCTAATTGACCATCAGTTTAAGGGTGAAATACCATACTTAGCTTTAACTTAGTGCCTATGGCATGTTGTAGGCTTTCCTAGAACTTCAAGGTAAAAACCAATCCTCTATCAGAGACAATCGTCTTTGGGACTCCATGTAATCTTACTATCTCTGCCACATAAAGCTTTGCATACTACTCATCGTTATAAATTGTTCTTACTGGCAAGAAGTGAACAGATTTTGTGAGTCTATCTACAATCACCCAAACAAAGTCATGTTGCTTGGTGGTCCTTGGTAATCCCATCATGAAGTCCATCGCTATATCTTCCCATTTCCATTCAGGAATCTCTAACGGTTGTAATGTTCCAGCGGTCTCTGATGTTCGACCTTAACTTGTTGGCATGTCATATATTTTGCTACAAACTCTGCTATGTCTTTCTTCATTTTCGGCCACCAGTACATTGTCTTGACATCGTTGTACATCTTGGTCGATCCCAGATGAAGTGAACATGGAGCGGTGTGCGCTTCTCACATGATACTTTCTCTTAACCCGTCTTGATTCGGCACACACACTCGATTTCTATATCGTAGAATACATTCCTTTGTTATCGAAAAATCAACATTTTCCGAGCTTTGTAGTGCTGCCGTTTTCTTAGGAAGAAACTCGTCCTATTGTTGCTTCTCCTTAATTTCCTCCATAAGTGTTGACTTGATTGTGAGATCAGCTAATTATCCTATTATCAGCTCGATTTTGGATTTCTTCATATCATCGTGTAAGGGTTGTGCAATCCCCTTAAGCATTGATATGCTACCATAACTTTGTCTACTAAGTGTGTATGCCACGACATTAGCCTTTCCCGGATGATACAAAATCTCACAATCGTAGTCCTTAATTAGCTCCAGCCACCTTCGTTGCCTCATGTTGAGCTCCTTTTTCATAAATAAGTACTTTAAACTCTTGTGGTCCATATAGATCTCACACTTCTCTCTGTACAGATAATGCCTCCAAATCTTTAGAGCGAAGACCACTGCTGCCAACTCTAAGTCATGGGTCGGGTACCTTTGTTCGTACTCCTTTAGTTGTCTCAAGGCGTATGCGACCACCTTTTCGTCTTGCATCAAAATGCATCCAAGTCCTTGTTTTGACATGTCGCAATATACTACATACTTTCCCTTGTCATTTGGGATGCATAGAACTGGGCTGTTATGAGCTTGTCCTTTAGCGTTTGGAAGCTTTCTTCGCACTTCTCCATCCATACAAATTTATGTTGCTTCCTTGTCAAATTTGTTAAGGGCGTAACTATTTATGAGAACCCTTCAACAAATCGTCTGTAGTATCATGCTAAGCCTGGAAAACTTCTTACTTCGGTGGCACTCTTAGGCTTGGGCCAGTATTTCACAGCTTTTATCCTGGTTGGGTCTACTTCAACGCCATTTTTTGATACAATGTGTCCTAAAAATGCAACCTTCTCTAGCCAGAATTCGCATTTCTTAATTTGGCGTATAATTGGTGTTTCTTGAGCCTTTCTAATGTCAATTGCAGGTGCCCTTCATGCTCTTCTTCTGTCTTTGAGTAGATTAGTATGTCATCAATGAATACCACCACGAACTTATCCAAGTAATCCTTAAATACTTGATTCATAAGGTCCATGAACGCAGCTGGTGCGTTTGTCAATCCAAATGACATTACTAAGAACTCATAATGTCCATATTGAGTCCTGAAAGTCATCTTTGGGATATCCTCCTCTCGTACTTTTAGTTAGTGATATCCTGACTGTAGATCTATCTTTGAGAACACCGTGGATTCTTGCAATTGATCAAAAAGATCGTCTATTCGAGGCAAATGATACTTGTTCTTGATCGTCACTTTGTTTAGCTCTCGATAATCTATGCACATCCTCATGCTCCCGTCATTCTTCTTGACAAAAAGCATTAGTGCACCCCAAGGCGAAAAGCTTGGTGTAATGAAACCCTTGTCTAAAAGCTCTTGCAGTTGTATCTTTAATTCCTTAAGCTCCATCGACGCCATCCTATATGAAGTTTTTAATATTGGTGTCATTTATGGTGCCAACTTTATTTCAAACTCGATCTCCCTACTCGGAGGTAATCTCGGTAGATCTTCTGAAAATACCTCGGAAAATTCACATACTATGTGTGCATTCTTTGGTTTGAGTTGTGTCTCTCGTGAATTGTCTACTATACTGGCTAGAAACGCCTGGCAACCACTACCGATTAAATGTTGAGCTTTGAGAGATGAGACTATCGTATGTGAGTTCTAGAAATTACTCCTCTGTAAGTGAACTTCTCGCCATCTTCTGTTCGAAAATTGACCGTCTTACCCCTTACAGTCAATTGTTACCCCATATTTTGCTAACCAGTGCCCTATATCATAGTCCTTAAGGTCTAACTCGATCAAATCTACTGGAAATTATCTTCCTTCGATTCTAACTACAATGCTACACACCCCTCTACTAGATAGCATTCTTTCCCTCGAGGGTAATTATGTGACTAACTAATCTCTAAAAAGTTTGCATGGCTTATCTAAGTTATCAATCATATTCATAAAGACAAAGGAATGTGTCGCTCCTGAATCGAATAAAACATTGAATTGCTTGCCAGAGATTGTGATCTGACCAGGTACTACTGTATTGCTAGTTTCCGCCTCAGCTTATGTAAGAGTGAAAACTTTGGCGGTATTAACTTTCGTCCTTCTTTTAGTCTCTCAATTTTGGGCAGTCTTTCTTGAGGTGACCTTCGTTTCCACAATTGAAGCAACCTCTAGTCTTATATTGGCATTCTCCTATATGTTTTCTCTATAGACTGGGCATTGAGGATATTCTACGTAAGGCTTCTTATTCCCATTGCCTTCCGACGTAGTTTTCTCTTTCTTGTCCGCCTTTTGGTTATTACCACCATCGTGTTTCCTTTTATGGTCGTTTTGTTCGTAATTGCTTTTCTTGGCATCTTTCCAACTGCTCCTTCTTTCTAGATTTTATCCTCCTCCTGCTCGGCATCCTAAGTTTTTTCAACGTTTTCGCATATGTGGCTATTCCCCGAACCAACTTTACGTTTCATGATATCATTGGCTTCAGCCTTTTAAGAATCTTTGAATTTGTAACGTGTTAGTGGGTACCATGTCTGCTGCAAACTTGGCCAGTTGGTCAAATTTTCTTGCGTATTTTGTCACAGTCGAATTCCCTTGAGTAAACACAATGAATTCATCCACCCTTGTGGCTAGAATCGCAGGGTTGTAGTATTTCTTATGGAATACTTGGATATACTCTTCCCAAGTCATAACATTGACATCTCGAGTCTGCTTCACTATATCCCACCAGATGCGGGCGTCTTTCTTGAGTAAGCTTGAGGCGCATGAGATTCGGTCCTCATTTCCCAAGCACATATGTTCCAATATGGATTCTACTGAATGAAGCCATTCTTCGGTTTCTTTCTTATCCTCTTTCCTGTTTGATTTCTTGTTCGTTCAATCTTCTGGATCTTCTTAGTTCTTGCTCCATTTTCTTTTCTATTTCCCACAAAAGAGAAAATTATACAAAAAAAAACTAAGACAAACAAACAAAAAAAAGTATAACCTAGCCTATTGCACTACTATCTATTAGTTCCATCTATCTATTAAAACTATCTTATGAAAATTAAGTCCAACTCAGGTAAATGGGCCTTAACAATTGAATCTTTCATGGAGGAGGGCTAGGTTCAGTATGTCGCACCCACCACTAAGGCCCCCTAACTTCCACTTGGACCCAAAAGAAAGGAATTTCAACCCTTGCCTTATTAATTGTCATTCATTAATTAGGCCCAATCTAATAATGCAAAGCAAATGGGTCTTCACAAATGGGTTAACCCATAAGAGAGGAATTTAAACCTTGCATTTTCAATTGAGCCCAAAATAAATTTTAAAAAATCATTTTAATATTACTAAAATCCAAAAAAATCCACAATATAAAAGAAACAATACAAAATTTCAAAATTAAATTAAAAATAAATAAATATCCATAACAAACTAAAGGAAGTTATACTAAAACGTCTTATTTTTTAAAAAAAAATATCTACTAAACTAAAGATCTAATATTCTATATCACATATGGCTCTAATCACATTATTATTCATTGTTCTAGACTTTGAAATCAAAATAAACTGTAAATTACTAGGGTTATAAATAATATAAACAAAACAAGGTACTTACTTGGTAATGAGACAACCCCTTTTTTCTGACTTGTATGAATATGTGAGAACGTTCTAGCCCAATATAATCTGTCTTTGATACCACTTGTAACATCCTAAATTCTAACTTTAATGGTAGAAAATAAAGATGTTGAAAAATAAACGTAATAAATCGTAAAAAGTGCTGCCTTCTTTATTGATAATTTAAAATAAACATAACCCGAGTTTAAGAAAAATAAATAATAGTCTTTACAATAAAATAAAAATAGAACTAGGCAACATTTAATCATAAAGTTCATAATTTCCCAAGAAAATAACACGCGGCTATACGGCCCCCACATATTCACACCAATCTTGATGTTGGGAATCTGCTCGCCACCGATCATCTAAGGTTAAATTATTCTACAAAAAGTAAGGAAAATACACAATAATTCATACAGAAATCAATCATAAACTTATAAGGAATAATTTCACATGCAATACTATATTCATAACACAAACCAAGGTCATAATCTATCCTATATCACTGTCATACCAAAGATCACACACATATCTAGATCATAAATTTTATCCTGCAATCATAACATTAGTCATAACAATCATACCATCAGTTCATACAAGAGTTCATAACAACACTTATTTATACTAATCATACAAGATCAAAATATATCCTAGGTCATAGGTCATAATCATAGGTTATAGTCATAATAACAAGACAGATATAATAAAAAGATAAGTGCTTATACGGGGGTGGAAATTAAGCCCCGGACATAAGTTTGTCATACAAGTTTGGCAACCGAGCCTACCGAACATCAACTTAGGTCTGTCATACAAGTTTGGCAATTGAGCCTACCGGAAATAAGTCTGTCATACATCATTGGACACCTTAGACCCAACCACACTTACCCCTTTATTGTACCTGAAATGTTAGGTCATACAAAACATAAACTATGTCATAAACTAAACTACCTAATTTTCCTTACCTTGAGTGTGGTGCACAGAAACTATACTTGAGTCCTTTATATGGTAATCCCGCTTAAAATCCTATTTCATAAACATAATACCATTATTAAAACATAAACTAATAGATCTCAAACTCAAACACAATCAAAACGGAACTATACCTCAACCTTGTTCTTGAAGAAAAACCCTAGATCCTTAAATGCTTGCTTGTAGGGTTTTGACAATAAGAAAGATAGCCTTGGTCGTGTGGCTTCTTTGGGTACTAGGGTCAAAGATTTGAAGAGGTGATGGTGATGATGATTTTGGACTAAGGGTTTGTGTTTTGATGGTGGTGCATGACAACAATAGGGAGAGAGAGTGTGTGTATGAGGTTCTCAAGAAGAGCAAGAGTGAATGAAAAAAAATGAGAAGGAATAGGCTCTATTTATAGGCTTTCAAAAATCCTAATTTCATTCTAACTATAATCCAAATTTAAATTTAAATAAATGATCGTGAAAATATGATACGCAAGTGCACGCAATCGATTCAAGTAATATGTAGATGATAAATAGAGTATCGTTCCCACAAAGACTATTTTCCAATTACCAACAATTGTTCTTTTAATTTCTATTTGGAAAACAAAGTTTAGATGAATGAATTTTAATTTTAAAATTATAAATAACTATGAACAAAATTAACTAAAGATGGAAATCAATATTAAAAAGACCTAGGGTATTAATTCATCAACTTTTCATTCTACTAATTTTATTAATCAGTTCTAAATTTTTTTCTTCTTATTCTAATAGCATGTTAATATAAATCGATTCGTATTCTTTTTCAAGATATAAGATCTCATCCTATATGCAGGTTTTCTATATCTTTGTGATAAACTTAAACATATAGCAGGCATTAAGCATAGAAACCTAATTACTACCTAAGCCATATAGATACTTTCTTCCAATATGCAACCTATGTCTATATAATGATAGCATATTCAATTATCATCTTTCGAATTTTGAATCAAAATCATAAATCAAGCAAATATTGATCAGTTATTTATTATCATTAAGCAAACATTATATAGATTAGAATAAAGAAGAAGAATCAATAGAACATCATAATAACATTAAATAGAAATCCAAGTGACTACATTAAACTCTAGATAAAAGATTTAGTTCATAGCTAACATGATGAAAATAAACTTCAAATAATTATTCATAAAAAATAACCTTAAGAATTCAGATGAAGAGAAAAAATCTAAAAAGTCAGGAAAGAAATCTAATTATCGCAGCCTTTTCTAAATTTAGGGTTTATAAAACTAAAAATCCCTTCAAATTCGCAGAATAATGTCCCTTAAATAGTTTTCCAATGCTCCCAGGTGAAAAGACTGTTTTGTCCTTCTAAAAGTGGCTAAAAATCTCAAAACGGCATCAATAGCGTTCTAATGCTAGGTTTTGGGCGCTATAGCGCTATCAACAGAATCAAAATACATCAAAAATTAACTTATTAGCATTGTAGCGCTAGTTTTGTAGCGTTGTAGCCTACTCTTCAGGATTTTCAAGCGCTGTAGCGCTAGTTTTGTAGCGTTGTAGCGCTACTGACAGATTCAAAAGTTTTAAAAGTCTCCTTTCTGGCACTATAGCGCTACTATGATAGCGTTGTAGCACTATTCACATAAATACTATTTGGACTTCTTGTTCCTGAATGACTCGATTTTCTCCAAAATAACTCCATTTTCTTCCACTTTCACTTCATTCCACTCTTTTCACCATCTTAGCATTAAAAAACCTGAAACATGAACAAACAAGCATAATTCTGAAATAAAATAACCCTAAACTAATGAAAATCTTCCTAAAAACTAGACCATAAATGAGCCTAAAACTCGTTTATCAAACTCCCCCAAACTAATCCTTTACTCGCCCTCGAGTAAAGAATCTAACTAGACTTAAATCTAAAGAAACCAAGTTAACATAACCAACCAATTCCAACACTCAAGACTGCTATGCACATATAATTCTCAGGAAAAACAATCATGCTATTTAAAATATTAATCTAGATTTTCAGTCAAAATACTTCACCCTTTCATTGCAATCTATTAACGTCAAAGCTCATTCACTCATAACTCGCAAATAGAATAATTGAACCACTTTATGCACATCAAATTCTCAACAACTAACCACATAACCAAGTATTTCCATATACCTGCACTACTTACTATTCTCCATTAATATAAACAACTGCACAAATAAGAATCAATAGGATTTTATAGGGGTTATAATAGAAAGCTTAGGTACAGGTAGATTAAAAAAAACATTTTTAGGCTTAATCATACCACAAGCATTCCAACTAAACAAACTTTCCCAACAAATTTCAAACCACTCATCCCTTGTTGCCCCTTTTTCTATGCAATGATTGAAAAAAAATCTTTCTTCTCAACGATTGAGAAAACTACGCAAAACCAACTCATTCTTATTTTTCTTTCTCATAATACACTCCCCCAAACTTTGATTTTTCAAGAGATAACTGTTTGGGAGTGTAATCATTTTGCACTTTCTTTTTCTTTTCTTTCTTTAAATTTTCTCAATCACAAGGAATTTTCTTAATAACACATAATACGTAACATCCCATTACACATTCACTCCCCTCACATAATAGTTTTCATGCTCGTGGTATGGATCAAAAAGAGTAAATGGTAATCCAATTCACAGCTAGGCTCAAAAGAATGTGTTAACAAGAAAACAGTATAAGGCTCAAAAGGGTTAACTAAGGATAAAATTTAATAGGGTTAGCTTGAAAGGCACAACCAGTCCAAAAAAAATTCCCTATATCCTTTTCCTAAATGTGCATTGTTTCAAATTTCATCTCAAATAGTAAGCAAACAGGTTCTAGAATTTTTTACAATATTTTTCAATCCACAATCCAAATTCGACATGCATAAAATAATTCAATTATAACATTTGCAATTCATGAGCAATAGATCTCTAATGTCAACAGATCACAGTGAAAAAAACAAAGTAATCTAACCAAGCACACAAATTGTTTCAGATGCACATCAACTTTTCCTTTGGATTATACTACATAACATTCAATCATATTAAAATGGCAATTATAATCAACTTAATTCACACTCTAAAACACAACTCAATACAACTAACTAAAAAAAACACAAACCAAAAAAAACGCATCAAATAACACTACAAATAAATCTCTCCCCCAAACTTAAAACCTAACATTGTTCCCAATGTTTAAAGTGCATAAATAATGAGAAAAGAGACTTACATGAACAGCCACGTCAGTATGGAGATTTTGGAGGCTAAGACGAAGGTCCCTCAAATGGTTGAGACGGCGGCGGCTGCTGTAGCGCTATAACCACCTAAACTTCAATTTTTCACGTTTTTCACGGGTTACGAGTTACAACACAATTTTTCCAGAATAAAACTAAAAACAACTAAAACAAAATCTCTAAAAATATTGTTCCAATAAAAAAAACAAAAACAAATAACATAAAATCAAAAATAAACATAGGAATGCCTCCTAAGAGCGATGTCTTTAACGTCTTTTAGCCGGACTCTTGTTTTCATTAATATTCAACTTGGATCAATTCCTCCCCGCACGTCTTTGAGATCCATAGTGTTATGAGTTGGCCCTCATTTCTTGTGATTAGAAATTATCATAACTTTCCCTCGCTCATATAATATTCGAATCCTTTCATTAAAGTATTTTTTAACTAGTTATGCCCCTTTCTCATTCCGATTTTAACTATGGAGCTTTTCTTAGAGACTTCCAACTTGTTCCCTTCTTGGTTTACCACTTCAACTCTACAACAAGTTGGAATTTCTATTGCTGCAAAAACTTTAAATATAACTTCCTCTTTTTGCACTCGCAGCTTTAACTCACCCTTTTCTACATCAATTAAAGCCCTACCGGTCACCAAGAATGGTCTTCCAAGTATTATTGGAATATTTTCATCTTCCTCCATATCTAATACAATAAAGTCCATGAGAAAGATGACTTTACCCACTTTTACCAATACATCCTCAATCACTCCATGAGGGTGATTAACTGATCTATCTGCCATCTGCAAAGATATCGTAGTTGGCCGAGCTTCTCCAAAATTCAACTTCTGAAAGATTGATAGAGACATTAAATTCACACTAGCTCCTAAGTCACATAAAGCCTTTGTTTCTACTAAACCCTCTATAGAACATGGGATATTGAAACTACCAGGATCTTTAAGCTTTGGAGGTAGTTTCTTCTGAAGTATTGCGCTGCACTCTTCAGTTAATGCAACCGTCTCATTATCCTCTAATTTCCGCTTCCTTGACAAAATTTCTTTCATTAACTTCACATAACTAGGCCTTTTTTCAAGCTTCCACAAAAGGAATGTTAATGTGAAGTTTCTTAAATACTTCAAGAAATTTGGAGAATTGCTTGTCAAGATTTGCCTTTCGAAACTGCTGAGGGTAAGGAATCTTGGGTGTCGACTCGGTGTATTTTGGCATCTCTTTCTTTGGAAGGTCTTCAGTAACCTCCTCTTGTGCTAGACTAGGTACAGGTTGATCTTCAATCTTCTTACCCTTGTTTTCTATTGTAGGCCCTTCATACTCAGTCCCACTCCTCAAGGATATTGCATTACACTGTTCTTTAGGATTCACCTCTATGGAACTAGGGAAATTTCCTTGTTGTCTACTAGAAAACAATTGAGCCAATTAACCTATTTGTGTCTCCAAACTTCTGATGAATGCCCTGATTTCAGTCATGAATTGGTTCAGTACGTCAGGATTTATTTCAGGTTGTGTTGAAGGATGTGGTGGTGGATGAGATGGGCGTAGGTTTGGATCATAATATTGTCCATAAGTCAATTGATGAGGGGGTTGTTGAGGTGGATACTATGAATATTGGGGTTGTAACCCTTGATTATTTTTCCAAGACAGATTAGGATGATTTTTCCAGGCAAGTATATAGGGATTTGAATAAGTGTTGGGTGCAGGTCTTGAAAAATTCCCTATAACCTTTGCATGTTCCAAGGGCATATTATTCACATCAGTTGAGCAACTAGCTGAGTTCGGGCATTGTTCATAAGAATGAGGTCCTCCACAAATCTCACAACTCATGACATTCCGTATTTGCATTGCTTGTGCAGCGAGATTAGTTTGCTGTAGTTGTTTGGTTAAAGATGCTACTTGAGCGGTTAAGAGCGCAATTGGATCAACTTCTAAGACTCTTGCTACTTTCTTATTCTCTCGCTCAGTAGGCCAGTTATAATTATTCATAGCCATCTCTTCCAACAACTCATATGCCTCATTAGCGCTTTTTCTCATAAATGCTCCTCCAGATGCTGCACTATAACTATCCTTGTATTTCCCCCCAAACCATTATAAAAAGTATGTACTAACAACCACTTCTCTATTCCATGATGTGGGAATTTTCTTTGTATTTCCTTAAATCGTTCCCATTCATCATACAAAGACTCTCCATCCAATTGATGGAAATTGTTAATCTCTCCTCTTATTTTGGCTGACTTAGCAGGAGGAAAATATCTTCCAAGAAACTTTTGAGCCAAATCTTCCCAAGTAAGTATAGAATTGGCTTGTAATGAATTCAACCAACTCTTAGCTCTATCCCTTAGTGAAAATGGAAAGAGTCTCAATCTTACAGCATCATTACTAACCCCATTCATCTTAAATGTAGCACATAACTCCAAAAAGTTTGTGATATGTAGATTTGGATCCTCATTTGGTAACCCTCCAAATTTAACACAGTTTTGTACCATCTGAATAATTGAGGGATTTATTTCAAAATTATTCACCTCTACAGTAGGAGGTTGAATACTTGAATGTATCCCTGTAACATTAGGGAGTACATAATTCTTTAATGGTGGATCTGCCTCAACTACATTACCCATATTTGCATTGTTGCTCACACCATTATTCACGTTTTCAGCCATGGTGAATTCCAACCTTTTCTTTATTTTTCGGTTCTATCTGCATGTTTTTTCAATTTCCAGATCTATTGGTATAATCTCCTTTTGTCTATTTCCTCGCATATACCAATAATTCCTGAAACACAATATAACCTTGATTTGAATAAAAGTTAAACAGAAATAAAATAAAACAATCAAATTAGAACAAATAGCAATTAACTGTGATAATGGAAATTAAGTCCCCGGCAACGACGCCTAAAACTTGATCGTGAAAATTTGCACGCAAGTATACGTGGTCGATTCAAGTAATATAGATAGTAAATAGAGTATCGTTCCCACAAGGATTGTTAACCAATTACCAATAATTGATTTTAAAATTCTATTTGGTGATTTAAAATATGAATAAATAAAACTAAAATGAATACTCTAAACTACGAACAGAATTTAAATAAATGTAAACGAAACAATGAATCAGTGAATTAAAAATCAATAATAAAAATCCTAGGAATTAATTTCATCAACTTTTCATTCTATTAATATTACTAATCAATTCTAAATCTCTTTTTCCTATTCTAATAGCAGGTTAACATAATCGATTCCTATTCTTTTTCAAGATATAAGATCTCAGCCTATATGCAAGTTTTCTACATCTCTGTGATAAACTTAAACAAATAGAAGGCATTAAGCATGGAAACCTAATTACTACACAAGTCATGCTGGTACTTTCGTCCAATATGCAACCTATGTCTATATAATGATAGCATATTCAATTCTCATCTTTTGAATTTTGAATTAAATCAAGTAAATAGTGATCAAGTATTTACCAGCATTAAACAAAAATAATATAGATTAGAATAGAGAAAAAGTATCAATAGAACATCATAATAAAATTAAATTGAAATTCAAGTGACTACATTAATCCCTAGATAAAAGATTTAGTTCATAGCTAACATAATGAAAATAAACTTCTATAATGACCCAACTATTTCTAAGACCGTGGACCATTAAAACTACTAGACATAGCTACTATTTTGGGAAACATACATAAGAAATAACATAACTTTATTTAAAACCCCAAAAATAAATATTGTGAAAAATACAAAGTAAAATATGAAATATAAAATATGGTATGGGTACCCATTGTTTAATACATAAAAACAAACTTAAATTAATTAAATACTAATTGCAAAAATACATCAAAACATAATTCAAAAGACTTAAAAATAACATCATCCTCAATCGTTCATGCAGCCCATTCATCCTCGACACACAAGCTAAGTTTCCATGAATCTTCCACCTTCCATATTAATTTTCCTACATCAAGCTAAAAATAAAGGAATGAGCCTAATGCCCAGCAAGGAAAATCTACTAACACATAAATCATAAACATAAGACTTAATCATAAACATATACTATAAAACATATGACTATAAAAAACATATATCATATAGGACTACAATATTAATGGCCATTAACTAATTAACATGGCATGTGATAAACCATCTAGGTCCTCTGTCTACTAATCGAGGTAGGTTAGATCACATGGTAGTATATGATAACTCATCTAGGTCCTCTGTCTACTAATCGAGGTAGGGTAAATGATAACTCTAAACCATGAAAATGATAAAAATTCTTGGGGTTTGCTATCTAAGCAACTATAAGCCCCAAGCGACATAAAAAAATATTTATATATATCATAGCATAAAACATATCATAACATAAACATATAAACACATAAAATCTATCCTATTTTCCTTACGAAAACCGGGATATTTGAGAACAAGAATGGGATTGGAACTCTCCTAAAACAAACAGTAAGAATGGTGAGTATTTCTAAAGAATGAATATAAAAAGGGAACTAAACCATCCAAGTAGAAACTTACCGAAAAGAACCTTAAGTTTCAAGAAACTTAAATACCTAACCAAGAATCATAAATGAGAGTTAGGATCTGAAAATAAAATAAAAGAAAACTGAAGAACTGTGAAGAACTGAACTTAGGGATAAGAATACCTTGAATGATCTTATGAATCGATCTAAACCTTGATACCGAAATCTCACTTCCCAAGTGTTTAGAAAAGCTTAGAATGATAAAGCTTTTAACCCAAAACCCAAGTGTTTCTCTCTATAGTAACCTTAGCAACTTGGAGGCTCTGAAGACTGCTTAAAGAATGAAGAAAATGGCTGAGTACTAGGTCCTATTTATAGATTTCAAGGAGTGAAACTAACCCCTTTTAATTTGAATAAATAAATGAATATAAAATGAAAAAGATTTGAATTTTCATTCAACAGATACCCAGAACTCGGCCAAAATCATTCAAAGGTAGGTCCAAGAGGTTAAGGGATGTTTTAAGCTCGGATTCCACAGAGTTCAAAAATGCAAGGGTGGGGCCGATATATCGCACCCTATAGGCAATATATTGCCTCCACTATGTTTCCGAGCCTCCGTTCGATCGTTCGTGCGAAGTCAACGTGTTTTCTGTATCTTCCGTAGGCAATATATCGGCTCATATAGCTTCGATATATCGGCATACGTTGATGTATCAAACACGTATTTGCACTTATTCAGCATATTTAAAATTGATTAAACAGCTTGACTGAGTCTAAACGTGATTCTAGCAGGTGCTGGAAGGTTCTAGAGCTTCTAGATTCTTCTTTTATTTAAACTATTCATCAAAAATACTTAAATCCTTAATAAACATGATTATGACAAGTGTCAAATTCTTAATAATTCTATCTAAACCTTAGGTTATAATAAATATATTTCTAGGACCAGTAATATTAATCAAACCTTATGTTATAATTAATATTTCTAAACTATAGGTTAAACTTATAAAATCCATAACTATTGCTATGAGTTTCCAACTAAGTCCCAGTTTGAACCAAAATCCACGGAAACTATCATACTACAAACTACTACTTGCTACTACTACTATCTAGATAGCTAGGTAAATATACTAGGACACTACAATTCTCCCTTACTTAAAAGAATTTTGTCCCCGAAATTTACTTACCAAACAATTCCGGATACAGTGCTAACATGTCTTCCTCCAACTCCCACGTTGCCTCCCGTTCAGAACTATTACTCCATAGGACCTTGACTATCGGAATATTCTTAGACCATAATTCCTTCATCCCTCTATCTAGGATGCTAACCGGTCATTCCTCGTAACTCAAGTCTTTCTAGAGTGTTATCGTATCGTACTTGAGGACGTGAGATGGGTCTGACACATATCTACACAGCATCGAGATGTGGAATACATTGTGGCTATCTGCTAGAGTTGGCGGTAGGGCTAATCTATATGCAATTGTTCCCACCTTGTCCAATATCTCAAAAGGACCTATAAACTAGGGACTAAGCATGCCATTTTTTCCAAATCTCTTCAAACCTTTCATAGGAGATATCTTTAAGAAGACTTGATCTCCGACTTTGAATTCCACATCACGCCGCTTGGCATTCGCATAACTTTTCTGACGGCTCTGAGCAGCGAGCATATGCTTCCCAATCAGTGCTACTGTATCATGAGCCTCTCTAACAGCTAGAAGTTTCCTTTCTCCTACCTCATCCCAATGTAGCGGCGATCAACACCTCCTTCCATAAAGAAACTCATATGGTGTCATCCCGATCGTTGACTGGTAGCTATTGTTGTAGGAGAACTCTATCAGTGGCAAATACTTACTCCATGATCCTCCAAAGTCAAGTACACAAGTGCGCAACATATCTTCTAAAACATGTATGGTACGCTCGGATTGACCATCAGTCAGAGGATGAAATGTCGTACTAAGATTTAACTTGGTACCCATAGCTTGCTGTAAGCTTCCCCAAAATCTTGATGTAAACACCGATCCTCTATCGAATACTATAGTCTTAGGGATTCCATGCAGTCGTATGATTTCCTTAACATAAATGTCTGCGTACTGATTTGCTGTGTACATAGTCTTGACAGGCAGGAAGTGAGCTGACTTTGTTAGTCTATCTACTACTACCCAAGCCGAGTTGTGCTGCTTATTTGTTTATGGTAGTCCTGTTACGAAGTCCATAACTATATCCTCCCACTTCCATTATGGGATACTAAGCGGTTGCAATAAGCCTGCAGGTTGCTGATGTTCTGCTTTCACTTGCTGGCATACTAAGCATTTAGACACATACTCCGCTACATCTTTCTTCATTCATGGCCACCAATACAATGCCTTAAGGTCGTGAGTCACCTTGGTCAACCCTGGGTGAACTAAGTATGGGGTATTGTGCGCTTCTTCTAAAATCTTCATCTTAATTCCATGATCATTCGGCACGCATACCCGATCCTTATATCTCAAGAACCCCTGCTCTGATATAGAGAAATTTGTGGCCTTGCCTTCTTTAACTGCAGCTATGTGAGATACTAATGTGTCATCATGCCCTTGTCCGATTCGTATATCTTCTAATAGACTTGACTGGATGGACAAGTTAACCGGTTTACCAATGACTACTTCTATTTTGGCATTAATCAGCTCTTGTTGAAGTGGCTTTTCTATTCCGGATATTGCTGCTAGATTCCCGTAACTCTTTCTACTTAGCGCATCAGCAACTACGTTTGCTTTTCCCGGGTGGTATAGGATTTCGCAGTCATAATTCTTTACTAATTCTAACCACCTGCGCTGCCTTATGTTGAGCTCTTTTTGTGTGAAGAAATACTTTAAGCTCTTGTGGTCTGTATAAATCTCACACTGTTCTCCATAAAGATAGTGGTGCCATATTTTCAATGCAAAGACCACCACTGTTAACTCCATAGCATGCGTTGGATAACGTTGCTCGTATTCCTTCAGCTGCCTTGAGGCATAGGCTATCACTTTATCATTCTACATCAGCACACAACCCAAACCTTGCTTCGATGCGTCACAATAAACTACAAACTTGTCGTTGGATGTGAGTACACAAAGTACTGGTGTTGAGCATAGCTTATCCTTAAGACACTGGAAGCTCTCTTCACACGTATCCGTCCAGTTGAACCTTTGCTGTTTCCGAGTCAGGTTGGTAAGCGGAGTGGTTATCTTAGAAAATCCTTCTACAAACCTCCGATAATAGCCTGCTAGCCCCAGAAAACTTCTAACCTCTGTCGCATGCTTAGGTCTTGGCCAATCCTTCATAGCCTCTACCTTAGTTGGGTCTACAGCAACTCTATCCTTGGATACTATGTGGTCGAGGAACGCTACTTGTGAAAGCCAAAATTCACACTTCTTGAACTTGGCGTAAAGTTAATGATCTTTCAGTCGCAACATGGTCATTCTTAAATGTTCCTCGTGCTCGACTTTGTCCTTAGAGTACACCAAAATATCGTCGATGAACACTACGAAGAATTTATCCAAATAATCCTTAAAGACCCAATTCATTAAATCCATAAATGTGGCTGGAGGGTTGGTAAGACCAAAAGACATAACTAGAAACTCCTAATGTCCATAACGAGTTCTAAAAGTTGTCTTGGGAATATCCTGTTCCCGTACCTTGAGCTGGTGATACCCGGACCATAAATCAATCTTAGAAAACATGGTCACTCCTTGGAGTTGATCAAACAAGTCATCAATCCAGGGTAACGGGTACTTATTCTTAATTGTCACCTTATTCAGCTCGTGGTAATCTATACACATCTGCATGCTTTTGTCCTTTTTCTTCACAAATAGACTCAGGGCTCCCCATGGCGAATGGCTTGGTCTAATGAAACCCAAGTCTAAGAGTTCTTGTAGCTGCGTCTTCAACTCCTTGAGTTCTCTAGGTGTCATCCGTTATGGTGCCTTTGAGATAGGCTTGGTTCCTAGTACTAGTTCGATTGTGAAGTCAATTTCCTGAATCGGTGGGAACCCTGGTAGGTCGTCAGGAAATACTTCTGGGAATTCTTTTATACTGTGAACGTCTCCAACCTTTAGTGGTGTTCCTTTACCACATCCGTGATGCTGGCTAAGAATGCGTGACATCCTTTCTTTATCATCCTCTGAGCTTTGAGGGATGAAATAAGAGGTGTTCGTAGTCTTGAAACCTTTCCCATAAAACATAGTTTCTGACCGACAGGCGTTTCGAACATCACTTTCTTGTGTCTACAATCGATGGTTGCGACGTGCCTTGCTAGCCAATCCATGCCCAGTATTACATCGAAGTCTTTGATCTCTAGCTCTATCAGGTCTCCTTCTAGTTCTACGTCCTCAATTTTGATCGGTACGCCTCATACTATCCGTGATGATAGGACTACTTCGCCCGAAGGCATTTCTATCACAAACCTAGTTCTTAATCTTTCACAAGGTTTGTCTAATTTCTCTATCATTCCTAACGAGATGTATGAGTGTGTTGCTCCCGATCAAATAATACTAAACATATATTATCGAGGATAGGAATCTGACCTGTGACCACTTTGTTATTAGCTTCAGCTTCTCCCTAGGTCAAGGCAAAGACTCTAGCAGGAACCATCTTGTTGTCCCTTTTCTCTTATTGCTTGAGCTGTGGACATTCTTTCTTCCGATGACCTTCCTGACCACAATTGTAGCATCCCTTGGTGTTTGCATGACACTCACCAGGATGTTTCTTTTGGCATTTGGAGCACTGCGGGTATTCTACATAACCCGACCTATTGTTTCCATTGCTAGTCCGTGCTCTTTTATCACTATCGGATTGCTTGTTGTCAAGATGCCTTCTCTTCTGGCCATTATTGTTGCTATGTTGATGGATGTTGATGTGATTTCGACCATTCTAAGGTTGATTCTACTGTTTAGGTTCAGGCTTACTAGCCTCCTTCTTACTAACATTCGCCTGAAGCCTTTCCACTTCTATATCTGTTTCTAGAGCATCGGCGTAAGAAGTGGTTCCAGGATTTGCTAGCTTGACTCCTAGCTCAATCTTTGGTCTGAGTCCTCAAACTTGGTGACCCTCAAAAAGTCTGTTGGAACCAACTCTGGTGCAAACTTGGCTAATCGGTCGAACTGTCGAGCACACTCCACTACCGTTAAGTTGCCCTGCTTCAGACTGGTGAACTCTTCAACCCTCGTAGCAATGACTGCCGAGTTGTAATACTTCTTGTGAAAGAGCTCTACAAATGTAGTCCATGTCATGGTGGCGACATCATGAGTCTGTTGTACTAAATCCCACCATATTCTACCATCCTTCTTTAGAAGAGAAGAAACGCAGGATATGCGGTCAGCGTTGCCGAGATTCATGTGTACTAGGATTGGCTCTACATTCCTTAGCCATTCTTATGCCTCAAAGAGGTCAGTTGTCCCTTCAAAGTTGGGAGCATGTTGATTACGAAACCGCTCGTAGATTGGCTCCATGAACTGAGCTGGGTAGGGCGCATAGTTCGCCATTGGCCATCCCCCATAAGGACCTACTTGTTGGGGTGCTTGAGCCATTTGCTAACGCTGCGGTTGCAGCTGAGGCTGAGGCTGAGTCAGTGGCTGAGCTTATGCCTGCTGTCGTTGTTGCTGTAGCAATTCTTCCACTTGTTGTCGTAGCCTGACAATTTCAACGGTGTTGTCAACCGGAGGCGGCGGTGCACTTCTGTTAGCAGCAGCATTGGTAGCACGTTATCTTGAGCCTCAAAATTTCCTTGGGGAAGATTCATAAAGATTCTATGTTTTTGCTCATTTGTGAATTGGAATTCCAACTTAGAGGCGAACCTAAGTATGAGAAAATAATATCTCATGGCTACCGATAAATCATCATCATCATCTATAGTCTCCCATATTTCTTCTAATGTTGAAATTACAGAAGGAAAATCTTTAAAAAGCCTAATTACTAAGACATATTGCTCCGTAGCTCTCATCATAATTTGCTTAGTAGTCTGAAGATGAACTATCTCCTTGTGGAATAAGATTATCTCTGAGTGATTCTTTCTAACACTCCTACTGTATTCCTTGGCTCTCTAATCCTTTTCAATGCCTTAATGGCTCGGATATCCTCATAGGTCAAGGCTCCATCCATTCTTAACTGAAACATAAGGGCTAAAACGTTAGCTATTAACATAAACATAAGCATAATAAACATAAACACTTACATTGGCGGTTAGATTCGGAGCTTGTGCGTGTGTATCAAGGAGAACTTCATGCATATGAACTGTTTCTCTGATACCAACTATAATAACCCAACTATTTCTAAGACCTTGGACCATTAAAACTACTAGAGATAGCTACTATTTTGGGAAACATACATAAGAAATAACATAACTTTATTTAAAACCCAAAAATAAATATTGTGAAAAATACAAAGTAAAATATGGTATGGGTACCCATTGTTTAATACATAAAAACAAACTTAATTAATTAAATACTAATTGTAGAAATACATCAAAACATAATTCAAAAGACTTAAAAATAACGTCATCCTCGATCGTTCACACAGTCCATTCATCCTCAACACACAAGCTAAGCTGCCATGAATATTTCTGCCTTCCATATTCATTTTCCTGCATCAAGTTAAAAATAAAGGAATGAGCCTAATGCCCAGCAAGGAAAATCTACTAACACATAAATCATAAACATAAGACTTAATCATAAACATATACTATAAAACATATGACTATAAAAAACGTATATCATATAGGACTACAATATTAATGGCCATTAACTAATTAACATGGCATGTGATAAACCATCTAGGTCCTCTGTCTACTAATTGAGGTAGGTTAGATCACATGGTAGTATATGATAACTCATCTAGGTCCTCTGTCTACTAATCAACTTAGGAAATTAACCTTACTTTGAAAAGTCTGTACTTTCCTCTGTTCTCCTCTTCATCTTGAATAAAATGTTTAATATTGAAGTTTAATGAACTTTAGTTGGATGTTCAAGAATCCAAATGTCATAGAATTTCAAATTCCATTTCTAGATTCATGGTGATTAAACCATTGTTTTCTGTAAAAATATTTTCATTACATGCTAGTATGTGAATGAAATATAGCTAGATTGTGTTACACACAATTAACTAAACTTTATGTTTACAGCGGAGTAGTTACTAACTAACGCTCCCACTACAATAATGTTTTACATAATTTATGATATTCTTTGGTTTTATCATTGTTAATTATCAGTAACTTGCTTAATTGACTTGCAGTCATTATTTCTAGTACAAGTTAACTAGAAAAATATATTGATTATAATAATCATGCTTCATTAAAGTATCATTTAAGAGAAACAAACTATTTTGTAATCTTTTATGATTATTAAATTATTTTACTAAATGACTTCATGGAAAACTTTCAATTTATTCACATAACCACTTGTGAATCCCAACTTTTAAGTCTTCGATGTTGTACAATCAAACATGTACAGAGTTGTGCATCCTAATTTCAGCACGAGTCTTTTATATAGCTCGTGTACAACTGACAAGTAAAGGCACGGAAAAAAATAGCCAATGAATCTATGTATTCTCCACGAAGACAGCACGGTCCCCAAGGTGATGGCACGAGTTGGGGTGTATAAAGCGAAAAGCACGAACTTATAATATGTATAAGGCATAGCATCAATGGCATGAACTCATGTTGTATTCAGCTCAGGGCATGCTAAAGACCTGGCGTGTCCTTGGATCCCTAAAAACCCGGACACGTTATACAATCGTGCATGGCCTGACATGGCATGTCCGCGAATCCCTGAAAACCCAGACACGTAATATAATCGTGCATGGTCAGGCAGGGCATGTCCGCATATCCCTGAGGATCCAGGATTAGTTTTATTTCCTGATCAGACCATGCCTTAGGATACATTGGAATATTTATAATAAGTGTAATACAGATAAAAATAACTGTTAAGTCACTTGATGACCCCAAGACCTATCCAAGGATTTTCTCTATAAATACTGAGATCTTGGATAGAGGGAGGGGGAGAATTATTCTGTAATACTAAAACTCTATCAAAATTCAGAGAGAAAAATAGTAATAACATAGACTCGTGGACTAGGTGGATTTTAACCACTGAACCACGTAAAAAGACGAGTGTTCTTGGGAATTTCCTTTCGAGAATTCTTGAGAGTCCTTTTCTTATTACGGTTTATCATTAAGCACTAATTCATCCCAGTTATTTTCTTAATTCACTATTGGCAAAAAACCGCATCAACAGTTTGGTGCTTTCATTGAAAGCTGCAGATTAGTGCTTTCATCAAAATCTCAATCAAAGTTCATCATGGTGGTCACTCGATCGAGGCACGGCAATGAGATGGAACAACCTAGTGGGTAAGAGGCTCACCATGCCGCTGTTTCCAGTGAGCATAGCCCTGAAATCCAACAACGATCGGGAAAGCAACTAATGGGCCACGGCGACATTGGGAGTTCAGCGTCATAGCTGTCGAATCCGAACCCAGAATTCTTGACTGCGGTAGAACTGGAAAACATGCAGTTAAAAAGCCATTTGGCCAAAGCAAACAAGCAAATCGAGGAGGTTTTTGATTGGCTACCCCCTCTTGCAACCGACGTTAATGTTGGAAACAGGCAAAGTGGGTCTCATAAGTCCCGTAGGAATGACCGATCCAAACCAAGTCGGTCAGGCAGAACTGCCACCCCAAATTCTGCACCCATGGCACAAGATCACCAAAATGCTCAGCTTAATGGCCCTCCCAGGGGTCATCAACAAGTCAGCTAGTCAGTTAGGACCTCGACCCCAAGTTCAGTACCACCATCGTATGCGCCTGGAAACGCCCATGGTAACCCATGGGGAAGATCTAGGGAAAGCTCGCAAAGACAGCACGTTCCAGCCAACCCTCCTGCGTCACGATCAGATTGTAAGGCGTAGAGAGTTAGAAATGGTGGAGTAGAACGACCGCGGGCTAATTTGGTTCGTCCTAATGGGACAAGAATTGCCTCGCCAGTTAGGCATCCCCCATCACCCATAAGACATCCAACACTGCCTCGTTCTACGCGAAATGTTCCTACTTATGGGGACAGCAGGAGAAATCCTCCTCCTGCTGCCCCTACTTATGCCCCGCAGACGCGCGTCAATGATCCAGATCCTCAGCCTCAACCATGTGCACTAAGTTTCACTAATGGGAGTTATTGGATGAGCCATCGAAGTGGCAGGTCTAATGCGGACCTGAGAAATCACCTGAGTTCGACTCAGAACCCTCGGTTCGATCCACAACCTGATCTGCGAGATCGCCTAAACTCACAGATGAGAAATTCAGTCCAAAACAAAGGAGCCAGTTACTTTCTTCAAGAGGGAGGTTCTTCTGAAGTACTTGATAATGGGAATGTCCCACCAAACCAAGCTCGAACTTGGAGGGACAGCAATCCGCCAAACGGGTACGGTAGGACGGGAGCTATTGAACAGCCCCAGAATAACCAAGGAATCAAAGACCAAACCCTCGAAAGGTTAGCCTAGATGGAGGAGCTGATGAGAAGACTTCTATCAGAAAAGGAAAAGGATGAATATGATTCAGGGGATGAGCTCGAGCTTTTTGGCCCAAACATTGCGACAACTGCATACCCTCCGGGTTTTAGGATGCCCCATTTATCAAAATTTGATGGAGATGGAGATCCGTCTGACCACTTGGGGATGTTCAACACCCTGATGATTGCCCACAACATTGGGCCCGAGCTAAGGTGCCTAATATTCCCCTCGACTCTGATCGGGGTGGCTAGGCAATGGTTCAAACAGTACAAAAAACACTCTATCAGCTCGTGGAAGAATTTCTCTGCTGATTTCAAGAGAACTTTTAGGGCTTCTCAGGCAGCTCGGATTAAGGCCGACTCCCTTGTAAATGTAAAGCAGTATCCCGTAGAACCTTTGAAAGCATACTTGAGTAGGTTTGCCAACGTTGCCGCACGAGCTAGAGACATCGACGAGAGTTCTAGGCTCCTGGCAATGAGGACGGGAATCCTTGTGGGAGGTGACCTATGGCAGGAACTATAGAGAAAGGGAGTTAACACTGTGGATGTATTCCTAAACTGAGCTCAAAGGTGGATTAACCTAGAAGAGGCGCGAGCTTCTGTTGCAGGAACCAGCCAAGCCCCTGTTCAACCAATTGGAGTGGCAACAAATGTGGCTGGTGCTATAGCTCAAACCATTGCCCAAAATAACCAGGGAGTAATAAAAGAAAGGGAAATGGTGAGGGTGACCAATGCGAGTGAAAGAAAAACAAATTCGTGGAGAAGTTTAAACCGGTCTATGAAACTTATACTGACCTCACGGATACTAGAGAATGCATCTTCTTAGCAAATTCTGGTCACCTTCCGTGGAAGAAACCAAAGTCGTTAAAGAATCAAAGGGCGAAGAGAGATCCCTCGATGATATCGGTCATAATAATGATGACTGTAGACAACTAAAGGATGAGATCGAGACTCTCATCAGAGCAGGACCCTTGGCTCAGTACACCCGGAATCGAGTGACTTCTAGACAGCCCGCTGGACAATATTCCATCAGCTCCGGAGGCTCCAATGAATCAAAATGGAGCTCAGGTGAATCAAGACAACCCTCCTCCAATAACAGGAGGAGATATAGAAACCATTTCTGGAAGTCTTCATCTGGCAGGCACGAGCAGAGGTGCCCAAAAGAGGTATATCAACGAGCTAAATTCCCACAACGAAGTGGAAGTTGTCTCGGGCCCGCGATCATCAAAGCATCAGCAATTCGAGAAGCAACCAATCACTTTTACGGAGGAAGATGCCAGTCATGTTCAGTTCCCACATAACGACCCTCTGGTCGTAATGGTCCAGCTCGCCAATCGGAGAGTTAGGAGGAGACTAGTAGATAACGGGAGTTTTGTGAATCTACTATTTAGGTCCACCTTAGAAAAAATGGGGTTGTCTATAACAGACCTGAAGGCAACTTCCATGATTCTGTATGGATTCTCTGGTGAGGGGTCAGCAGCCATTGGGACAATCGAGTTAGTGGTAACACTGGGTGAAGCACTGTCTCCAAGCTCCTGGAATTCGTGGTCATCAATTTTCCAGCGGCCTATAATGCGATCTTGGGCCGACTGCGTTGATAGCATTTGAAGCCATAACCTCTATCCGTCACCTAGCAATTAAATTCCCCTCCTCTGCAGGAACATGCACTATTAGGGGCGATCAGCTTGCTGCCAGGGAATGCTATAGCATTTCCACTAAGGGAAAATCACAACCCAGGCAGCAGACAATGATAGTAAGCGATGGAGGCGAGGAGTCCCAGGAAACGGAAGCTACTCCCGGGACGGAAGAACCTCAAAAAGCCAAGGATAGAGACATCACCCCAAGTGATGATATCAACCCCCAAATAGGCGAGGACAAGTCACAGCTCCAAGCTATCGAGGAGCTTGAGGAGGTAAATATAGATCCCAAGGACACCTCGAGAATCGTTAAGATTGGGAAAAATCTCGATGATGGTAGAAAAAAGGAGCTTGTAAAATTCTTGTAGGAGAATCTAGATGTATTCTCCTGGTCTCATGAGGACATGGTGGGGATCAGCCCGAGCATGATCATGCACACCCTAAATTTGGATAAAAGCGTTCCCGCCAGGTCCCAAAAACAAAGGCATCTGGGAACAGTCCGAGCTAAGGCGTTGGAGGAAGAAGTAGCTCGGTTATTAAAGTGTGGGTTCATTCGTGAAGCAAAATATCTGATCTGGGTCGCGAATCCTATCTTGGTCCCGAAGCCAAATAGAAAGTGGTAGACCTGCATCGATTTCTCCGACCTGAACAAAGCTTTTCCTAAGGATTGCTTTCCATTGCCGCGAATTGATCAGTTGGTAGATGCCACCACGAGGCACGAGCTTATGTCCTTCATGGATGTGTATTCTGGATATAACCAGATCGCAATGAATCATGCGGACCAGGAGCATACTAGCTTTATGACTCCAACAAATGCATACTGTTATAAAGTTAGGCTCTTTAAGACTAAAACGTCAGGGCTGCCTACCAACGGTTAGTTAACAAAATGTTCGTTGGCCAAATCGGAAAAAATATGGAAGTGTATGTCGACGACATGCTATTCAAATCCAAGACTATCGACGACCATGTGTCCGACCTAAATGAATGTTTCGAGAACCTGAGGAAATACAATATGAGGCTGAATCCCCAGAAGTGTACTTTCGGAGTGGCGTCGGGAAAGTTTCTGGGATTCATAGTCAATACAAGGGGGATAGAGGCAAATATAGATAAAATCAGGTTGCTATTGGAAATTCCTTTGCCCAGATCACGTGAAGAAGTCCAGAGCCTGACTGGAAGGGTGGCAGCCCTAAATCAGTTCATTTCAAAATCCATTAACAAGTGCTTGCCATTCTATAACTTGCTCCGAGGAAATAAGAAATTTGAATGGACTGAGAGTGCGAATAGGCATTTCTCAATCTAAAAACACATTTGTCCGAGCCCCTAGTATTGTCTAAGCCAGTGGCAGGGGAGCCCCTATTCCTTTATTTGGTTGTGATAGATAAATGCAGCCAGCGCCGTGTTGGTTCGGGAAGAAGACCGAGTTCAAAAACTGGTGTATTATATAAGCAAAAGACTTCTCGGAGTTGAATCATGGTATCCCCTGATAGAAAAGATGGCGTTCTACCTGATATTAGCCACCAGGAAGCTTAGGTCGTACTTCCAGTCCTATTCAATCCACGTCATGACCGACCAACCTCTAAGGATGGTATTGCAAAAACCTGAAGCGTCGGGACGTCTCTTAAAATGGGCAGTCAAACTCAGTCAGTTTGAGATACTATACCTTCCATGGACCTCAATCAAAAGCCAGACCCTTGGTGATTTCATGGGTGAATGCACCAGATTTCAAGAGGAGCTTTTGAAAGAACCGGTGCAAGAGTTGTGGAGAATATTCATGGACGGCTCCTCTAACGAGAACAGGTCCGGAACTGGGATCATATTGATCTCTCCGGAGGGGCATCGATTCCATACCGCGCTACGATTCGGATTTGAAGCATCAAACAACGAAGTCGAATACGAGGCTTTGTTAGCCGGGCTTAGAGTGGCAAAGGAATTAAAGGCAAGGGTCGTCCAGTGTTATAGTGATTCCCAGCTCGTGGTCAATCAAGTGTTAGGGGAATACCAAGCGCGGGGTACCAAGATGGCAGTTTACCTAGCCAAGGTGAAGAAAGAGCTATCAGAATTTGAGTGCGGCACCATCGAACAGATCCCTCGCGAGCAGAACGCTAACGCAGACGCTTTGGCAAGGCTCGCTGCCTCCAAGGAAGCTGAGACTTTGAACGTAGTACCGGTGGAATTCTTGGAAAGTCCAAGCATGGCAGGAAACATGATAGAGGTCAAGATGATTGACACTAGGCTGACCTGGATGACCCCCATGACGGAGTATCTTACAACAGGGAAGCTACCTGAAGAGAGAAAAGATGCGAGAAGGATACTCTATCAAGCTCCAAGATATGTAATAGTGGATGGAATATTGTACCGACGTGGCCATTGCTTGCCTCTTCTATGGTGTGTTTTGCTGGAGGAGGCTAAAACCATTCTGCAAGAGGTTCATGAAGGCTTCTGTGGGGATCATGCTGGGGGGCAAAACCTAGCCTTAAAAATATTAAGGCAGGGTTATTTTTGGCCCACTTTAATAAAAGATTCCATCTCCCATGTTCAGAAGTGAGACAAATGCCAATGCTTCACCACAGTCGCATGAGCTTCGCTAGTCAAGCTAACGATGATCTCATCCCCATGGCCATTTTCAGTATGGGTAATTGATTTAATAGGAGCTTTACCTACAGGAAAGGGAGGAGTTTGTTATGCGGTGGTGGCCATTGATTATTTCACGAAGTGGGTAGAGGCCAAGCCTCTGGCAACCATCACCTTAAAGAGAGTCCTCAACTTTGTGGTTAAGAGTATTGTGTGCCGGTTTGGGCTTCCCAAGAAGATCGTGTCAAATATTGGAACTCAGTTCGACAGTGATCTCTTCACTGAGTTCTGTGAAAAGCACGGCATAATTAAAAGTTTCTCTTCGGTTGTGTACCCACAGGCCAATGGGAAAGTCAAGGCTGTGAATAAGACCCTCAAAGATAGTCTTAAGAAAAGGTTAGATGAGGCCAAGGGAGTCTATCCTGAGCAGCTCCCGCGGGTACTATGGGCGTATCGGACTTCCCACTGGACCTCCATGGGACACACCCTTTTCTCCCTGACTTTCGGAAGTGAGGTCGTCCTTCCCGTCGAAACAAAAGTAGCCATGTACAGGCTACAAACATTCAGCCAAGAGCAGAATGAGGAGTTTCTTAATGCGTCTCTCGACCTGATTGATGAGAAATGAGAGGATTCACAACTACAGCTCACACATTACCAACAGAAAAATCACTCGTTATTTTAATTCCAAGGTCAGAAGATGTAGATTTGGTTTGGGCGACCTGGTTCTCCGAAGGGCCTTTTTGGCGAACAAGGACCCTAAAGACGGCGCTTCAGGTTCGAACTGGGAAGGGCCCTATCAGATTGTGGAAGTCATCCGTGAAGGAACTTTCAAATTAGCTCGACTTAGTGGAGAAACAGTCCCATAGACCTGGAATGCCATGCACCTAAAGAAGTATTATCAATAATGATACCATCCATCTATGTAAGGCTTAGTTATAAAAGCCATTTGACTGAGAAATGAAGGGATCGTCATGTATTTCTTGTTTTTCATATAGTTTTAAGTTTTTCCCTTCACAAGATTATTTATATATCAGTTCATGTGATAACGTTTGTCTAAGTAACCGAGAAAGTTCACATTATGGTTACTTGGGGGGCATATAACCTGAGATAGATTAAAATTATATATACGAATTAAGGATGAGTTTGAAACACTTAAAATCCTTGATATAACCAGGTACAAAACTATCCTGGATACAACCAGGTCCTAAACTTAGAAGTTAGTAAAATTGATTAACCGATGTTTTTCTTTTAAGAAAACTCGAGGTGTCAATAAACCTAGCACGAACTAAGTTTAAATCATTTAAAACCTTGGATACAACCAGGTCCTAAACTTAGAAGTTAGTAAAATTGATTAACTGATGTTTTTCTTTTAAGAAAACACGAGGTGTCAATAAACCTAGCACGAACTAAGTTTAAATCATTTAAAACCCTGGATACAACTAGGTCCAAAACTTAGAAGTTAGAAAAATTGAAAATTCAATGGTGTTCCTAGAAGCTCGAGATATTAGTAAACCTAACGTGAACTAAGTTTGAAATATTTAAAATCCCAGATATAACCGGGTCCGAGGCCTGACACTTAACAAGTATGATATAAATCAACACATCATGTTCGAATGTAACCAAATTCAAAATATCTATCCCGATCTAATAGTCGAGTCCTAAAATCTTGAATGTGCAAATATAAGAAAGCATAAACATGAGAGAATTAAGGAAAAGATTAAAATTAGATATACGAATTAAAAAAAATTGTCTCAAGGAGAAAAAAACCTCGAACTGGCCTGAAGGCAATCGTTTACAAGCACATAAAAAAAACAACAACAACAACAGATTGGAGCTCCGCATCAGACTCCTCCAGGACGCTCCGAGGAGGTGACCTACTCACCCACAACAGAGGCTTCCCCCATCTCCAATGGCTCTTGTAGGATCCGAGCCTTGAATTTCTCAAGATAGGGATCCCACAGCTCGGGAACCATGAAAGAAAAGTTGCCATCCCTGTTGAATGCCTAGCAATGATACAACATATCTTCCATGGAGGACAGGGAGGTCATCTTCTCCTCCTTCACCATAGACTTGGCCTCTTGCAGCTTTGCCTTGGCCTCAACGACCTCGACCTGAAGAGTGGCCAAGGCGGCCTTCGCGGCCTGCTCACTTTCTTGGGACGATGCAAGGGCGGCCTTGGCATCGTGCTCGCCTTTTTGCACGACTACAAGGGTAGCTTTGGCAGCCTGCTCGCCCTCTTAAGCTGCAGTCAGGACAGTCGTTATGGCCTGGAGCTCAGTCTGGAGCTCATCGTTCTTAGCTCAAGCTTGGGCTATGCTCGATGCTAAGCCAGGGTCACCTACAAAGTACAAAGGGGATAGTTAGGCGCATACTGGGGGGGCAAAATTGAAAAGGAAAAATTTTCACTAACTTAAAGGAGAAAATCTTACAGTGAGGGTCATCCCCAGAGCTGACTCCAGGACGTTCTCCGAGCTACACTCCTTAATCGTCCTGAGGTCCCTTGGGTTAGCCTTGTAGACATGCTCCACCATGTGGTTCACAGTCTCATAAAGGGTCCCCCTGAAGGTGTCGGGGATTTTCTCCAGGTCTTGGGGATCCACGGGAATACGAATGGTGGCGGCAGGGGCAACAGAAGCTGGGGAATCAGCTTGTATGACTTGATCCCGAGCAGGTGCAAACTGAGGAGGAGGAGGAGGAGGGGGATCCTTTTCTCCATCACGGTGGAGGCCGGAGCTACTGAGCTCGTGCCTTTCCCCTTAGCAGGGGACTTGGATGTGGTTCCTGCCACAGAAGGCGTTTTCTTCGTATGTCGCGGCCTCTTTACAATAGGACCCAAGCTGGACTTCCAACCCTGGAAAGCGGTGCGGAGATCGGGAGCTCCAGATCGCTCCATTTCTTCATCTGAAAAGAATAAGAAGGGAGTTAGAGCATGGATAAAGTCAGAAATTTACAAAAATATATATATATATACAATATAATAAAAAGTCCTACCCTTCGGGCTGGGGGAGGAGTCTATTATCACGACCTCCGGCCTCAGGACTACTTGGGGAGATGGGGAACCTAAGTCTACAATTTCCTGAATCAGTGAAGGTTCAGGCTCAGGTTCTATATCGGGACTGGACTCCTCTACATACTGCCTAAGTCCAGGGGCAAGGGTACCTTGGAGCAGAGAGGGCCACGACCTAAGATTGGTCACATGCTCTTCAAAAAAGACCGACCTAAAGGATAGGGTATTATCTACGACAACGGTGCCATTAGGATAGCCCATGTCATGGTGTAACACTAAGTGGTCCACACACTGGAGCAAGGTTATATTACGGTCTGGATCGTTAGGATGGCGATGGACGAGCTGGCTTGGATTAAACTAACTAACCTAAGGTTAGTGACAGCCCTATCTAACTCCCTATAGGGGTATGGGTTACCTTGGCCGGAGGGGCCGACTGCTGCCCCCAATGAAGCTCGCTCTAACTCAGGGTCCCAAGCAGCCTCGGGAGCCCGCCTCTTCCGTACGAGAGGCACTTCGTCTTCTTCTTGCTCCTCGCCTTCAATAGCCTCGGTGTCCCCTTCATGGGTAGTCGGGAGCTCGCGGGCCACCGAGAGAATAGCCCATGTTCTTCTCAAGGCCAGAATCTGGCCTTCAGCGATTAACTTACACACCATCATCATGTCGTCAGTCACAAGCTGGCGATAGTCCTTCCCACTAGGTAGAAGCCTAGACAGCGTATCATATTGACCCCCGAGGGTCACAGATTTGTCCACCCTCGCAAATATGGCTGCACAAAAATAATACTCAATTAGTATAAACACGAGGAGTAGGTCCAGACACAAAGAGAATGATTTCACAAGCTAAGAAAGGAAAGGAGACTTACGAGGACGGTTGAAGTATCGATGTTCGCAGTTGTGGAACCCATTCGACATAAAGAACTAATCTTTATAGTCGTTGGGGTGGCTGGGGAGCTCGATGACTGAGGGCGAGTTCGGGAATCGGGTCAAGTAATAGAACCCATCACCTCGCCCTCGTTGCTCTGGGCTGGCCTTGAGGCAGAAAAAATAAAGGATGCCCGCCGGAGTAGGGACCTCCCACTCGTGCTTTAGAAAAAGATACTTCAACCCCACCAATAGTCGGTATGAGTTCAGGGGGAGCTAGAACGGTGCTAACTTCATGTAGTTGAGGAAGTCGGTGAAGTACTAGTCTAGAGGAACGAAGGCCCCCACCTTCAAGTGCTTTTTTCTCCAGGCTGCGAAGTCATCCTGGAGAGGCGCGCAGCTCTTTTCCCCTTCATACGGAGGTCGGGCGATGAGGCCCTTGGACCCGACCTCAATGTTGTGAGACAACATTATCTTATTGACCCTTCCTTAGGTCGTGATCTTGGAAACGAGCGTCTCCGCCTCGTAGAAATCATTGGGATCCACCACGATCTGCCTCTCCACAAAGGGGGCGAAGTAGGGAAGGGGAGACTCAGAGGCGACCTCCTTCCCCTTGCTGATTTGCTAGGCAGACGGACCAGGAGCGTCTTTCTTTTGTATATTCTTCTTTGGTGCGCTTTTCTTAGGCGCCATTAGATCGCCTAACGAACAAGAAGGATGAATCACTTAGTAGGCGACCTAATATTTTATAAAGATTATGACACAAATGAGTGGGGAAGAAGGGTATCTGTGATATATGAGCTGGGTTGGTCTCAGCCCGTTGCATGATCACACGCACTACCCTACACTACGCGCCTTAGTTTCCCAACAGACCCCTGATATTTCGGGATCCGTGTGTCAAAGAATCCGGCTGCTACTGACCTTGGGAGGCGGTTTAGAGAAAAGACCACCCAAAGAGCGTGTTCCCTAAGCAATCTAATTTTTGAACCCTAACATTTCATCTTCTACATCTCAAATGTGTATTTCCTAAAAAAAACTTACCATGAACTACCCAAATCTACCCAGAAAATGCCTAGTTTCGTGATATCATTATTTTGGGAGGGGTTCTAAACCTTCTCTATAAGCCTAGGGTTGGAGCCTATATGCCAAAAAGATCAAGGAAACACCCCAATAGTGATTATGGAGAAGCATAAGTGGACATTGTAAATAGAACTCAGAAGTCGATAAAAAAAAAAAAAGAGTTTAGGTGAAACAATAAAACTTACAGCGTGGACGTCGGTGAGAGAAGTGTATTCCGTAAGGATGGGAGTGCTCACTCCTGAGTAGTTGTATGAATTGGTGTTGAGAAGATCTCGCAACAAAGAGTTTTGGGGGTTTTCTTTTCTCTGAGAAAGAAGGAGGTTTAAAGATGCAGAAGATGGAAGACAGAGAAAATTTTCGAATAAAAGGTGATGAACTGTAGGAATTGTCTATCCCTTTTATACGTAAATGGCATTAATCAACGTGAGCCACCCGATTTGGCCAGTGAAAAATCATAGGGTTACGGTTCGAAAGACAAAACAGTGGCAAAAAGTTGACAAGACAATTATTGCAGTCCTCGGAACCTGAGCTGACGCCAACTATAGTGTTCCACGTGTCCAGTACTCAAGTAGTGGGAAAACATGGGTAATTGCAATGGAAATCTAAAAGTCCCTACTGTGTAGGTCAGAAGATGACATCATAAAACACGAGCAGGGACTTGGGGGGGCAAATGTGCATCCTAATTTCAGCACAATTCTTTTATTCAGCTCGTGTACAACTGGCAAGTAAAGGCACGGAAAAAAAATGGCCAATGAATTCGTGTATTCTCCACGAAGACAGCACGGTCTCCAAGGTGATGGCACGAGCTGGGGTGTATAAAGCGATAAGTATGAACTTATAATATGTATAAGGCATAGCATCAATGGCACGAGCTCATGGTGTATTCAGCTCGGGGCACGCTAAAGACCTGGCGTGTCCTTGGATCCCTAAAAACCCGGACACGTTATATAATCGTGCATGGCCAGACATGGCATGTCCACGGATCCCTGAAAACCCAGACATGTAATATAATCGTGCATGGTCAAGCAGGGCATGTCCGCATATCCCTGAGGATCCAGGATCAGTTTTATTTCCTAATCAGACCATGCCTTAGGATAAATTGGAATATTTATAATAAGTGTAATACATATAAAAATAGATGTTAAGTCACGTGATGACCCCAAGACCTGTCCAAGGATTTTCTCTATAAATACTGAGATCTTGGACAGAGGGAGGGGGGGAATTATTCTGTAATACTAAAACTCTATCAAAATTCAGAGAGAAAAACAGTAATAACATAGACTCGTGGACTAGGTGGATTTTAACCACTGAACCATGTAAAAAAGACAAGTGTTCTTGGGAATTTCCTTTCGAGAATTCTTGAGAGTCCTTTTCTTATTACGGTTTATCATTAAGCACTAATTCATCCCAGTTATTTTCTTAATTCATTGTTGGCAAAAAATCGCGTCAACAAGAGTATAACAAGTGTTAAATTATAGAAATAATAAAGACGATAATGATCACTCATTATATATTTAATCTTTTCTAATATGATTATATTCTATTTCTAAAATACTAATTTTGCTTAGCATTCTAGTTGTATATGAGTTGAGTTTTAAATTCCAAGTTCACATGTATATTACTTGAATTCCAAATTCGAGTTTAGACTTCCTTTTGATCAGATCGAACAAGTCTTTAAGTGACTTTAATTTGAATGTTGCATGAAAATTTCTAGAAATTTTCTTTGCATCCAACAAAAATAAACATATCTTATATAAATGTCAATCAATATTGACTTACTCTTTATTATCTCTTTTAGTTTTGAAAATTAAAAAGTTCAACATACATCTCTATGTATTAGCTAAACGATTATGTGATTTTTGAGCCTTTATAAGAGAAAAGTCTTTTGGTAAACTTTAATTAATAGACTATATAAACAGGGAGGGAACCAATGAATGGTTTCAATTAAAGATTGATTTTTATTTGTTTTATGTGTATAATTAATTACAAACCAAACTAAAAAATAATTCACATATATGTTTCACTTAATTGTGGTTGGAATAATATGTCTTATTTATTAAATCTATGATTTGCACAATAATGAATAATTCACAATTATCATTTATTCTCATTAATGAAATAGGTAGAACAAATATATTTCAAAAATAACAACTGGATTTATTATTCAAAAGAAATATCAAATTTGTTAATTCATCAAATAAAGGAATCTAAAATATAGTTTCTAGAAAGAATTCCAGAACTAATTTAAAGAAACAGACTTAATACAAAGTTGAAAATAAAATATTAAATTCCATGCTAGTTATTTCTTGGTCTACCAATATGCAATCATTTTCATGTTTCTCTTTCGCATTTCTTTCTTTTATTGAATAATGTGTTCGTGAAAACAAGATAAACTATTCAAATATATTAAAAGGAGATGAGTAAATCATATATACCATTTCTTCTTGCAAACTTCTCAAGTGATCAAAAGAGTCTATTTTGATCCTTTCCCATATTTCGTATGTAGATCTAAGGTTTACATATCTAGATTTAATATCGTCAGGCATAGTGTTTAGTATGCAATGACGAGCCAAATAATCAAATCTCATCCAATCCGCATATTTTTTATGATTATCATAATCTAATAAGTTGATGGCTCATCTGGAAGCACATGAATGTTGCATCATACACTTTTAGTTTACTCAGAACTATGTGTATGTTTCTGTACCAATCATCAAGATTGTTGAAGTCTAAATGGAAAGTACTTAGGTAGTCATCATAAGGATTAACTGGTCTTTCACATTTTGAGGTCCTTGATTAGGATTAAGAGAATTAACCATTGTTGCTGGAAATAAATAAATAAAATATAATGAATTAAAACATATAATAAATACTAGATTTTATTTGGAAAAGTAAGCATGATGCATGAATGCAACATATAAAAACACATAAAAATTATATACTAATTCATGATAAATTAATTTGAAAATAATGGACCAGCCTTGGAGTAGGTTAGACTAACTCCAAATTAATTTTGAGACAAATCTCAATTTCATAAGTGAAAACTTAAAAACACATTTCTCTTTTAACTTATGAACTAGTGCTAGTTTGGTCAAAATGCACTAGTCATATCGAAGCCTAGATACACCTTCGAAGTGTAACCCATTATTTTCAATTAATGACTTAACTCAAGAATGTGCCATAGGGTCAGACAAACTTGAAATACATCACTAATTATATTCTCATAAGAGAAGTCAACCTTGAGATAAAATAAATATATTCGAAAGTCTTTCCTTAGGGAAGCCACAAACAGAGGCGACACAAGGCCCTTCCTATGCCTCTCGATGTTCAACCAATAATGGAGACCATGGGACTTATTGTCATAACTCCCACTCCCACTCACTATTTTGGAAAAGTGTATTTTTTCACAAAATCAATATTTTTTAATTTAGTTGTAAAAATAAATTTAATTATTTATACCAAATGATATTCTAATAATTACTAATCCAATTAAGCAAAAATAAAAAATTGTGCCCTTAATTCTAATTTTAACTTTGCTTTAATTAAGAGAATATCATTTTTATTTTAATAAAACATTTTTCATTAAAATAACAAATTAAACAACTTTAATTTTGATTTACCATCTTAACTAATTAAGACTAAATTTATTATTATATGAATTATCATATATAAACATATAATAAATATAGGACGTTCCTAATAGTATGTTTCTACACGAATGTAATGCATGCTAATTGCATATTGTGTGGGTATATGAATGGCATGTTATAATGCATGAAAAAATATTGAACATTTTAATCACACTCAAACATTTATAATAAGTAAATAAAAGCGGGTTGGTAACTGTTTACCGCGTTTTTCATAAACCAGAATTATGAAAGATTAGAGAGCGTAAAAGAAAGGATTTAATAAAAGTAAACAAGGTTTTTACGTGGTTGGGGCATTAATGAACCTTAGTCCACGAGACAGTTGTATTAGAGGTTAGAGAACTTTTTGACAATGGAGTTTTCTACAAGTTTGAGCTGAGTAACTGCTTCCAATCAAAATCTCGGATCCCCTCATCAGTGCACCACTATTCGTATTTATAGGCACATGAGTGTGTTGGGCTTAGGCCAGGCTAACCCGAGCCCAATAAGGGTGTAAATACCATTGGCTTCTCTGATGGGAGCCCAATACAAAGGATTGAAATATGAAACATACATTAATCAAAGCCCATTGGGCCAACCCAAATAATATCTTAACAAACTGGAGTTTCAGTCTGGGTATTCTGGCCTACAAGGAAGATTTGGGGGACAAGATCGGTCAGAGTAGTGGCGGCATAGTTCTGAACCAACGGTGTACAATCCCGAGGTAGTCTCTTCTGCAGGTTAAGCATGGGGACAACCCCCACACTTCATGGAACGATGCCAGTATCTTGGACACTTTATCGTGCCAAACTCAGACAACCCATCCAGGTCTGTTTACCACAGTCCCCCTCCGTTTATCAGGGCCCCATTTCATTTACCAGGACCTGGGTTCATCCACGGAGATCCCATCCCAATCTTGGATTTGGTAGCTACGACCTCCTTTACTGTACCTCGAGAAACATCTCGGTACGCAGTCCCGAGTTTATACAACCTGCCCAGACAATGGTCCCGGCTTACTCTCCTGGTAGCCCTTTGGGCCTTTCCGAGACTTGGGCTGCCAATACACGTTTTCCCTTCGCCTAATGGGCCTGGTCTGGGCCTTGGTTCCTAGGAAAGTGGCCCATGGACTTACAGTTTGGATCCGTACATGTTGGAAGAAATGGGGATAACAATTACCCCCCAAGCCTTCATCTGGGCTCGCGCGATGGAGGCTTGTCTCCGTCCCAGACCATCTCAGCACTTCCCAGCTCGTTTCCAAAGCAACGGGTCCGCGGACGGGTGACATCGCTGGTTGATCCATCACAGAGTGAAATCCTGCATCGATGTCCAGGACAAAATCCAAAAAGCCCAGACCATTTACCAGGATTTGGGTCATTTACCAGAGCCCTGGTTCATTTACTTCAGGGCCGTTTGGACACCTTCCCGTTCGCCCTGCTTCATCATGAAGGGTGCACGTGTCCCTTTGTGACTAGCACATTGATGGCACTTGGTCTTGAAAGGTCAGCAAACATTCTATTGGTTACTGTGTTGGGGGCTAGTATGTCAACTCGGTTTATGAAACATCCCATCCGCATGAATGTTCCCATTATTATCTCTGTGACAAAGAGGACCGTTGGATGGGGCGACCTTTGAGGTGCTCTTTTTCTGGGCCGTTGGATCGGGGCGGCGCGGATCACGCCTCGGGGGTACCGTGATCCATTACTCGAGTAGGTCCATTAATGTCCCTGCAGGATCCAGGACCGTCCGATAGGGGGGATTGCGCCAAACTGTTAGATCGAAATAGCCTTCTGGTTCTTATAAATAACCCCAGATTTTCATTTGATATCTTTACATTCTCATAAAAGAAAAACACTTAAAAGACCTTTTATGTCCGAGCTTGCCGACGACATTTTCCATCGTCTACTTCATCTTCACCGTCGCTTATTCCCAACGCAACCAATATCTGTACCTTCGCCTGAGCAGACGACATCAGCCTATCCCATAGACGAGCTTTTGAGTCGCCTTCACCTGTTCAAAGCCGCGATTTTACCATCACTGTCGCCGAAAACCCACCATTCTTCATGACCAGCCTTTTATAGTAAGTTTTCCTGACTTTTGCTTTTACTTTATTGTGTTTGCCGTAATGTCATATTTATCTGTTTAGGCTGTTAAATCCTTCCTATGTTTAGATCGGCTTTGGGTGCATTAGAATAGGTTAGGAAAAGAAAAACTAGTCCGGGTTGTCTTGGATTTCCTCAAGTTCGGGTGGTTCCCGGACAAACGGCAATAGGTAGGCTTAGGAGAATAGCTAGATCCTTTCTTTTTTTGTTCCCAATCAGGGTTTCGCGGCTTCTGGGTGATCTCAGACCTGATCCGGAGGGGACTCCTCCAAGTAGTTCGTAGGAGAGCCCCCGTGCCTTAACCAATCTTCTTGGGTTTTGGTGTTGACTGCTTGGTTGTTTGTTTTGTTCTATTTTGTTCCCAGATCACCAGCAATGACCTCTGGCGTCACCCTTCATTCGAAAAAACAAGTTAATGCGACCCCTATCACTCTATCCAGGTTCAAGGCTCCCAGTGGCAACAGGTGGGAGATGGATGGGGTGCAGAACCTGTTTAGAAATTATTGGATGTTGTATGCCCTGGAGAAGCATTTGGGCGTGGAGTCGACTCCCGGACTATTCTATAACCGCCTAGCTAGAAAAGAGGAGAAGGCTCACATCGGCGTGGGCGAGTTCGGGGCCTGGAGCGTAGGCCATATCAGTGCGGGAGCCACTCTCCCGCTTCATGAATACTTCGTGAAATTCCTCAAGTTCATGGGGATTGCACTGTTTCAGCTCCTAGCTCAAGCGTACCGACTGCTTGCGGGATGGCGCATCTTCTGCATAGCAAAGCAGATCCCGGATCTGACTTCGGCAGAGGTGCTGTATTTCTACAAGTTGGAGTCGTAGGTCAACGTCAAGGACAAGACCCTGGACGGCTTCTACAGACTGAAACTGCGGGGCAACTACGCTGCTCCCACCAGCACATGGAAGCACCCCCCGGACGTCAGACATTACTGGTTCATAACGTCTGGGTTTCTTATAGAAAAGAACCCCACGCTGATGCTGGACTTCTAGCGAGTGGGTAGGTGGCTTCCCGTTCCCTAATTTCTTTCTTGTTGTTGCTTTTTATTCCTCATTCTCAATATAGTGCTTTGGATGGCAGGACCCTATGCCCAGACTCCCCTCACCCAAAACATCCTGGACCAGAAGAAATTCTACTACGAGCTAAGCGCGGAAGATTTGGACGTAGGGGGCTACGTCAACACTGATAACCTTCAAGTGGTCGGGATGCTGGCGACCAATCAAACGATCAAGGCCCCCAGTCTCCGGGGGATACAATGCAAGAAAGACCATTGAGGGAGGAGCTGGCCCTTAAGCACATCAGGGTTGTAGAGGTTGCGGCCCTGGCAGACGCGGCCAAAAGGAAGCGGGACCAGGCCCAGGAGAAGGTGAGTGCCACCTCTGAGGAGCTGGAAGCCCTTTTTGACGAGGCCTAACCGAACACGGGGACCCCCGGTGCTAGTGTATCAGGGCGAGGTAATTCACCTTTGCTTTTGACTTATGCTCCCCGAGTTGAGGACTTAGTTAGGGATAGACTAGTTTATCGAGGCCCCCTATTCGGGGCTGATGGAGAGATGAGACCTTCATCTCCCATCACTGTAGATCAGGAACTCTCATGTATTCGTCCGGGTTCCTTCAGTATGGGAACTTCTTATACCCGGATGACATGGGAGATCGAATCCGTTCCTTCGCCTTAGGAGAATTGAGTCATGTCCGAGGTCTAGACAAGGGTTTGTCCCGGATTTCTTTTAGTCTTGTGGTTACTCATTCGCCGTGACTAGTTTATTTTGCTAATTCCCTTTTTGTTTGTTCATTTCAGAAGACTCCGACATGTCCAATCCCGTGGAGAAGATGAAGCAGGCCCTTGAGGTCCGGGCTGCCAAGGCTAGAGCTTCAGCAAAGAAGGCCGCCAAAGGCGCGCCCAAGCCGAAAGCTCCAAACGTGATCCTTGGGAGCTTGGTGTTGGAGCCTAACTCAGTCGGGGAGGCCTCAGCCGCGGTCTCGATCATGACAGTTAATCCTGAAACTGTCTAAGCTCCTGCTCATCCCCTAGTAATCGACTTGGAGTGGGACCTGCTGGTGAGTCGGAGTTCTGGGAAGAGAATCGCGAACTCAAGCCCAGGTGAGGCCACGAAGGGGATAAAGAGGGCAAGACCAAAGGCGTTGGCTCAGCTGAGGAATCCTCCGGGGAGAGTCACCTTGCCGCCAAGGACCTTCCAGGAGTGCCTGCGCTCCCCGTCCATCTGGCTTTGCCTGAAGAGGGAGAGGCGGTTCTGCGGGAGGAATAGTCCAAACTAGTATCCTGGACGTGGGAGAGCGGCCGGGAGAAGAAGGAAGAGGTTTACCGGGCCCTGATGATTCGTCGTCAGGCCGAGTACTCAGAGCGTCCGGCAGATTTTAGCGCTTCCTAGCCGATCGTGGACCAGCTTGCTGCTGAGACAGGGTTCCATTCTAAACTGGGGCAAGACACGGCTCTGTTTGCTGCGGACTTACTGGATCAGGTGGGGGTTACTATGTCCAACCTCCAGCTGAAGCGGTACGCCACCATAGCCAACTAGGACATGTTATTCATCTTCCAGGCTCTCCGCCACCAGGCCACTACTGTAAGTTATCCGTTTACACCTCATGTTTCTTCTTGCACTTTTAGTTCTTCAAATTTTTCTAACTTCACTTCATTCCAAGACGCTCTACTGGCTCATAGGAATGTCGACTTGGAGGTCGAGATTGCCATGAAAATGGATACGAGCCAGCTAGAGCTGGAGGCGGCCGTGAACCAGCGGGAAGCCGCTAAGGAAGCCCTGGCCAAGGAGGTGGCTCAGGCCAAAGCGAACCGGGAAGAGGCTGCCAGGACTAAGTTCCAACTCGAAGAAACTATGTCCCGGAGAGAGGCCGAGAATAGCAAGCTGGTGGCCGGGTTGGAGGCGGAGCTTCTCCGAGTGAAGGCCCTGCAGGAGGCGGCCGAAGCCTAGTCTACCTGTAACGCCCTACTTCCTTAGAGCCGTTACCAAGTGAGTTTTAAGACAAAACAGTGTACAAAGAACTCGCTAACCGAGGTTTTTAAAACGAAAGTGTGACTAATCAAAAGTTTAAGGCTGTAATCTTTGAAAATGCGTTGTTTCATTAAAACTTCTAGTATTAAACATTTGGGATCCCAAAATAAGGTTTGAAAACTATTTACCTCTTAAAATCAGTTTACAGTTGATTAGTTATAAAAATCATAGATTATTACAGCCATTTCTCGAATAAACCCCCAACCAAAGCAGTCGGGCAGGCCGAACATGTACGCGTCGCTTCACGCTCTCCGTACTCATGGCTGGTTGACTCACTCTATGCCCTTACCTGCAACACAGAGCACCCGTGAGCCGAAGCCCAGCAAGAAAACTCAAGCAGTTCATAACATATGCAAATTATACAGTTAATCATATCAGATAGTCCACAGATAAACAGGTCAACCATTTGACTTAAGCAACCCGGCCATGCCGCCCCAGAAGCCTTACCAAAGCCTGGGGTATCAGTCTTCACCGTAAGGATATTACATGTATCCATGGGGTCCCACCCTGACTACAAGCACTCCATGTGCTATGTGGTACTTCCGGCCCCTCTGTCGTTCTCGGCCTTTCGCCGTTCTCGGCTCCTCACCGTATCATTCGACTAAAATCACAGATAGTCTAACTCAAATAGCATTTGAACATATATCAATTCAATCAAGTCTACACCCTAACATGTAATGCAATATAGGGTCGTGCCCCTCAATCACACTATGGGCCCATGCCCTATCCTACGGGTGTTATAGTTTTCTTACATTTCAATTCGATAGCTTTCAACACTTGACTCCTTGAGCACGATCCCACTCGAGCCTTAGCGCACACCTAAACACAGTCATAGGTCAAAGTCAACACCGAACCCCTAGTCCGAAAACCTAGCCTCGGGACCAATCCCGAGCCCCCGGGAAGTCCTAGATCCCCAAAACAAAGTGATGGAATCGAGCCCCGAACCCTAGGTCAAAATCCCTCAACAAAAGCCCAAAAATCCCTTTCTGTGAACAGTGCAGCGCTACAGCGCTCTAAAGAGGGCGCTGTAGCGCTACAAGCAGAACCACACCCCCCAGAAACAGGGCCTAGCGCTACAGCGCCCACTAACTAGCGCTGTAGCGCTAGTTGCAGCCAGGCCAACCCCAACTTCTTTTTCTGCGATTTCTTTGAGCCAATCTCAACCCAAACTTCCCCAAATCTTTACCAAACTCAAAATCAAGCTTATAAACACTCTCCACTCATCCCAAGCATCCAAAATCCTCAAAACCCAAGCACATTCAACCCAAATCTCAAAATTCACCATGATCAACCCTAAACTCAAAAATTCAGTCAAACAATAAAGTTAAAGGCTTAGAATTCATACCGTTGATGCAATTTCGACCTTGATTCATTTCCTAGACCTCCTTAGCTTGCTCTTCCTCAAAGCTTGCCCAGAAATTCCCTAAAGTTCCCATCAACTTAGCTCAAAACACAGCTCAAACCAGCCAAACCCTTAAAACTGAAATCTCTAAAAACTTACCTCAAAAGTTGATGTGTTCTTGCTAATCCTTGCCAGATCTTCAAGTATAACCTTAAGATCCTTGATGTTCAGCCTATCCTAGCTCTCCACTGAGCTTTGCCCCAAGAAAAATGGAGAGAAATGGTGCAAGAACGCACAAACCGCCCCTTTGGAAAACCCTCTGTTTTACTCTCTTTTCTTTTCTTCCTTTTTCTTTCTTTTCCTTCAGATTTCTCCCACTCTCTACCAATCCCACTCACTATATAAAGCCTCAAATAATCTATCTTTAAAAAATCCAATTGACCAAAATTCCCTCCCTATTAGTTCTAATCCCTTTTTGTCCAAGTAGGGCCATTTTAGTCATTTTACCCAATTCCCGCTAATCCTCAAGTGTCTCTAATATTTTCCCGCTTGCTTCCCAATACCTGAAAAGTCCCCAAATAATATTCCTCGGTATCAAAATGAACCCCAATATACTCATTAACTTCCTATTTATACCCTCAGGCTCGCCCCGAGCCGGGTATAAATCTCCGCCTCGACTTTCCGCTAGTCTGCTCACTGGGATCGTCTCGAGTCACAAATTACAGATACATCCACATCACAATGTGGTCTCAAAAATCATCACATATCAATACAGTTATGCCCAACATGGCCAAAATTACAATTATGCCCTTCTAACACAATCAGGGTCCACATGCATACTAATACACATAGTCATGCATCTCAATTAGTCAAATAGTCATATAACATGCTTTAAATCATAATCATGCATTTAACTCATCAAAGTCACACATAAATCCCATCATGCCCTCCTGGCACGCTAATCAAGGCCCTTAAGCCTTATTAGCGATTTTGGGTCGTTACACTACCCAGGACCGAGAGAGAGTCACCGGTCTCGAGTCTCGGGTCCGCAAATTGGACGACCTGTTTCGGCGGGAGGTGACAGCGCATGATGAGACCCGTCGTGAGAGAGAAAAGGCAGACGCCATGCTGAGGGTCACCTTTGACAAGGCCATCTACATGGCCTGGCTCCAGGACAAGAGCATAAACCTCCTACTTTACCCCGACCCCGCTGCGAAAATAGCTGAATTTGAGGCCAAGGAGAAAGAAGACGCGGAACCCTTGGACGAGGACGAGGCAGAGGGTGCTAACCCAGAGGCATCGGGGCAAGGCGAAGCCTAGGCTGGGTCTTCTATTTGTTTTTCTCTCTTTTTTTTATTTTTGTAACACTTTCACGGACGCGGATGCATCTAAGATAATTTTTATGTTCTTATTTACTTTATTTCTTGCATAATTCTTTCGCGTTTCCATTCATTAAACTTTTACTAAGTGTTTTTTCCACCTTGTGTAAACGAGTCGAATGTTCGGTCCCAGTTCCAACGGTCGAGACTATTGGGGAGAAGTTGCAGAAAATGTCTCTTCTGGTGACCCGTCTTTGGGTCTCGACGGCCTGGACTAGATGATTCCGGTTATAAAATACGAGCTCCAATAGCTCGAACCACCCGAGATCTTTAGATTATAACTTATCAGCTCGCTTTACTCCTGTTGCTCAGGTTCCAACGGCCAGGGCCATTAGGGAGTTGATAATTATCACTAAATCTATTCGTCCCGTTTCTAGTGTTCAAGTTTTGACGGTCTGGACCATCAAGGATTAGCTGACTAGATTATTGTAAAACCTAGGTTAGGTTTTCACGGCCTGGGCCGTTTATAAGACTACTTTTAGACAACTTATACCTGGGACTCGCGCTCCAATAGTTATGTGCTATTGCAGCGATGACGAGGACAGGTATTTGGTTGTTTGGGACCATGCTCAGTCAACCAATTTTTAGGTGTTTTATATCCCCGGGACGCGCATGTCTAGGTTAGGACTTGGGCTAGCCCGTATGTCCTACTAGATATTTCACCTCCCTAACTATGTAGGTCCGAGCTAGGATCAGGCCTGAGCCTTAAGTCTTATAGTTTGTACCCCCCAGACCTTGTCGGTCCGAGTCAGGACTAGGCCTGAGCCTTATGCCTCATTTTTTAGTGTCCCCCCCAGACCTTGTCAGTCCGGGTCAGGACTAGGCCTGAGCCTTATGCCTTATTTGGTTATCGCCATGTTTTGTTTTTGTTTTCGGAATTGTTCGTGTGAATGGATACACCCCCCCTTTAGTGAGCCAAGACTGGTCTTGGGTCACTTTCTTATGGAGACGGACGTGAACTTTCATTGTTTCACAATATTTCTTTATGACATTTTATACACGTCATTTTTATTATTCAAGAAATCGCTCTGGGGCATACATTTTTTACAAAGAAAATATAAAGCTGAAACATGCTCTCCTGACTATTAATAGTACTTACGGAGATGTTTCGCGTTCCAGGCCCTTGGGATTTTAGTTCCATCGAGTCGCTTTAAGCGATACGTTCCCGGACATACTTCATGTTGAATTTCGTACGGCCCTTCCCAGTTCAGGTCCAGAACCCCCACTCCCGGATCTTCAGTTATAGAGAAGACTCTCCTTAGGACTAGGTCGCCGGTTCCGAACCTTGGGCTTTTTACTTTCGAGTTAAAATGCTGAGCGATCTTGCCCTGGTAAATCTTCAACTAAACTTGCGATTCTTCCTGGATCTCTTCGATGAGATCCAAGGATTCCTGGAGTAAGGCGTGGTTCTGGACGGGATCATACGTGTCCCTCCTGTGGGATGGGACAGTCGTTTCTACTGGGATGACGGCTTCACACTCGTACACCATGGAGTACGGAGTGTGTCCGGTAGACGTTTATTCGGTGGTCCAGTACGCCCATAGTACGCGGGGAAACTCTTGTGGCCATTTTCTCTTGCAAGCCTGAAGCTTTTTCTTCAACGTCCCCTTCAAGATTTTCTTGACGGCCTCTGTTTGCCCATTCGCTTGAGGTCTAGCGACTACGGAGAAGCTTTTGATGATACCATGTCTTTCACAGAAGTCCGTGAAGTGGATGCTATCAAACTGCTTCCCATTATCGGACACAATCTTGTAGGGGAACCCATACCGGCACACGATGTTATTGATGACGAAGTCCAAGGCCTTCTTTGAGGTGATGGTGTTCATAGGCTCCGCTTCGACTGACTTGGTATAGTAGTCAACGGCCACGATAGCATACTTCACACCCCCCTTCCTAGTTGGGAGCGATCCTACTAGGTCGATTCCCCATACTGCGAAGGGCCAGGGACTTGTCATTAGGGTTATTTCCGTTGGAGGGGATCGCGGGATCTTTGCGTACCTTTGGCACTGTTCGCATTTGCGGACGTAATCAACACAGTCTTTTTTCATGGTTGACCAAAAATATCCTTGGCGCAGGATTTTCTTGGACAAGCTAAGTCTGGCTATATGATCTCCACAGAAGCCTTCGTGAACCTCGTGCATGATTGCGCTCATCTCAGTCCCGGACACGCATTGGAGGTACGACATGGGTAATCCTCTACAATAGAGCTTTCCCTCCATCATGACGTATCCGTGGGCCTGGTACTGAAGTTTCTTGGCTGCTGCCCTGTCCGTGGGCAACTCCCCAGTTGTCAGGTATTGGATGATGGATCCCATCCAGGACGTGGAGTAGTCTATAGCATTGATCGTGGGGGCTTGAATACTTGGTATGGGGAGATGGTTGATCAGGACTAGCCCGAAAAGCTCTGCCTCAGCATCCGTGGCCAGCTTTGCCAACGTGTCCGCAAACACATTTTGATCCTTTGGGATCTGGCGGATGGAGTGCTTCTTTAAAGTTTGGAGCATTTCTCGCGTCTGAGTCACGTAAGCCGCCATCTTCTCCCCTTTAGTTTGGTATTCTCCCGAGATCTGTCTGAAGACCAACTGGGAATCGCTATAGATCTCCAGGTTTGCGGCCCCTACTTCCCGAGCCAAGCACAACCCGGCCAACATGGCCTCGTGCTCAGCCTCGTTGTTCGAAGCCTTGAACTGGAAACGCAGGGCATTTTGTAACTGGTGCCCCTGTGGCGACACTAGGAAGATTTCGGCCCCCGCTCCATTTTCATTCGAGGCTCCGTCTACGAACACCTTCCACACGGGCGTTGCGAGATCCGTGGGATCGTCCTCTTCAGTGATCCCAGAGCATTCCACGATGAAGTCGGCTAAGGCCTATCCCTTGATTGAGATTCTAGGGATGTATGAAATTTTGAACTGACTCAGTTCCATGGCCCACTTCAAGAGTCTTCCCAATGATTCAGGTTTTTGCAACACTTGTCGCAAAGGATGGTTGGTCAGAACTCTTATGGCATGAGCCTGGAAATAAGGCCTGAGCTTCCGGGATGCGATTAGTAGACAAAACGTTAACTTTTCAATTAGTGGGTAACGTGACTCTTCACCCAATAATCTTTTGCTTACGTAATAGACCGGGAGCTGGGCCTTCCCGTCTTCCCATACTAGCGCAGCGCTGATGGTGTGTTCGGTCACGCCAAATAGAGGTATAATGGTTCTCCCTCCACTAGTTTTTCCAATATTGGTGCTTGGGCTAGATGCTCTTTCAGTCTTTGGAAAGCCTCTTCGCACTCAGCTGACCATTCAAACCGTTTGCTTCCCCAAAGGATGTTGAAAAATGGGATGCACTTGTCCTTGGCCTTCAAGATGAAACGGCTCAAAGCAACTATCCGTCTAGTCAGGCTTTGCACATCTTTGTGCTTCCGGGGCGAGGGCATCTCAACCAGTGCCTTGATTTTTTTCCAGATTGGCTTCTATTCCAAAGAAGCTTACTATGAACCCCAGGAACTTTCTGGATGCTACGCCGAAGGTGCATTTTTTGGGATTCAACTTCATCCCATACCTTCGAATGATCGCGAAGGCTTCGGCCAGGTCGTCAAAATGTTCACTGGAGGTCTTGGACTTGACCAACATGTCATCGATGTATACCTCCATGTCCTGTTTGGCTTAGGCACCAGCACTGGGTTGGCCAGCCACGTGGGATAGAAAGCTTCTTGGATGAAGTTGATCGAGTATAGCTTTTCAACTTCTAGCTTGAGGGCTTCCGCCCTTTCTGCCCCTAGGGGTCTTCGTTTTGCTGGACCGGGGTCGCATCCTTGTTGATATTCAAGGCATGGCAGATGATATTGCGGTCAATCCAGGTTATATCCGAATGAGACCAGGCCAGGATATCCTGGTTCTCCTTCACCCTAGTGATGATTACCGCCTGGACCTCTGCTTTCAGGTTCTTCCCAACTTGGATTACCTTGGTCGGGTCGGTGTCACTAATGCACACCTCTTCAATCTCCTCCATGGGTTCCAGTACACAGTTCTCCCCTATCCGCGGGTCCAACTCATCCTATTCCCGGACAATCTGTCTTGCCAAGGGAAGGGCGAGACTGGATTGGCGATTTCCTCAAGAGGTTCTCCGCGGACCATGTAAACGAGTCGGGCAGATACGTGGTAACATTTCTGTGCACTCTTCTGATCTGCCTGGATTGTTCCCACTCCTCCATTATCGCAGGGGAATTTCATGCACAGGTGGCAGAAGGAGGTGATTTCCTCAAATTCGACCAATGCGGGCCGACCAAAAATGATGTTGTATGCGGTGGGGCAGTCCACCACCACGAACGAACAAAATTTGAACGAGCTCTGCATCTCGTTTCCCAGTGTTACGGGCAACTGGATTTTTCCCATCGGGAGTACTGAGTCCCCATTAAAGCCGTAGATTTGGGTTGGGCACGAGGCTAGATCCGCCTCGATCAAGCCAATTGCGATGAAGGCAGGCTTGAACAAAATGTTGACGGAGCTTCCGTCGTCCACCAGCACTCTGGATACCATCTTGTTTGCGATTTGGACATCAATGACCAGAGGGTCATGATGCAGGAAATGGACGTTGCAGGCATCGTCTTCCGTGAAGGTGATGGGGAGGTTCATCAACTTCGGGAGTTGTGTCGGTGCTTAGACTAGGGCGCATACCTCTTGGTCGTGGTCAAGCTCACTTAGGTAACGCTTCTGATCATTCCGGGACGGTCCCCCAGATGGGGCCCACCCGAGATAGTGGCTATGTGACCATCTACTCGCGGGGGCACGGTCCCGACCGGGTAAAGCATTCTGGGTCCAGGTCCGGGCGCCTGCATGGCGGGGGCCCCCTGAGGGGCCTGCGGTCCCGGGCCCTTTACGTATCCTCCCTGGGGATGTAGGTATGCTCTAGGCATGCCCGGGATCGTGGGCTGTCCGGGGACTGCTGACAGTTCTGGAACTCCCACAGGCATCCTGATCCATTGGTGGAGATGTCCCAGTTTGATCAGATTTTCGATCTTGTCCTTTAGCTGCCGACATTCTTCAGTAGTGTGGCCCGCCTCCTTATGGTACGCGCACCTTTTGTTGGAATCCCTTGGGGTTTTTCCTCCTTTGAACATGGGGGCTGGTCTCCGGTAATGAACCGTCCTTTCGGTGGCCAGGTAGATGTTTTCTCTAGTATCCACTAGGTTGGTGTACTCCGAATACTGGGGCTCGTAGCCCCTCGTGCCCTTCTTGGGAGGTTCAGACCGATTTGGTCCTTTCCCGGATCTCTTTCCCCAAGAGGGATTCACACTTGCTTCAGTTCCTCCCATCTGGGACAATTAGACTCCGTCGAGAGCAGCACTGTACCCAACTGGTGCAATTCTGTATCCAGGCAAAGGGGTAGTCTGGGCTGGGGCATATCCTGAAGACGCAGGGCCATAGACCGTAGGCGTGGCAAAGGCGCGGCTGCCGATCCTGGTGCTACTGGGGAGTCAGGTACTGCTGGGTCGGATATTGTGCCCCGCCGAGATATTGTGCCCCGTATCCCGGAAAGGGTTGGGCATTTGGCTGAGGTACTGGCTGCCATCCGAATGCCTAGATTTGGGCCTCCTCCCAGTTGATAAAGCCTTGGGCCCTCTTGATGAATTCCTCGAGGGTGGCCGCCTTGCTGCGCTGCATGTCATCCCAGAGGGGAGACCCAGCCCAGATTCCAGATTGTAGGGCCGCCAGGCGCTGCCCATCGTCCACCTTAGTTTTGGAGGCTTCCTCTGTGAAACGTTGGATGTAGGCCCTCAACATCTCCGTGGGGAGCTGCTTGAAGTTGGCGAGGGCACTGATCTGCATGTCCATCCTCATGGCGGCCACAAACTATTTGCGGAAAGCCGACTACAGTCCGAACCAGGATTGGATGGATCTCGGCTTGAGCCTATTCCACCATTCTTCTGCAGGCCCGCCTAGCGTAATCGAAAAACAGAGGCACTTGTCGTTGTCGCAGACGTGGGCTACGGTCATTAACCGATTGTAGCGCGACAGATGATTTCTGGGGTCAATGGTCCCAGTGTAGGCGGGCTGACTCAGCATTTTGAATCCTTTGGGGAGCACCACATCCAGGATGTGCTTGGCGCAGGGATCCTTTTCTTCCTCGTCGGAATCTGTGTCTGCTCCCTCCTGCTTGTGGACCAGGCGGTCCGTGACTTTCTTTAAGGCGGCCAGCTGTTCCATGAACTGTTTGGCCGTACCGTATTCCAAGGGAACTCTCTCATTCCTTCTGTCATTGAGATTGTTTCTCAAATTGCCATCTCGAGGGCGGATCTTTTCCTTGCGGGCCCGTTCCTTTTGAGCATTCAACCCATCACGCAGGTCTACCCGGGATGTATCGTCCCCGGAGCTAAGGGCGTTCGTCTCATCATTATGCTGGTGCTCCCGGTGGTCCTTGTTCATGGAAGCACTTGGGTGGAAAGACTGTTCCCGTCCAGTCCGCCCTGGGGCGGGCCGAGGCCTGGTACCCTGCGGGTGCGTCCCTCGCGGATAAATTGGGTGGCCCTGTCCTGGGACGAGGCGCACCTTCTCTTTCCTAGGGAGCAACCGGGGATGGGTCCTGGTTTTCTGGACAGGAGGGACTTCCCTCTGGGGGTTTGCTTTGGCCTTCCCTTTCTCTTGGGCCGAGTTAACCCGGCCATGTCCGGGAGCTTGTCCCGGGGTAGGAATCGGCCTCGCATCTCCGGGCGCGCCAAAAAAAGCCTGCGGAGCGGGCGGTTGTGTTCCTGGAGGCGGAACAACTGGGGGATTAGCCGCCAAGCCTTGGGCGGCTATGAAAGCTTGCAGGGCTTGGAGGGACTCTTGCATCCGTCGGGTAGCTTCCTTTTGTTCGGCAGTCCAGGACTTGCTGTCTCAGTTTGGTCACCTCCGGGTCCTCCTGGTTGGGGTCTACTTCTTCTAGGATCGCGGGATCCTCAGCTTTGAGATCGTGATATTCCCCCTCATTTCCCTCCTCTTCCTCATAGTAATCTTCCACATACTCTTCCCCACCTTCATCGTTCTGCGACTCGTCAGGTTGGGACATCTGATGGGGTGTGTCCTCAGGCTGGCTCTGAGGAAGACGTTGGCTAGGCAGTGGCGTGTCTCCTACGCCTTATTCTTGGTTAGTAGGGTTAAAAATGGTGTGTCCCGTGTTCACCATTGTTGTAGACGTTCAAGATCAACTCAATCTTTCTCACTGGCTCTCAATGAAAGCACCAAAATGTTTATCGAGTTTTTTGGAAACCAGAATTATGAAAGATTAGAGAGCGTAAAAGAAAGGATTTAATAAAAGTAAACAAGGTTTTTACATGGTTGGGGCGTTAATGAGCCTTAGTCCACGAGACAGTCGTATTAGAGGTTAGAGAACTTTTTGACAATGGAGTTTTCTACAAGTTTGAGCAGAGTAGTTGCTTACAATCAAAATCTCGGATCCCCTCCTCAATGCACCATTATTCGTATTTATAGGCACATAAGTGCACTGGGCTTGGGTCGGGTTAACCCGGGCCCAATAAGGGTGTAAATACCATTGGCTTCTCTGATGGGAGCCCAATACAAAGGATTAAAATATGAAACATACATTAATCAAAGCCCATTGGGCCAACCCAAATAATATCTTATTCTAAGACATGCGACAAACTGGAGTTTCAGTCTGGGTATTCTGGGCTACGAGGAAGATTTGGGGGACAAGATCGATCAGAGTAGCGGCGGCGCAGTTCTAAACCAACGGCGTAGAATCCCGAGGTAGTCTCTTCTACAAGTTAAGCGTGGGGACAACCCCCACGCTTCATGGAACGATGTCAATATCTTGGACACTTTATCGCGCCAAACTCAGACAACCCATCCAGGTCCATTTACCATAGTCCCCCTCTGTTTACCAGGGCCTCATTTCATTTACCAAGACCCGGGGTCATCCACGGAGATCCCGACCCAATCTTGGATTTGGTAGCCGTGACCTCCTTTACCGTACCTCGGGGAACATCTCGGTATGCAGTCCCGGATTTATACAACCTGCCCAGACAATGGTCTCGGCTTACTCTCTCGGTAGCCCTTTGGGCCTTTCCGAGACTTGGGCTATCAATACCCGTTTTCCCTTCACCTAATGGGCCTTGGTTCCCAGGAAAGCAGCCCATGGACTTACAGTGTGGATCCGTACATGTTGGAAGAAACGAGGATAACAGTAACTTTTGGGTATTTCTAGAAAAATTATAACACTTGCAAAAAATACATGAAAATGCAACCTAGACTATCTAAAGCCTAATGAAGAGCACCTTGATCTCGAACCTTTAGATGTAGTCTTGTTGAGCTAGTGCCACCCGTTTCCATATCCATTTTGAATTATACAAATTTTTTAATTATTTTAAACAAACTTTTAAAATAATTAAGCTTTGGGTTTTAACACCCAAAAAGTTTCTAAGGCCCAATTTGAATTTGGGTAATTTAATTTAAAAAATAAAATTAAACAATTTAATTTTAATAAATTAAAATTCATAATAATTTTAATTTTGGATATTTTAATTAAAACAATTTTAATTATGGAAGAGAACAATTAAAATATTTTTAATTTAGGAAAATAATCAATATTATTTCAATTAAAGAAATTTCTAAATTAAAACCATTTTAATTCAATTTCAAATTTTTAATTAAAACAATTATTGTAACGACACATTAAGGTTTGTAAGATACAAACCCTAGGTGTGTACCAATGTGGGGCGGCAACAAGGATGCGGCGATGCTGGACGGCCTGGGCTTGTGGCAGGCACGGCGTGTGCAAGGGCATGGGGTGTGGCTGGGCACAGGCGCGGCAGGGGTTGCACGACTGGCATGGCTGGGCGCGGCAAGGACACGGGCCTGGGCGCAAACATGTGGAGGTGCAGAGGCACAGCTCGAAGCTCAGGCTCGGGGGTCGGGTCATCTCAAAATTTCATCCACAATTTTAAAAAAATTACAAAATTCATATGCCCCAAAAATAGCTTACATTTTTCATCTAGAAATTTTAAGAAAAATTCCTAAACCCAAAAGCATCATTATAAACAACCCTTAAGAATCTATCATCATGAATATAAACATCCATTCATTCAAAGATATATCACATATAATATAAAAAGGCACATAGTCTCACACAACAATTAATAATATGAGAGATTATTGACATGCTCTGATAACAATTGTTGGAAAAAAAATTAGAGTTCACAACGAAATCGGCGTGGTGGGCCCAGTGTATTAATACCAAAAAAATTTCATCTCTCATATAAATAATTTATATGTTCAAGAAAACATCCAGACAGAAACATTAATATGCAATATCATTAATCATGCAACATATATATAAATATATGCATAATTATATATATATATATCATATGCACATATATACAAATATTCAAGAACAAAAATATTTACCTCTTGAAGCCTATCAAGTGTCATTGAGTCTTTTCGTATTTATATAACAACCTTCCTATCCAACGCTTTGAGTACTCAAACCACAATCTTCCGGAGTGTTCTCTACACCTCAAGATGTGTGTGGGCACATATAGAACATGGGTTTATAATTTAGAAATCACAAGTATATCTAAACACATGAGAACTTGGATTATGACTTGAGAATGATTAGAATAAAAGAAGAAGATAATGACAATTTATTGTCTAACAAATTCTGAAACTTTTTCTGAATTACCGCTCACTTGTTTTTCATCTTGTTATTATATATTATATATTATATATAGAGAGATTATATATTACCTTATTATTCCTAATAATAATATCATAATGATGATATGAATTGATTTAGGTATATATCTAACTTACCAAATTTGAAAATATTTATTTTCAAATTATTAATTAATTAAATAAATAAAATAAAAACAACACAGATACATTATCTACACTCTCTTACACGCATGGCACAGTCCCTGGACTGTGTCATGCATGTAGCAGTATTCTCTTTTCAGGGATATTGTATTTTTCTTTTATTTATTTATTTAATTAAAACTAATCATTCCCACAAAATATGATATTATCTTTTTAAGGAAAAGATCACAACCTTTTTTCAAAATTTAAATTTTTAATTTTTAATTCAAAATTCAAATTCAAAATTGATGATCATCATTGTCATCATTTTTTAAAACTCAATTAATCAAAACCTATTTTGACTTACCAATTTTATTTTGTCCCACTCAAATAAAATTGTTACACCCAGATTTCGAGCCATGAGAATTGTGACCTCGAAAGCTTGACTCATAATGAACGAACTTGTAAAGTCTGAAATATGTCCGAGATCTAAGCATCGAGCCTGCGAAGCAGAGACGACTTCGAAGATGATATCCTCGAAGTCCTCACAAGCTCGAAAGGTAGACCCCGAAGTGCATCTGTTCTCGGGATGGCCTCGGATCAGGGTTCCGAGCCTGACGTGCGTATGAGCTCGAAGTCATGTAGCCTCGGGAAGATGCTATAGCTCGAAACTCAATGGGAAACCTGGGTGAATGGGGCCTTGGTGATATAGGATAATAACTTGAATATCCTAATGAGTCATCAATAAGAGACGCGGTCTACCTTTATTACTGTAAATCCCATACAATCAAGGGATATTATTTGTTCAGTTATACGCCCCCTGATCTTCAGGGGACGTTTCCTTGTATATCGGATTGCAGGCATTTAATGCCATTTAATTTATTTGCATATACGGAATAACTTCCCGAAATATGTGGGATAGTATTCTGAAATCCTCTCTATAAATAGAGAGGTCATGCACCATTGTAAAGGACCGATTTTTTGTGATCTTGAGAGAGAACTCTGGAGAATTCATCCTTGAAGAATTTTCAGAGGTTATCTTAAGTTTAATAACAAAGACTCGTGGACTAGGCAGATTTAACTGCTGAACCACGTAAAAATCTCGTTTGTATTGTCGTGTTTTTATTGGCCATTACTGATTATTGTTTTCGTGCTCTTCTTTCACTGTTGACGAAAAATGGCGTCAACAGTTTGGTGCTTTCATTGAGAGCCTTAAGCATTCAGTCCCTGAATAAGTCATGGCCACTAATACTCAGAATGCTCCTAAAGAGAATTACCCAAGACGTCCTGGGAAACAGCCAATGGAAAACCCAGATGTCGAAGAAAGAAGTGGATCTTCCGATTCTCGGTGACCACCTACTCCACCAAGGGATGAGGATATGTATTACAATCCTGAGCGGTATGTTCCCATTGTGGAACTTGAGAACCGGCAACTGAAACAGCAGTTGGCGGAGGCCAACAAACGGAATGAGGAGTTGGCAAGGATAGCCGCAGATGCGCAGGTGGCTCAGCCCCCGCCTCCGCGTGAAAACTAAGCCCCTCCTCCGAGGGACGTGCACGTTCCTCCCCGCAGGCCCCGTGGGCGTCCACGGAAGGATGCTGCCACAAGAAGGCCGGCATAACCTCTAGCACCAGCAGAGCCATCCGCTCCCCCTAGGCCTCAGAGAAGTACTCGGGCTAGGGCCCCGATTAATCCACCTATGGAGGCACCTGCAGGAACTGAGAACAATCGAGCCCCTGCAGAGGCTCGGACTCAGGTCCCTAGGAGCGCACCGAATGTGACTAACCCATCTCGGGCAAACTCCGGACCGTCCAGGCCACGGAATGGATGGCAACCACCGTCACCCATACGGTTCCCTCCATCACCTATAAGATATCCTTCACCCCCTCGCAGGAATGCTCAACCAGTTCGAGACCAGGGCGAGAGGTGTGCGGGGAGGAGACAAGGAAACGGGGAAGCTTTTCAGGAGCGGAGAGGCGCCCCATCAGAAAAAAGTCAAACATCTCGGTCTCGCATGGCGGAGACGAGGCGGCATGGAAGAGATCCATCTCGAAATAACTATGCGACGAGTTTTACTAGTGACGACTCTAGAGATACCAGATCGGTCAGCAAGCACGATCGAGGTCGTAAGAATACTGGAAGCCGCAGGAATCGCTCCGACCTACGAGAACACCTGAATCAAAGTCGAGGTAATGTTGACCCGATAAATCCGGACCTGAGGGATCGCTTGAATAGGCGCAAAGATCCCTTACGGAGGCGCGAGCCTGGAATTGTGATCGATGACAACCGATTCCAGACAGTACCCCTCGCGGACCCAGTCCAAGAAAGAATTGATCAGCTTGAAAAGGCCTTTAGACTTTTGAAAAACGAGCAAGAACACGATCGATATGAATATTCTGATGAGGAGCTTGAGCCGTTTGCTCCCCATATTTCCAACACTCCATTTGCCCAAGGGTTTCGGATCCCTCACGTCCCAACGTTTGAGGGAAAAACCGACCCGTACAGTCATCTGAGTACGTTCAACACCATAATGAGATCCAGTAACGTGGGTTACGAGCTCAGATGCATGTTATTTCCAACATCATTGATAGGACCAGCCAAAAGCTAGTTCGAAAAGTATAAGAGACACTCAATAACTTCTTGGGAACAGCTGTCCAAAGACTTCAAGAAGCAGTTCAGAGCCATGATGGGGGTTAGACCTGAGGCATCAACTCTAACTAACGTTCAGCAACAACCGGGTGAAACGTTAAAACGTTACCTCACAAGGTTTAATCTGGAAGTTGCCCGAGCTCGGAACGTAGATGACAGTGGGCACCTAATGGCTCTCCAAGCCGGAGTAATGCCAGGGAGTACCCTCTGGGACGATATGCAAAGAAAACCGGTGAGGTCCATAACCGAGTTTAACAGACGAGCGCAGAGGTTTGTCAATGTAGAGGAAGCGAGGTCGACACTTAATGTGACTTCCCAGCCCGAAACTACAATGGTAAACGTCAACTCTGCCTCAACCTCGCCGGACCCAGTAGCTTCAAAGCCTGCTGTGGAAACCTCCTCCAAGAGAAAAAAGAACGAAGGGAGTAACCCCAAGGCCGAGGGAGGAAAGAAAAAGAAAGGGGAGAGATATTTCTCCGTGTACAGAGTGTACACCGAGCTCAACGAGTCTTGGGAGAACATATACATGGCCAATGAAAACCAGGTCCCCTTTAGGCGTCCGGACCCGATGAGAAATCAAAAGTCCAAGAGGGACTCCAGCAAGTATTGCCGATTTCACAGAGACACCGGGCATACTACTGATGAATGTCGACAACTGAAAGACGAGATCGAAGGATTGATCTTGAGAGGTTACTTCAGACAATATGTCAAGAACCAGAGTGCTAGTCAGGCGACCGTGAGCCAAAAAGTAGCCGCGCCACAACTGGCGCAAAACAATAATTCTCGAGCTCGGGAAGAAGATAGGCCCCCGCCAATAGATGGAGAGGATGTAATAACCATCTCGGGAGGGCCTCATCCCGCAGGAATAGGCAGAAATGCCCAAAAGAGATACGTTAACGAGCTAAAAACTGGGGACGGGTCTCCCTATGAACCCGAACCTAGAGCTCCAAAGAGTCAGAAGATTGAATCCCAACCAATAACCTTCACTGAGGAAGACGCGTCCCATGTCCAGTTCCCTCACCATGATCCGCTGGTCATCACTCTCCAGCTGGCAAATAAAAGGGTCCACCAAGTTCTCATAGACAATGGGAGCTCAGTTAACATTCTCTATAAAGCAACCCTCGAAAAGATGGGACTCTCCCTTCGCGACCTGAATGCGTGTGCAACTACTTTATACGGTTTTTCAGGAGAAGGGACCGCCTGTATGGGATCCATCGAGCTCCCCGTAACCTTGGGAGACTACCCAGTCTCGGCAACCAAGATGATGGAGTTCGTGGTAGTAGATCTACCTTCAGCCTACAATGTGCTGCTCGGGAGACCCGCCCTGGTTGGGCTGGGGGCAGTCTCATCAGTAAGGCATTTGGCCCTTAAGTTCCCGACCCCTAGCGGCGTCGGAACATTAAAGGGAGATCAATTGGCTGGAAGGGAATGCTACAGCATTTCCCTGAGAGGAAAGAAACAGACGAGCGCACAAGCACTCGTCATTATTCGAAGTAAAGACGGGACGGTCTTAGAAATTGATGAAGAGATCGATCCAAGGGTTGAGGAGAAAGTTGACCTCGAACTCTTAGAAGAACTTGAAGAAATTCAGCTCGAGGAAACCGATCCCTCGAAAAAGGTGAAGTTTGGGAAACACCTCCAAGATGAAACAAAATAGCAACTAATTTGCTTTTTAAAGAAGAACCAGGATGTCTTCGCATGGTCACATTCGGACATGGTGGGAATAAGTCCGAATATAGCGAGCCACGCGCTAAATATAGACAAAAGCTTCCCTCCGAAGCAACAACAGCGAAGACAGCTGGATGACGACAGAAAGAAGGCGCTGAAGGAGGAGGTTGACAGGTTAAAGGTAAACTGATTCATTAGGGATGCCTTTTACCCTGACTGGGTAGCCAATCTGGTGTTGGTCCCAAAACCCAATGGGACGTGGTGAACCTGTATTGACTACTCAGACCTCAACAAGGCTTGCCCGAAAGACTGTTTCCCATTACCAAGGATTGACCAGCTCGTGGATGCCACGGCGGGGCATGGCCTGATGTCGTTCATGGATGCCTATTCTGGATATAACCAGATCCCCATGCATGCCCCCGACCAGGAACATACAAGCTTCATAACAGATAAGGGGTTATACTGCTATAATGTCATGCCATTCGGGCTCAAAAATGCTGGAGCCACATACCAGCGGCTCGTGAACATGATGTTTTCAGAGCAGATAGGCAATAACATGGAAGTTTATGTTGACGACATGCTTGTCAAGTCTCAACTTAACAATAACCATGTTGATGACCTCGAAGAGTGCTTTGGCGTGCTCCGCAAGTATAACATGAAACTGAATCCTCAGAAGTGCACTTTCGGAGTATCTTCAGGAAAATTCTTGGGCTTTATCGTGAACGCTCGTGGAATAGAAGCTAACCCCGACAAGATCCAAGCCCTGATTGACATGCCCTCACCTCGAAGACACAAGGATGTCCAAAGTTTGACCGGCAGAATGGCGGCCCTAAGTAGGTTCATTTCAAAATCTACAGACCGTTGTCTCCCATTTTTCAACCTTTTGAGGGGAGGTAAGAAATTCGAATGGACAGAGGAGTGCGAGCTGGCATTCCAGGAGCTTAAAAATCACCTCGCGGAACCCCCCATCTTATCAAAACCTGAAACGGGAGAAGTACTGTACCTATACCTTTCCACCACCGAACACGCAATAAGCGCAGTACTCGTTCGAGAAGAAGAGAAGGTACAGAGACCCATTTACTACATCAGTAAAAGATTACTGGGGGCAGAATCAAGATACCCCCTGATGGAGAAGCTGGCGCTTAGTCTAATTCATTCCTCTCGTAAACTCCGCCCATATTTTCAAGCGCATCCCATCCATGTGTTGACTGATCAACCACTCAGGCAAGTCTTGTCTAAACCAGAAGCTTCAGGTCGACTCCTTAAATGGGCGGTTGAGCTCAGACAGTTCGAGATCACCTACCACGCAAGGACGACCATTATGGCACAGGCATTATCGGACTTTATAGTAGAATGTACTGGTATGACCAACAACTAAGTCATAACCCCGGCCCATGAGCTGTGGAAACTATACGTCGATGGCTCATCCAATGAAAATGGATCGGGGGCAGGAATCATTTTAATTACCCCTGCAAGGAGTAGATTTCATTCTGCCTTAAGATTTAACTTCAAAGCCTCGAACAATGAGGCCGAATACGAGGCTTTACTGGTAGGGCTTCGTATAGCCGGGGAGCTCAAAGCTAAAGCAATACATTGCTACAGCGACTCCCAGCTAGTGGTTAATCAAATCCTGGGAGAATACCAGGCTCGTGGCATGAAAATGGCATCTTATTTGGAGAAGGCAAAATCCGCATTGGAGCGTTTCGAATTTTATACAATCGAACAGGTTCCCCGAGAACGGAACTCAAATGTTGATGCCTTGGCTCAGCTCGCCACCTCCTCTGAGAATGATGAGCTGAACGTTGTTCCGATAGAACACCTATCGGCACCTAGCATTAACGAGCCAGAGGAGGAAGATGTGTGTATGATTGAAACAGAGCCAACCTGGATGACCCCAATAGTTGAATATCTCGAGAACGGAGTCCTTCCAAAAGATCGAAACTAGGCTCGAAAGTTAATGTATCAACTTCCCCGTTACACCATTTTGGACGAACAGCTATACAGAAGGGGATATTCCATGCCATTACTTCGGTGCGTAACTCCACCCGAAGCTAAGAAGATCACTGAAGAAATTCATGAAGGGTTCTGCGGAGATCACACCGGGGGGCATAGCCTATCCAAGAAGATCATACGCCAAGGATATTTCTAGCCTACCATTAAAGCGAACTCTTTCGAGTACGTGAAGAGATGCGACAAATGCCAGAGATTCGCCATGATTCCCCGAGCTCCACCATCCGAGCTGACCATGTTAACTTCCCCATGGCCATTCGCGGTATGGGGAATCGACCTCATAGGTTCTCTCCCGACTGGCAAGGGTGGGGTAAAATATGTTGTAGTCGCTATGGATTACTTCACAAAGTGGACGGAGGCTGAACCTTTGGCAACAATAACTTCTAAGAAGATCCTTGACTTCGTGGTAAAAAACATCGTATGCCGATATGGGATGCCGAGGAAGATTGTATCCGACAACGGAACCCAGTTCGATTGCGACTTATTCACCAACTTTTGTGAGAAGAACGGAATAATAAAGAGTTTCTCATCAGTAGCTCATCCTCAGGCGAATGGCCAGGTCGAGGCTGTAAACAAAACTCTCAAGAGTTCACTAAAGAAAAAGTTGGAGGAGGCAAAGGGACGATGGCCCGAAGAATTGCCCCAAGTCCTATGGGGGTATAGGACCACAGCTCGAACATCAACAGGGCATACCCCATTCTCTCTAGCATACGGTTGCGAGGCAATGTTGCCTATCGAGGTCGAAATCCCAACAATCCGAACTCAGATTTACGACCAAAACTCAAACCACACTCAGCTCGAAGAAACCTTAGACTTGATTGAAGAAAAGAGAGATGAGGCTCAGCTGAGGAACGCTGCCTACCAGCAACGAGCTACCAGGTATTTCAATAAGAGGGTTCGAGATCGAAAGTTCGGTATGGGAGATCTGGTGTTGAGACGCGTATTTTTGGCAACACGTGATCCGGTAGCTGGTGTGCTCGGGCCAAATTGGGAAGGACCATACCAGATAGAGTCAGTAATCCGGCCCAGAGTCTACAAGCTAGCAAGATTGGATGGGAGCCTGGTACCGCGAGCATGGAATGGCGAACACCTAAGACCTTACTACCAATAGTATAGGAAAAGTGTTGCTTGTAACCATGATTTTCTATCTGTATTAATTTGCCTGCTTTTGAATTCCATCAAATAAAGATCTATTTCGTTAAATATGTTATCTCTTTTTATTTTTGCAATCTCTCTTAATTTAATAACCTATGGTCACACTCATAGGATATTAAGGGGACATCATGGGTATAAATACCATCAGCTTAAAAAAATAAAATAACATGCACGAAATACAAGTGTTTGGATATAACCAGATGCGCGAGCTTAGATAGTTTGGAAAAAACTGAATTATCAAAAACATACAAGAATTTGGATATAACCAGATGTGCGAGCTTAGATAGTTTGGACATAACCGAATTATCAAAAACACGCAAGTATTTGGATGTAACCAGATACGCGAGCTTAGATAGTTTGGACATAACCAAATTATCAAAAGATAAAAACGTTTGGATATAACCAAATGTGCGAACTTAACAGGTTTGGAGCAAACCAGCTAAAACTAGTCGACGATAAGTGGGAACCTAAACCTACTTCAAGGTAAGTCGAGATCGAGGCTGGAATATCTTAGAGGAAAATAGTTTCGAACTCATAACCTCGGAGAAATAACCGAGGACAAGAAAAAGTAACTAAGCAATAAGATATAACTAAACCATTCGCATTACATACCATACAAGTACTTTCGGGTTCATGGTTAAAGTAATATCCGACCTTGAAAAATAACGAGATTGGAAACGGATAATTCGAACAAACAATGCATGAATGCATCGAGTCTCGAGCCTAAATCCAAACTATGTTTGTATGAATAAATAAACATAAACGATTCATTAATATAAAATATATGCAAAATATTTCGAACCAAGAAATGTAAGGCATATGTATTAATATAAAAAGAAATTGTATCAGCCCTACGGGTATAAATTAAAGTAATTACAAAAATAAGGGGACGTAGCCCCGAGATCAGATTCAAGAAGGAGGAGTCTCCTTGGCCTTCTCAACATCAGCAGCACTGGACCCCTCAGGACGAATAGCATGACTATCCTCCTGAGCACCTTCGGACGCGGCCTCTCGAGCAGCCTCTTCCGCCTCGAGCCGAGCATTCCACTTATCCAGAAGCTTCGCCTCAAGAGGACCTAAAAAGCTGGTATCTAGGTCCTCATTGTTGGCCCATATTCTGTACATGGCCGAATCAACCGCCTGGTCCTTCTTCTCCTTATACTCAGCAAGGAGACGAGCCTTCTCGCCCTCAATTATGTCAAAGGTAGCGGCCTGATCTTCTTTGAGCTTTTTATTAGCCTCTTGGAGCTGAGTGTTCTCCTTCTCAAGCTCAGCGAGCCTGGCATTCTCCTTCTGGAGCTCCGCAAGCCTAGTGTTCAGCTTCTCAAGCTCGGACGCTTTGGCCTTAAGCTCCTCTGCTCCTGCCTCAAGCTTTTCATTCGCCGCCTTCAGGTCCTCACTCGCTTTGAGTTGAAGATCCTTTGCCTCCTGAGCATAAGACTTGCTCGAGTGGATCTCGTTGCTCAACCTATAGTTGAGTTGGGTAGTAAAGGCAAGAGACTGAAAATAAAAAATCGTCATTAACATCAAGACTGTATAAATATAACCAAAAAGTAGAAGAAAATTTACCGCGGCAGCGAGCTCGATGCTCTTCTCATAAAGGGCAGTGCAGTCTCGGGCATTGTTCAAAACTTTCCATTGAGGAGCTTCGAGGCTGCTAAAGCTCTGGCCGATCCGAGACATAACATCTGAACACAGCATGGACCCATGGGTTCCAGCCGCGTTGTCAATTACATACTCCTCGACGTGAGTAGAAACTGACAGCTTTTGAGCTCGAGAAGCAGAAGGCTTTCTAGGAGGTGGACCAAGTGATGGCTGGACCGCTACAGGAAGTTGGGGCCCGACCATAGTGGAGGCACCAACCTGCGAAGTCGGCGCCACTGCAGAGGCACCGACCTGCGAGGTCGGCGCCGCTGGGGGAGCACCAACCTGAGAAGTCGTCGCCGCGACGGAGCTCGTAACAGGCGGAGCAGGAGGAGTTTTCTCGGACCTCCTGGGGACTTTGGTGGGCCAATCCACCTTTCGCGACCCCACCCTGGGACGCTTGCTCCTCTTTGCACCACCACTTTCGATGATGTTGTCAAGGTCGGAATCCATCTTGTCTGCACAAGTCACGGCACAAGGTGAATCATAACAAAAAGAGGGAATAGTATATTAAGTGATTCAGTATCGCATAGACATACGAAGCAATGATAGAAGGAACCTAACTGGAACTCTCCCCCGAGCTCGAGCTTGGGGACCATGAAATTCCCCCATCTTCAGAAGAGGCGGGGGGAGTACCTTCCCTATAGGTGGACGTCAACCTCGAAAGGTCCCTACAATCGTTGGTCCCATATTGGACGGCTATCCCGTCCCACACCTCGTTCAGACTATACATGGTGTCATACTTCCCGAGCCAACTATCAAACCTATGAACTCGGTCGTCTACCCAAGTCCATATATAGAAGTGGTCCCTATCATCTAGGCACAAAACTAACCTATCGGGTTTATGTTTTAATAAGGTGGGGGACCACATTCTCGAGCTAAGGATGACTTTACCTTCTTCATCCGAGTCTGAGCTCGAGGCTTCATCGTTAGCCTCATTCCCCGATGGCGGACTCCTTCGGCGAGCTGGATGAGGAGGCCTCACCTCTCTCCTCGGAGGGAGGATGCCTGTGGGCAAAGGCACCTACTCCCAATGATCATACTTGTTATTGGACTAGTCCGAGGTGGACTGGCCATCTCCCAAAAGCCCGCAAGCTCAGAGCTTACTCTCATGTAAGAGGTACGAGAGAGACCTCCGGTCGTAAGGGAGTTGGAGCAGAGTCTCTCTACGCTCCTTCATGGCGTCGTCGGGTGTAGGGCGGTGAAAATTGGCTGGAAAATAAGACACGTTTCAACTAAGTGCAGGTTTACAAATAAAATCCCGAGCACAGAGATAAAGAAGGTTGGAATACTTATGAATCCGTCTAAATCAGTAGCATCGAGATGGGGACAAGCCATCTGTCCAGAAGAAGGCTTTCTTAAAATCCGGTGGATGATTAGGAAGATCCTCAAACACCTTTTTCTCTTTGGAATAGCTCGAAAGATAGTAAAAGCCATCTCCTCCCCGAGCTCGGGAGGGGTTGCTTTTCAGACAGAAGAGGTATAGAATCTCCTGTGGTGAAGGTCCTTCCCACTTCAGCTCGTGGTATAGCGACCTCAGGGCAGACAGAACCCTGTAAGAATTGGTGTTGAGCTGGAATGGAGCCAGCCCAACAAAATTTGCGAAGTCCTTGAAAAACGACTTCAAAGGCAGTAACGCTCCTGCCTTCATATGCTCTTGGCTCCAGGCCGCATACCTCAGCTTAAGATTTCCATCTCCCGGGGCACGACAGCTTCGCTCACTGGGGGTAGGAGCTCGACACCTTAGGGTGCTTGACAGCCTAAGGCCATGGAAAGCCAGGATATCAGTTATCTGGCCTAGTGAGGTAATCGAGCTCCAGTAGTGCTCGGCTTCGAAGAACTCCCTCCTTGGTTGCGAGGTAGATGGCTCCCCCATGAGCGAGAATTGGAGCTCTCTCGGGCTATACGCAATGGTCACCTTTAATTTAGGGTCGAGGGGAATCGGCCTGGGACCAGAATCAGGTTCTGGATAAAGAGCCCCCCAAAGGGTTCTCCTCTTCCTTTCTATAACCTCGTCTATTTGGCGGTGATAATGAGCCCGAATCTCCTCCTGTTCGCGCGCGAGATCGTACTCGCAAATCAGACGTTGATTCCGAGCAAATAGCGACTCCGGGCTCGGGGTTTTTGGTGAGTAAGGGATTGCCAGCAACGACCCCCACCGTCTTTCTAGATTCTGTGACATCTAGCGAGAAAGAAAAAATGGTGAGGGCCATGCATGCAAGGGTTCAAGAATTACGAGCTTGACAGGACGACCTCGGAGAATGCTGAAAAATGCAACGAGCTCGAAACTAAGACTTCGATTGAGAGTCAGAACGTGTATTCCACGAGAAAAAGGAGGAGAGTGGACAAAATTTTTTAAAATCCTGAAAATCAGGGGAAAAAGAGTGGCGGTTATCCAGAAAAGGTAATCTTGGGTATCGTGCGTTCTTTAAAACCAAGGTTTTATACCCGATATCTTGGCGTACAAGATATATCTTTTAAAATTTTGAAACCCAGAAAAAAGAGACTTTGTTCTACACAAAAACTGGATTTGAAACCAGAGATTTAAACCTAGTATGGGAACGTAAACGTAGAAGCCTATCGATCAAAAATTTCCTAGCATATCATACTAAGGAAATATATTAGCACACTCCCAGAAATAACAAGAACAATATGGACAGAAACTGGCATAAGGGAAAATAAAAATTGGACACTTACACAATAATGGCGATTGCAGAGAAACCGTCGACTAAAGGAGAGGCTGCAGATATGAGCTCACGGTCTCGAACAAACTGGCGGTCTTCTATTTCTTCGGCTGAGAAAACATGCACAAGCAAGAAAATCTCAGGGAGAGTTTCTGGTTTTTCTTTTTTTCTTTCCTCTGGTAAGCAAAAAATAAAAGGAAGATGATGAGTGAGATCTTATATATATAGATGGAAAAAGGGGATTAATCTAAGCCATTGAATAATGCCCTTACAAAATCCAACGGATAGGGATTAATGATAAGATGGTACCATAAAGGTGGCAGGCGAACGATCGTGGGCAGATTTCCAAGGTACTCGAGTACCCTAAATGGGCAATTCCCAACTGACACGTGTCCATTTTCAAGCATGTGACGATGCGGTTCCCGAAGAAAGTAGTTCAAAAGTTTCCTTCTCATAGGATTCGAACAAATACTTTTGAGGGGGCAAGATGTTACACCCAGATTTCGAGCCATGAGAATTGTGACCTCGAAAGCTGGACTCATAATGAACGAACTCGTAAAGTCTGGAATATGTCCGAGATCTAAGCATCGAGCCTGCGAAGCAGAGACGACTTCGAAGATGATATCCTCGAAGTCCTCACAAGCTCGAAAGGTAGACCCCGAAGTGCATCTGTTCTCGGGATGGCCTCGGATCAGGGTTCCGAGCCTGACGTGCGTATGAGCTCGAAGTCATGTAGCCTCGGGAAGATGCTATAGCTCGAAACTCAATGGGAAACCTGGGTGAATGGGGCCTTGGTGATATAGGATAATAACTTGAATATCCTAATGAGTCATCAATAAGAGACGCGGTCTACCTTTATTACTGTAAATCCCATACAATCAAGGGATATTATTTGTTCAGTTATACGCCCCCTGATCTTCAGGGGACGTTTCCTTGTATATCGGATTGCAGGCATTTAATGCCATTTAATTTATTTGCATATACGGAATAACTTCCCGAAATATGTGGGATAGTATTCTGAAATCCTCTCTATAAATAGAGAGGTCATGCACCATTGTAAAGGACCGATTTTTTGTGATCTTGAGAGAGAACTCTGGAGAATTCATCCTTGAAGAATTTTCAGAGGTTATCTTAAGTTTAATAACAAAAACTCGTGGACTAGGCAGATTTAACTGCTGAACCACGTAAAAATCTCGTTTGTATTGTCGTGTTTTTATTGGCCATTACTGATTATTGTTTTCATGCTCTTCTTTCACTGTTGACGAAAAACGGCGTCAACAAAAATAATTAATTTCAAAAAATTTATTTATTTATTTATTTATTTCGAAATTATATATTTAAATTAATAAATATATTTTCAAAATTTTAATAATTAATTCTAAATTAATTATTCAACCTCAATTATCATATAATTGTATATTTGACCGGAAGAATAAAATTCTTCTTGAATTTCCAAATTACAGATTTACCCTTGTATCAACTCTTACATTGATATTGTGTTGATAGAGCCACCCTGGGGATCTATGGGCCTATAATATCAAGCTCTAATAAGTATTAGATTATTAATCAAAGTTTTTTTATTTAATGATAATTATAGACATATATTTACAAAGTACTTTATTAAAGAATAAAGTGTCCATTGATATAATCATTACATACAACGTTAATCCTCTATTATGGCACGTTTACTAAACTGTAATTGTAATCGGAATAAATCAATGATAGAAATGGATGGGAATAAAATATTAAAAATTCAGAATCATTATTTTATTATGTTGTTTACTAAACTGGCCGAAAATGGAATCATAAACATTTTATTTTGTTCACATAATCAGAAAAAGTAATTGGAATGCTTTATTTTTACTAAATTCCCTTTGTAGAAAATATTTTTTTTAAAATGATAATATTTTTTAGGCTAATTTTGTCTTTTAACTTTTAATAATAAAAATTGATTACTAGTAATGGAATTACCTAAGAAAATGAGAGGGGAAGTATTCACATTGTTTTATCCTAACTTTATGTGGGTCCCATAAACTATTCATATTACTAAGTGAAAGTAAACAAATAAATGAGAACGATTACAACATATGTGATTCCCATTACTTATTAGTAAACATGCTATTGATGATTCATAATTAAAAGAGAATAAAATTACTGTTTTACCCTTTTTAATATATTTTGTTCCTAGTGTACCTTTGACTTTACTAGTGAAGGTTGTGACACAACTAGTTTGCGACGTGAGCGCTCATAACCTTTACAGTTCCAAAAGTCAACCCAATAGGGAACCATTATTCAATCTATAAGAAAGTGTAAATTCCATATCTGTTAAACTATGTCCCCAACCATATATATCATTGAGTCCCCAAAATAATTGTTCTCAGCCTGATAATTCTGACAAATCTTAACGCATGAATCAAAGGATCAGATGACATATATAAGAGTTCATAGTAACCTCAGGATTAAGATCATCGTGTATATGAACATCATTTGATGTGTTTGATTAATACTACGAAACGGTGTTCAAACAAGTATTAACAAATCACATCTAGTTCAATTCTATATATCACTATATATAAAGTACCTTCACTAGAGTGTCATACTACACTAGTGACCTGGATCTAGGTCACTTGTATTCATAATACTAGTGAACCGTACTGTTATCCCCAAAATTTGAAAACGATGACGTGGAAATAGAAGTGACAAATGGCAAGGTGTAACGATATTGGGGGATTTTACCGTTTTGGCCTCGGGGACGGTTCCGGCACCCCGAGCTTTGGGAATTAACTTAGTGGATAAGACAAACATAAGGAAACCCTTAGAAGAAATGTAAACTGACCTTATTTTCTTTCCTTCAGTTTAGTCTTCTCTCTCAAGGAACATTCAAGAGATACTCAAGGGGAAAAACAAGGGAAAATTCTTGAAAAGTTGGAGCTGTAGATTGTTGGGAACTCAGAGGAATTCAGGGGTAAACTTGAGGCTTAGCTCAGTGAACAATCTAGGACTAAATCAAGACTAAGGTAAGGGTAATCCATGTGTTTTTCTTAAGTTTAACCTTGTGTATCAACTGGTTATTGAGGTGCTGTCCACTTATTGATTAGGGTGGAATTGAGCTGGGAAATTTGGGAATCAGCTGGACTTTGGCTAGAGGAAAGGTTATGTTATTAAGGTAAGCTTTACTCCATGAATTAGAGGTTTGAATTTGAGTTCTTGGCTGGTTAGTTTTGGGTGTTTGAGTTCTTGGGTTTCAGAGATTAAAAAGAGAATTCTAGTGTGTGTTGGGCTGGATTTTCTGTTGAATTGTGTGGCTTAAGTTGGTTTGTAGGCTTTGGTAATGTTGGGTGTTGAAGTAGGGAGCTTAGGGGTGGTTTTGGCTGAGGTTTTGAGCCTTAGAATGGTGGGTTTTCTGGGCATGAAGGGAAGGGCCGCGGCTCTGTTCTAGAGCGCTGCAGCCCTAGGATGAAGAAAAGCCAAGGAGGCTCGGCCAAGGGTGGGCGCCGCGGCGCCCAAAGCAAAGGCTGTGGCGCGTGTCCTTGCCCAGGTTGGTCCTTGGCTCTGTTTTGGGGCTAGGGTCGCAGCCCTTGATTATGCAATTGAACTTTTGAGGATTTTAGGCTTAGGGATGTGGTCTAGTTTGCTCGGGATTGGTTCCACCACCATGCTTGGTGGAATTTGAATTCCCGGGAGTTAGTTTTGTAACCGGAAACCTATATTTGAATGTTAATGGAACCCTATGCTTTGGTTGTGACTAGGTGATAAGGGCTTAGGCTTGGAAGCGGATCGTGCTTGAGGGGCGTTGCTCGTAATAAACAACTGTAAAGATTAAAGGTAAGAAAACTACACCTGGTTGAATATATGTGACGGGACTAAGGGTTCCCTATTGTAAATGCTTAAAAAGATGGTATTATGCCATGCAAGCCATTTTGTGAACCGATGGCCTAAGGGTGCCAAGGGTTTCACTAGCGCACCGGGCGCGGCTCGGCCACTGGTAGCCAAGGACAGCTTATTATGCACTGAGCTTGGTTTAAGCGGGCCGGAGTCAGTGGGATAAACAGAGGGTGCGGCCTAAGTCATCGGCCCTGAATATTATGTGATGTGAATGATATAATTGATTGATTGCATCTAGAATCTGAGCTTATGTGCTGAATTTCTATTGTGAATTATTTGATGAAAGATCATGCTTGCTGATTAAACTGTCTGATATCAATGATTGTGTTGTATATGATGTTTTCTTGCTGGGCCTTGGCTCACGGGTGCTACGTGGTGCGGGTAAAGGCAAAGGCAAGATCGATTAGCCTTGATTGGAGAGCTCTGCAGGGTGAATGTACATGGCAGGCCGCTCAGCCGCCACGGCTAAGGAGGTTACAGGGACAAGAGGACCATAACCTTGTATTTTGCCTTAGTATGGCTAATGTATACCTTTAACTGTTGAATTTTGCGAACCAGCTTTTAAACACTGATCTTTTGGGGATCCCTTCTGTAAACTGTTTATAATATATAAAGTGTATCTTTTGAGGCCAAAATGTCTTTTAACCCTAGAACACTTAAACTAATGACACGTTTTTTTTAATTAATGACACGTTTTTTTTAATTAATGACTTGACTAGCAAGTCCTGCACTTTACAAGTAGACAGTGTAGCGGTCTTGGCTATCCAGGGCGTTACACAAGGAATGGATGAGTCAAAGGTTTTAGATTAATCTGGTGGTGTTACTGACATGAAATCGCTTATCTGGTTTGGGAGTGATCTGCCCGAACTGGTAGAGTTTCTGTCAAACCGGTGAAGATTTTTTACTGACCAGTCAGGTGCTTGGCCGACCAGTCAAGTGTCATGACTGACCAGTCAGGTCCTTGGTCGACCAGTCAAGTGTCATGACCGACCAGTCAGGCACTTGGCCGACCTATTTGTCCGACCAGTCAAGTGCTTGGCCGACCAGACAGGTGTTTGGCCGACCAGTCGCCTGTCTTGGCCGACCAGTGAGGGTTCGGCCGACCGGTGAAGTGCTTTGGCTCTCCAGTTTTCCTTCTGGGTATGAAGTGGACTGATTAAAAAGATCATTATTAGGCAAAGAAATCCTAGTAACGGCTTCAGCTAGAATCGGTCGTACCTGCGCGCGAATCTCTCATACTATCCCAAAGAATCGCATATTGTTGTATTTTAGATGTTATTATTAATTAAATATTGGAAGAATAACAGAAAGATTCCGATTATGAGGGACTGCATTTGTACGATCCTAGGCTTATAAATACAAAGCTCATGGCATCATAGAGAGGATTCGGATGCTAATTTTCCTAAGAGAGTATTTGTATCTTGAGAGAAATATTGTATTATTTTCATCTACACTGAAGAAACTCAGTTGACTCAGGTTCATCTGATCTTGAGTGTAGATTTATAATCATAACTCTAAGTGGACTAGGCTATTACCAACACATTGGGGCTGAACCACTATAAAAATTATCATCTTTGTATTTTCTCTTGAAGGTTTATTGTTGTTTTGACGTTTACACGTCATTGGCCAAAACCGCGGTCAATATTTTGGTGCTTTCATTGAGAGCCTGAAGAGAAAAACAGACAATTACCATAGCATTATGGCGCCTAAGAACACCAATGCAGCCTCCAAGAAGCCAGGTTCCTCTAAAGAGCCTGCTAGATCAGAAGGTCCTGGTCCTCAAGACCATGAGACTGAACCTAGAGTCTTGCTCGAGGACGTGACTCCAGAGGTTGAACAACTCCAGGAAGCCATGGGGGCTTTCCAGGAGGAAATGGCACAATTCAACGCCCGACAGGAGTCATTCGCTGAAGAAATGGCTAGACAGAAGGCTGTATTTGAGCAGCAAAGACGGGAGATGGACGCCAGGAGCGAAGAGATCAGGCGACGGCAAGAGGGCGATAGGCTACATCGTGAGGCTGCACTCGCTCTGGAGGTGGCTACGCAGCTGGCCCAGGCCAATGCCCAAGCTGCAACATGAGGAGCAGCCACCCAAGGAGCAAGGACCACAGAAGCTGGTCGAAAAACCACTGACAGACCCAATTCTCGAGGACCAAATAGAAGCGGTAGTAACCCTCCTAGTTGGGAAGAAGATGGGATCCGATCGGGCACTGCCTCAACCCAAAGGGGGAATTCCAGAACCCCCTCTAGGAGCCACCGATCAAAAACTTCCAGATCCGGAAGTCACAAGTCAGGCAGTAAGAAGACTCCACCTGAGCAGGAGCAAAATAGGCTCCTCGAGGTAAAGAAACTTCGCAGTTCAAAGATGGGCATGGTCGTGATGAAGACGATAGTCATCACACTGACCAATCGAAGGAAAAGGATGAAAACAACCGGCGAGGAGGAAAAGACCGCCCGGCACAGACAGAAAGGCCACCACTGCATCCCAACCAGCAGCGCAGTGGCAAGGAGCATGTCCTGCACGGCAAGACCATGAGAGCTTGAGACTAAACCTAGAGTCTTACTCGAGGACGTGACTCCAGAGGTTGAACAACTCCAGGAAGTCACGGGGGCTTTCCAGGAGGAAATGGCACAATTCAACGCCCGACAGGAGTCATTCGCTGAAGAAATGGCTAGATAGAAGGCTGTATTTGAGCAGCAAAGACGAGAGATGGACGCCAGGAGCGAAGAGATCAAGCGACGGCAGGAGGAGGCCGATAGGCAACATCGCGAGGCTGCACTTGCTCTAGAGGAGGCTACGCAGCTGGCCCAGGCCAATGCCCAAGCTGCAACATGAGGAGCAGCCACCCAAGGAGCAAGGACCACAGAAGCTAGTCGAAAAACCACTGATAGACCCAATTCTCGAGGACCAAATAGAAGCGATAGTAACCTTCCTGGTCAGGAAGAAGATGGGATCCAATCGGGCACTGCCTCAACCCAAAGGGGGAATTCCAGAACCCCCTCTAGGAGCCACCGATCAGAAACTTCCAGATCTAGAAGTCACAAGTCAGGCAGTAAGAAGACTCCACCTGAGCAGGAGCAAAATAGAGCTCCTCGAGGTAAAGAAACTTTGCACCTCAAAGACGGGCATGATCGTGATGAAGACGATAGTCATCACACTGACCAGTCAAAGGAAAAGGATGACAACAACCGACGAGGAGGAAAAGACCGCCCGGCACAGACAGGAAGGCCACCACTGTATCCCAACCAGCAGCGCAGTGGCAAGGAGCATGTCTTGCACGGCAAGCCTTCCGAAAAAACTCAGAGCACAGTGTTCGATCGGTTAGAGAGGCATACCTCTCAGGAGGAGTTAAGAGATGTCATTGCTGACAGGAGAAGGACTGTCCCAGTCGAAGGGCGAGATCCAAACCGACCTACCAGTCAAGTAGAAATACTTGATGATGGCGCGCCGGATAGAAGCGCCCGACCAAGCGGTCCCGAAATTTAGTCCCTAGCAGTGGCCCCAGGCATCCAAGCCCAGCTTGATGCGCTAACAGCAGCAGTTCAAGGTCTGTCGAAACGACCTTCTGCAATCGATCCAGTAGACCACAGGAGTGGCAGCCCATTCTGTGCTCGAATTAGAGCAACCCAGCCGCCAGTGAAGTATAAAGCACCGGTACTGCCAGTTTATATAGAAAAGGCAGATCCGATAAGGCATGTGGGGAAATTTGAAGACCAAATGGAGCTGCTCAGGGTGAGCGATGACAATCGGTGCAAAGTTTTCACCACTACATTATCCGACAGTGCCCAAGAGTGGTATTGGAAATTTAAGCCAGACTCCATTACTTCTTGGGAGAGTTTCAGGAAAGAGTTTTGTAGGCAGTTCAGTGCTGCTCGGACCCCTCCGGTTTACGCCAATCACTTGGCAGATATTAAATAAGGGAAAGATGAATCTCTCAAGAACTACATACAGAGATTCATGAGAGAAGCCAACCAAGCAACTGCAGTTGGAGATGAGGGGAAGATGGTGGCCATTTCTTCTGGCATAATCTATCGGAGTCCTTTATGGGACAGTATTCATCGCAACCCAATTTTGACATTACAACAATTTCTTGACCGGGCGGAAAAATATATGAAATTGGATGACGCGATTGAGAAGGGCCTAAACAATCCAGGCAAATCATCATATCCTCCTAAGAATGGTGGAAACGGACAAAGTGGTGGTAAGAAACGTGGACATAATGGGTATGACCGCCACGACGAGAAGAAGGCTAAGTCGAGACCAAACGACAAGCCGACTAAGTATGAACCTCGGTTCACCAATTACACCACTCTTTCGGCCAGCCGAGCAGATATATATCTCGCGAGTCATCAGGAGGTCCCCTACCGAAAACCCCCACCCATCAAGAAGGATATGAGTAAGAGAGATTTGAATAAGTTCTGTCGTTTCCATGGAGACTATGGTCACGACATGAATGAATGCAACCATCTCAAGGACGAGATAGAGTTTCTCCTCCGGTCGGGAAAATTGAAAAAATATCGAGCAAAAAAGACCCAAGGAGAGGGAAGTAACAATAATCCTGGGTTTAAGCGACAGTGGTCTCCACCCTTACAAACCGAGCCTATGGACTTCACTCTAGACACCATATGTGGAGGTCCACATTTGGCTGAGGATAGCCACAAATCAAGGGAGAGATATGCTCGAACACTTCGGCATGAGTTGGACGCAGCATCAACGTGCGAGGTCATGAATGTAGAGGAGCGGCTTCCGAAGAACCCACGGTATGAAAGTGAGTCCCTCACTTTCACTGAAGATGATGCACGACATGTGAGATATCCTCATAATGACCCCCTCGTCATTACAGTCCAAATAGCAAACATGAAGGTGAAGAGATGTCTGGTCGACACGGGGAGCTCTATGAACATCATTTACAAATCATCCTTTGAAAGGATGAAACTATCCATTAATGACTTGAAGCCATGCTCTCAAGTCATTTATGGATTTACTGGAGAAAGGCTGTCGCCAGCCAGAACGATCAAGTTACCGGTCACAACAGGAGATGCTCCCAAACATGAGACAGTTATGACAAAGTTTTTGATAGTTGACTGTTCGTCAGCTTATAATGTGGTCATTGGTCGACCACTACTCACAACCTTGCATGCAGCAATCTCTATATGGCACCTTTCTATGGAGTTCCCGACCAGTGCAAGCATAGGTTGTGTCCGAGGAGACCAGAGAGAAGCTTTGGCCAAGAAAGCACTCTTGGTTTAAGTGAACAACAAGCCCCATCCGGTGATGAAGTCACCAAATAGGGTGTTGCCCAAAGCGAGGGAATGGACTTTGATCCTCGCTTTGGGGATTATGATAGTGAGGTGGGACCTACGGAAGAGTTAGAGGAGGTTCCAATAGATGAGAATGACCCGACTAGAGGGGTCAAGGTTGGAAAAAAGTTGAAGTTAGAAATAAAAGCACAGCTGGTAGAATTTTTGCAGAGGAATCAAGATGTCTTCGCCTAGTCTCACAAGGATATGGTGGGTATCTCACTGACTGTGATCAGCCACGTGCTCAACGTGGATGAAAGCTATCCAGCAGAAGAGAAGGCTCTTGACAAGGATCGAGCAAAGGCTCTCAAGGAGGAGGTGGAGCGGCTAAAGGAAAACGAGTTTATAAGGGAGGCATATTACCCCGCCTGGGTTTCAAACCCAGTATTAGTGCCCAAGTCCAATGGAAAGTGGAGGACTTATGTGGACTTTACCGACCTGAACAAAGCATGTCCAAAGGACTGTTTTCCTTTGCCAAGAATAGACCAGTTGGTTGACGCGACCTCTGGTCATGAAACTTTGTCCTTTATGGATGCTTACTCAGGGTATAACTAGATTAGTATGTATCCTCCCGATGAGGAGCATACCAGTTTCCGAACAAACATAGGGCTATACTGTTATAAGGTCATGCCATTCGGCTTGAAGAACGCGGGAGCCACCTACCAGCGTTTAGTGAATGGCATGTTTCGTGACTTAATCGTCAAGAACATGGAGGTATATGTAGATGATATGTTGGTAAAGTTAAAGGGAGCTGAAGGACATGTACGAGATTTGGAGGAATGCTTTGCAGTATTGAGAAAATACAGCATGAAGTTGAACCCCCTCAAATGCTCGTTTGGAGTAAGTTCTGGAAAATTTCTTGGTTTTATTGTTAACTCGCGAGGAATAGAAGCAAATCCAGAGAAGATAAAGGTGCTCGCAGAAATGAAGTCTCCAGCCAGGATTAAGGATGTGCAAAGCTTGATTGGGCGGATTGCTGCTCTAAGCAGGTTCATTTCTAAATCAACGGACAAATGTGTCCCATTTTTTAACTTGCTTAGAGGAAGCAAGAAGTTTGAATGGACGAAAGAATGTGAGCAAGCTTTTCAAGCCATAAAGGAACACTTGGCTCAACCTCGTGTTCTTTCAAAGCTAGTTGATGGGGAAGACCTCTTTGTTTACTTAGCAATCACAAAGCATGTTGTCAGTGCTACTTTAGTGCGAGAAGAAGATAAAGTGCAGCCTCCAGTGTACTACATTAGCAAGTGACTGATAGGAGCAGAGTCCAGGTATCCCGTGATCGAGAAGTTGGCCTATTGCTTGGTACTTGCATCTCGTAAACTGCGACCGTACTTCCAGGCACATCCCACTAAAGTCCTTACTGACCAGCCCCTATGCCAAGTCTTATAGAAGCCAGAGTCATCTGGTCGTCTACTTAAATGGGTGGTTGAATTGGGCCAATTCAAAATCAAATATCAACCAAGGTCTATTATTAAGGGACAGGCTTTTGGCGGATTTTATTGCTGAATGTACTGGGATTAATGATATTCCCGACCAGCAAGAGCATGTGACTGGGCAGAGAAAGGATCTTCCTACTTGGAAACTTTTTGTTGATGGGTCGTCAAACGAACATCATTCGGGAGCAGGAATTATATTAGTCAAGCCGGAGAAGCACCGAATTCATTGCGCATTGAGGTTTGGATTTAACGCTTCTAATAATGAGGCGGAGTATGAAGCCCTCCTAGCAGGCTTGTGATTGGCTATAGATGTTCGTGCCCGGTCGGTTGAAGTAAACAGTGATTCCCAATTGGTGGTCTACCAAGTCTTAGGGGAATATCAAGCAAGGGGCCTACACATGATGGCGTACTTGAATAAGACCAAGGATCTGCTAGCACAATTTGAAGAGTATACTATTAAGCCGGTACCACGGGAGTAGAACTCTAACGCAGACGCTCTAGCAAAATTAGCTAGTGCAAAAGATGTTGAAACTTTGAATATAGTACCAGTGGAATAACTGGCAGAGCCGAGCATTAATGAGAAAGAAGCCATGCCCATCACAATAGTTGACACTTGGATGACACCCATCATTACCTACCTTGAGCAAGGAATCATGTCAGATAATCGTAATGAAGCTAAGAAAGTTATGAGGCAAGCTGCTAGGTATATTATGATGGATGGGGTGTTGTATAGAAGAGGGTACTCTTTGCCACTACTAAGGTGCATAGCACCCGACGAGTCAAGAAACTTATTGACCGAAGTGCACGAGGGATTCTGTGGAGATCATGTTGGGGGGCAGAGTCTATCTAAAAAGATTTTGCGGCAAGGATTTTTCTGGCCTACAATGAATGAAGATTCCATGGAGTATGTGAAGAAGTGTGATAAATGCCAGACATTTTCTAAAGTACCCAGGGCACCTCCGAATGTCTTGAAGAAAATGCAGAGCCCGTGGCCTAGTAGTTGCTGTGGATTATTTCACCAAATGGACCGAGGCCGAACCACTAGCAACGATCACCTCAAAGAAAGTGTTAGATTTTGTAGTTAAGAATATAATATGTCGCTATGGTCTGCCCAAGAAGATAGTCTCTGACAACGGCACTCAATTCGATAGTGACTTATTTACCGATTTACGCACTAGGCATGGCATTACAAAAAGTTTATCCTCGGTAGCTCATCCGCAAGCCAATGGGCAGGTTGAAGTTGTAAATAAGACTTTGAAGGATACTCTAAAAAAGCGTCTAGAACGAGCTAAGGGTGCTTGGGCGGAAGAATTGCTAGAAGTCCTTTGGTCATACAGGACTACTGCTCGAACAACAACTGGTCATACCCCTTTTTCCTTGGCATATGGATTTGAGGCCATGTTGCCTGTCGAAGTAGACCCACCATCTCATCGGAGAACCATGTATGACCAGGAGGAGAATCACCAGTTATTAGTTGAATCCTTGGATTTTCTTGAGGAGAGACGAGAAAAATCAAACTTGAGAGTTGCTGCCCATCAGCAAAAAGTAGACCGTTATTTTAATTCCAAAGTTAAAGATCGAAAGTTCCAGGTCAGAGATTTGGTCCTCAGAAAAGTGTTCATCAGAGACCCGGCAGCTGGAGTGCTAGGACCAAATTAGGAGGGACCGTATCAGATTAAGCAAGTCTTACCACCCATCACTTACAAACTTTCTCGATTAAATGGAGAGCTGATCAGGAACTATTGGAATGGTGAGCACTTGAGGAAATATTATCAATAAATATTGCTTACAGAGTAGTAGGTTAGTTTCAAGTGTTTAACTTGTTATTTAAGTTTGTTTGTGAACTGGCTATTTGCTAACCAGTCATTTTATTTTTGAACAATTTCATTTTGTTTGAGACTCGTAATTAGACACGCTTTGTCCTTTTTTTTACAAGTAATAAAAGAGATCACGCGCAGCGCAGTCGAATCTTGCTACCAATTTTACATATGTGTTGATTATTCTTACTTTGGCAGTGTTCAACTGTCAGTGTATCTTAAAACAAAAAAGGTTTTCTAGAGGAAAGACCAGGCAGTGTTCAACTGGTCGGTATCCATCAGATGAATGACCAACGTTTAAATAGTTGCATGTTTTTGCAGTGTTTAACTGCTGAAATATCCTCTTTATATTCAATGTGTTTCACGAGTAATAATTGCTCGGACAAATTCGGTCAAGTAGCAAGTGATCAAGGATTTTTCAACCCTTAATCACTTGGGGGGCACATAGGGTATACTAGTATACAATTCAACACAAGCAATAAGAACACGAGCAAAGATATTTGTTTTTAGGCTGACTTGTAAATCTTTGAAGTCAAAAGGGTCGTTAAGCTAACTTGTTTTACAAAGCTTAAGTAACTTTGAATTTTTTCAAAATTTTAAGTTAAGAACAACTATTCGTGTGTAAACAAAACGCTATGCCCATAAAATGTTAAAGCAATAAGAATGTGAGAAAGCATGCTTAGTAGTAACTTATGAAATGTTTAGAATTTCTAAGTTAGAAAACTAAGTACTCATATGAAAATATAAAGCATCTATGTAATAAAACTTTTAAATGACTCAAGTCTAAAAAAGTGAAGTGTTCATGCGAATAGCTCGGCCATACAAGCAAAGTACAATAGCAAAATATAAAATAAATGTCTACTAGTCGGGTAAGGAGTAATCTGGTCGGATGGAGGCTCACTGGACGGCTATGGGGCTCCCTGGTCGGATTGTCACTCAGGTTGATCAACACCTTCCTCAGCATCAGTGGCTTCTTCCGGTCGGAACGATAACGTGGGAGAAAAAGGTGTGACACCAGCAGGATTAGCTGCCTCCTCAGCAGCCTTTGCCTTGCATTTGGCAAGCTCTTCTGTCTTGGCCTCCTCTGTGAGAAATTCGAGGTTGAGAGGTTTGTTCAACTTCCATACCTGGTAGAAGCAGTTGAAACAAATCTCCTCGTAGCGAGCAAGATCGGCTTCCTTTTCTCGCTTCAGCTCCTCGTTCTCACGAGTCAATTTCTCTACCTGATCAGTCAATGTCTTGCTAATTTGAAGTTGCTTCTGGTTTTCATCAGCCAGCTCCCGAAGAGATCCATCCCGCTCGACAATGGTTTTCTCCATATGCTCAACCTTGGATCTGAGATCCTTTTTAGAAGAAGTTAAAGTTTCTACTTTGGTTTGGGCTTCCACCAGCTGATCATTCAAGACCTTGATTAACTCCTTGTAGTCCACTGCTCGGTGCTGAGCATGGCTGATTGTAATGAGTGACTGCAGTGGAAAATTGAAAGTTACTACAAGTAAAAAGCAAATAATAACAAACTTAGATGTCTTATGATAAAATACTTACATTCATCAGTTGGGCCAGCCCCCTTTGCAGAACAACTTCAACACTGAGCCGAGGTAGAGATTCAAAGCTTTGAATTGTTGCAGCATCATGAAGAGTTTTCTCAAGCAATTCCTTCCCAATGTTGCCAGCAATGCGAAGGGGCTCGCTTAAGCCAGTCGGGCGAGTGGGGGTTAAACTCGCAGAGGGAGAAATTGATGAGGGAGTCAACTTTGGGATCGTGATGGGCTGCTCGGGTTGTCTTCCCTGGCTGGTTGGGGTTGTCCTTGGGACTTTGTTTGGAGGAGTTGAGCCACTTCCCTCCCCAGGTTTCCTCTTTTGGGCTAGGGTAGTGTTGAATTGCTCGAACATCTCTGAATCTGCAAAAGAGTAAACACAAGATTTGTTAGTAAAAATTGGAGCAGTATGTAGATAAATATTTTACTACTACCAGAAATCTCTATAAATTTTGTATAACCAAACATCAAACTATGACTACTGAACCTGAGTTTAGGATTTGATCAAGAAAGTCGTCCTCTTCATCAGATGACGAGCTGAAGTCCCTATGAAGCTGAATGGTCTTTCCTTTCCCAGGATGTGTGGGAGTGACACGTCTATGTTGATCCTCTGGCAGGGGTTCCCTAATGATAAGGTCACCTGGTCTACGAGAGTAGGGAGACAGTTCGGGAGAGAACTGATCGGTCACTACTTCGGTGTCAGCATTGGACTGGTCAGTTGCATTCGCTTCTTCAGTAGTACTTTCTACTATGATGTTCTGGTTACTTGGTAACAACCCCACCATCTGAAGATTGTCCACGTTAACCAACTCTTTTACATTCTTCTCCTCGGTGGACATGTTAGCCAATTCTTCTGCTCGGGAACACATTTCCTTGGTAGGCAAGGGCTGGTGAAATGGATCCGCATGTGTAAAGGTTAAGTTGTTTGCTTTGATATCTGAAGTCAGAAAATACTCTGTATAGTATTTTCTGAGATTTGATTTATGAGCGATACCATGGAGGTATTTGATCCCTTTATGCATGTGGAATAGGTGGAAAAAACCTGTATTCTTATGGCTTGGGTTGGTCCTGAAGTCGAAGAGATAGTGCACTTCATGAGGAGTGGGTGGATCTCAACCTTGCAGGAAGTAAAGAATGTATAAAGCAGACAATGTCTGAATCCCATTGGGAGCAATCTGGAAAGGAGATACGTTGAAGTAGTTCGCTACTGACCGAAAGAAAGGATGCAGCGGAATGGTAGCTCCTGCGAATACGTGGTACCTAGACCAGGCACAGTAAGGTCCACCAGGCTTGTTGGCTCTCTGATGAGGGCGCGAACATATCACGTTAACCCCTTTCAGGCCCGAGGCTTGAATGTGTTTGTCGAACATGCAGGGGTTAAGTTTGGAGGGTTTGGCTGTAAACCAAGAGGGTGTTTCTTCTCCGTCTTTTCTTGGTTTTGAACGGCTAATTGTTGAATCTCGGTGGTAAATTTCTGAATGATTTTTCTCCGAGGCTTGCTGGGTTTTTGTATCTGGCGAGGCGGTCTTGAAGAAGCCGCAGTTCAAACTTCACTACGTTCCACTACCTTCTGTGTGGCCCTGCGAGCCACCTCAGGGTCTTGGTCCTGAGGAAGTCTATTAGATTTCTTCACCCTCATTTCTGAATGTTCAGCCTGTTGGTTGAGAAACTGTTCTTCGTGGAGGAAATATAAGGCTGATCGGGGAAGGATCTTTTTAAGGCGGCAAAGGCGATCTTCCGGGGTGCGACTACTAGGAGACTTCGATGAAGAGTCGCTACTTTGAGGAGTATCGCTTGATTGCGGAATGGAAGTGTCAGAATTTGTATGGTTGTCACCTCCCCTATAGTAGAAGCGATTCGTCTACAAAAAATAAAAATGGGGAGGTGAGTAACCAAACAAACATAAATCAATCAGTTCAACAGAAAAATATTTATTTTTACTACTCAGAAAATATTTATCTAAGTAGTAAAAATATAACGTGCATGAGGGAAAAAGAAATTTTGATGTCTAAAAATGCTTGGGACATTCATGTGACCGAGCAGTGCACATGACCGAGCGGTCGATTCATGCACCCGAGTGGCTGCATCAGATATGTCCGAAGGTGCTGAGGAGTTAGGCCTGTTGTCCGATCGGGTGACGTGTGGTGCCCGAGCGGCTGGGCGTGCCATCCGATCAGCTGTGTGCGTATCTGGGCGGTTGAATGGCGTCCGAGCCGAGGTGTGCGTCCAAAGAGTTGCAGCAGGCGCGCATGTCCGAGCGGCTGGGCAGGTGTGCGTCTGTGGTGTTTGATCGGTGTAGCTGGTCCGAGCATGAAGAGGTGCACATCTGAGGGGCTACGCTTTGGTTCCGAGGAGCAGTTGCAAGATGCGCGTCCGAGTGGTGTGTCATTCACTCGAATGGGCATATGGGCGTGTCATCCGATCGGCTAGGCGCACGTCCGAGCTGTCGCATGTTGTCGAGCGGTGGGGCACTAGTCCAAGCCTAAGACGCATATGTCCGAGAGAACTATGTGATACCCGATCGGTGGGTGTTGATCCGAGCGGATGGAAGGACATACACTCGGGTGATAGGCGTTTCCGAATGAGTGTCTCCTCGGGCAGGAGGAAGTGCGACCGATCGGTCATGGGTGTATTCTCTAATAGACAATTTTTGAGAAAGCTTAAATCCCAAAGGACATTGGCACAAACACTTTTCCTCACTCAAAGTACACCACAACAAGATCAAAATATGGGATTTGAAAGGTTTATGAAGTTCTAGGGGTCCTATTTGTTCATCAAATACCCATAAACCCATATATGCATTTTGGGATGAAAAACTAATTTCTCTTCAAATTTCCATGAAATTGAAGACAAAGTTGATTTACCCATAACCTAAACTACATCAAAACAACCACAATACACATTATATATCAAAGATTCATACACAAATTCAAGGGAGTATTTCCTATGGGGGTTTCGGCCTACAAGTTTTTTCTTAAGCTTTGAGAAAAAAAAAACATAAATGGAGATGAGGAAGAAGAACTTACCCAAATGTGTTGATTTCTTGAAGTGTCCTTGGATTTGCTTGGAGAAAATTGGAGCCTTCCTTGGAGTTTCGGAGGTTTTCGTCCAAGAGATGGAGGGGCTTTGAGAGGTCACGACCGAAAGAGAATGAGGAGGTTTGTGAGCCTTTTGATTTTCTTTTTGCTTGTGAGATTATGAGCACATATGGGTCTATTTAAAGGAAAAAAGTGGAAATTGTCACTTATTCTTAGACTCTTGGAATTCCCTTGGGTACATTTTCTCTCCCATAATTGGAGCAGTTAATTACAGTGATTGTGATCTGCTATGGTGTCGTGGTTTGTTACATAGGCGGGAAAATGTGTACAGTTAGTTTTTTTAATATTATATCGTCAGTAGTGGAGAATAAGAAAAAGTTTATTATGTGAGAATACCATATAATAAACTTGGGGGGCAAATGTTATCCCCAAAATTTGAAAACGATGACGTGGCAATAGAAGTGACAAATAGCAAGGAATGGCTGAGTCAAAGGTTTTAGATTAATCTGGTGGTGTTACTGACATGGAAATCTCTTATCTGGTTTGGGAGTGATCTGCCCGAATTGGTAGAGTTTTTGTTAGACCGATGAAGATTTTTGACTGACCAGTCAGGTGCTTGGCCGACCAGTCAAGTGTCATGACCGACCAATCAAGTCCTTGGCCGACCAGTCAAGTGTCATGACCGACCAGTCAGGTGCTTGGCCGACCAGTCAGGTCCTTGGCCGACCAGTCAAGTGTCATGACTGACCAGTCAGGTGCTTGGCCGACCTGTTTGTCCAACCAGTCAAGTGCTTGGCCGACCAAATAGGTGTTTGGCCGACCAGTCGCCTATCTTGGCCGACTAGTCGCCTATCTTGGTCGACCAGTGAGGGTTCGGCCGACCGGTGAAGTGTTTTGGCTCTCCAGTTTTCCTTCTGGGTATGAAGTGGACCGATTAAACAAATCATTGTTACGCAAAGAAATCCCAGTAACGGCTTCAGCTAGAATCGGTCTTACCTGCGCGCGAATCTCTCATACTATCCCAAAGAATCGCATATTGTTGTATTTTAGATGTTATTATTAATTAAATATTGGAAGAATAACAGAAAGATCCCGATTATGAGGGACTGCGTTTGTACAATCCTGGGCTTATAAATACAAAGCTCATGGCATCATAGAGAGGATTCGGATTCTAATTTTCCTGAGAGAGTATTTGTATCTTGAGAGAAATATTGTATTCTTTTCATCTACACTGAAGAAAATCAGTTGACTCAGGTTCATCTGATCTTGAGTGTAGATTTATAATCATAACTCTAAGTGGACTAGGCTATTACCAACACATTGGGGCTGAACCACTATAAAAATTATCTGTGTCGTATTTTTCTCTTGAAGGTTTATTGTCATTTTGGTGTTTACATGTCGTTGGCCAAAACCGCGGTCAACACGTACCAACACTAATAAATCTAAAGATTCCATAACTTTATATTAATGCGAACTATTTTGAGTTCATTATCTCAATCTCGATCCTCTCATACCAATATGAGATCAAGACCACATAGATGAACTTTAGAATTTTCTGATATTTACTTAATATTATCAACATAATATCAGACATAGTCTATATATATACACTAATTCAATTCAATTATTTATTTCATTTAAAACATTTGTCAACTACAATTACTTTAAGGGCACTATTCCCAACAATCTCTCACTTGCCCTAAAGAAAATTGATGCATCTTTCTCAATGTGTCACTCACATTATCCTGAACGAATTTGTCTAACAAAATCTTCATAAATAATTTTGTAAGAAATTGTTTTAAAGCTATCTTCAAGATCGTTACATCAATTACGTAAAATTGTCTCGAATTAAATGATACTTCATTTCATGTGCTTTTCTGTTCTCATGATTTCTCAATTCTTCTAGAATAGTTATATCCTGCTTTCACAATAAGGTACTAGTAGCATATTCAAGTTTAAAACCCTTTCCAGAATGGTAAAGAACACATCTAAATTAAATAGCCTATTTAACTACTCAGTAGCTATTACATTTTGGCTTCTATGGTGGAATATACAATTATGAAATGTCCAACACATTTCCAGATTAATGTGTCTCCTCCACAGTTATAGAAATTGATTCTGATATCAATCTCTGAAGATTTCTATCTTATTGAAAATCATTTCATCCTTTGGGATTTTAGGTCATTGCCTAAATACACAAACATATAATCTCTCTTATATTCAAGATACTCAGAAAATTAAGTTCTTATAATTATTCAATGACTCAATCCAATATTGGATAGACAATTGCTGACTATTCCCACAATGTAACAAATGTCAATTTGAACACATAACATTTGATACATTAAACAGTCCATCACTGAGTTGTAGGAATACTGTCTCATGTCCTTCTTTTCTTGTAAAAGAATAAATTGACATTATTATTTAGATAATACATCCTCCTGACCAGGAAGACAAAAAGTCTTTCTTAGACTTTTGTAAACTAAAGTATTTAAGCTTCTTATGTATATAAGTTGCTTGAGACAATGTCAAAAGATTTTTCTTTCAATCTCTAAAGATTTGAATATATAGAACATATTTGGCTTTTCCAAATCTAATATTTACAAATGTCCAGCTAACCATTTATTTACTATTGATAATTTCTCTACATCATTCCCAATGATCAGAATATTATCAACATGAAGAATAAGAATCACAACAGAATCTTTTGATTGAATAAAAAATATTTCAGATCTGATGACTTGTTAAAATCCAAAGGTAAGAAGCCTTGCAAAAAGCTTTGCTTTTGATATTTTATTTCGAATATTTCTGGTCGAGATCTTCAAACGGTTTTGTCATTTCAGCCATTCAAAAAAGACTATTTAGACATTCATTTTAATAAATCTCATAATCCATGCAAAAAGTAATGGATTAGAGTATGTAAACAAATTTAAGCTTGGTTACAGTAGAAGGTATTTATTCGAGTAATAAATTTCTTCTTTCTATTTATAGCCTTTGGCTATCAACCTTACTTTGAACAGTCTATACTTTCCTCTGTTCTCCTCTTCATCTTGAATATCCTCTTGCAAACTGAAGTTTAATGAACTTTAGTTGGATGTTCAAGAATCAATATGTCATAGGAATTTCAAATTCCATTTCTAAATTCATGGTGTTTCAACCATTGTTTTCTTTGTTAGTGTTGACCCTGATTTTGGTCAACTGACACGGAGTCAAAATACGCTTGACGTGGGTGAATGCGTTGAAAAGAACGTGATGACGAAAATAATAAGAACACGATATTTTATAGTGGTTCGGCCCCAGGATCTGGTAATAACCTACGTCCACTTAGATTGTTATTGATATACGATCCAAAGGAGTGATCAAAGAACTAGGGTTCAATGAGTTTCACTAACCTCTAAAGAGCAATACAATATCTCAAATAGAATTACTCTAGTCTTAAATAATTCGAAAGCCAAAAGTCCCTTCCTTGAGCTATCTTTCTCTATTTATAGGCTCAAGGGGGATTACATGAATTTGTTACAGATATTCTCCCCTAAATAATCGGATACTTAGGAGATTGTGGGAGTCAATTTCGGGATTTACAAAGATCTTTATAGAAACGTCATGAAACATGCGGAACCTGCGACCAAGCTGGTCGCAGGTAAACTTCGGCTGCTTACTGCTTATAATTTGTCTTCTGGTCGATATCCTAGCAGAGTTCCTCCAAGTGTCAGCCACGTGTCCGGGAATCACTTTCCACGCCATCTACGCCAGTTTTTTGGATAACATTTGCCCCCCAAGTTTATTTATTACGAGCAATAAATAAACTTTTGAGGAAATGACCCTTCGGTGACCCCGCCATATGTGTCAGAACCCTTCGTGTGTTCTTGAAAAAAGCAACCTATTCTTGTCTAATCATGACTTTTCGCTTCCCCAGTAATAATTCGACGGCTATCTCGCTTCCCCATACTTCGAAAAAGGGGAAGCTGATGATTAATCCTTTTTAATGCCACAGACAAAACTTATATATAACATCTCTGAAGTTCTCTTTTTCTTTTTACGCACGCCATTACTCTTTCAAGAAACCCTAAAACCAGAGCTTCCATTTTCTTCCGGAGACCGTCCTTCTGCATTTTCAAGACTCAGCCCGAGAGTTCCCTGATCTCCGAAAACTCTTACCAATCTCCACGACCTTCTTTCTGGTAAGTCTTGGAATCTTTATGTTTCATATTTTTGTAATGCATGTTTTTGTATGTTGACTATTGAGTTCATCTATTTCTGGGTTGAGATGCTTGTCAGTAGAATGTCTTGTGGGTGAAAAAAGTTACGAGTTAGTTTGATAGTTGAGATCATACTTTTTAGGACGTAAAACCGAAGTAAGAGTTCGATTTTTAGGCTAGCCGAAAAAATAGGTTTTTCTCGCCCTAAGGGAAGTTGAAAAAGCTTTTATGAAAAACTTTTTGCTTTCACCCTTTGATCCGTTTCTCAAACTGTTTGTGTGAAAATTTTTAGCTTTTGTTAGAATGCTGCTGTATAAAAGCTTAACTTTTATACTTGACCAACGTTATTCTAAAAAGTCTTAAAAATTCTCTATCCTCACCTCCCCATTCTTCTGTTTGCAGACTTTAATGCCAGATTTGTGGGGAGGTGAACGGCCCATCGACGACGATCTTCTTGCCCAGCTACTCGAAGGCGAAGAACAATCGTCCGACTGAGTTTCCGAAATCCCATTCTCACGATCTTCCTCTAGACCTCGTCCATCACCTCCTCAAATGGCCCGTTCTAAATCTTTAGGCAAGAAAAAAACCTGACTCCGAAGATAGCCCAAACTCTCCTGCCCAGCCTGATTCACAGGCTAGGGTTCCTTCGACCAGTGGTCGAGAAAATCCCACTCCTGACCCTAATATCCAAATCAGAGCCCGCCCTCGTCATCAAAATCTTCCTGATGTCGAGTGGTATCTCTCCCCGACCAGCCAAGTGACTCCTCGGATGCTTGCCAACTACCTCAGGAAGTATCCTCTCACAGGGGTCAATCTCAAAAATCCTGCTGCAGACCAAAGGGCTAACCTTCCCGGAGGTGTTTACAGTGCTTGGTCTAGGTATCATATAGAGGCGGGGGCTACCCTCCCTCTACATCCTTTTTATCAGGGGGTGGCCAACTATTTTGGTGTCGCCCCCTTCCAAATTACTCCAAATGGATATAGAATGCTGGCTGCACTCTATATCCTGTACAAACTTAAAAAATGGCCAGAACCTACCCCCCAGAGGTCAATTATCTCTTCGACCTTAAGTCTAACCCTCAACAGTATGGGACAGGCTTCTTCCATCTTTGTCACCAAGAGACAAACCGGACGTTCCTGAGTGACACTACACACATATCCAACGTGGGGCAGTATAGCAAGGAGTACTTCCTTACTCCGGACATGACCAGCAACAACCTGGCCTTCGCTCGAGGAGGTATGTGCTATTTTTACTGGTCGATACTTTTCATCAGCGAATTTCCCTACATTTTTCTTAAAGTACACTTTGTTTTTCAGGCCCATGGTTACGTCCGACCCCAACACCAGACATGGTGTTGAGGTCCACCGCATTGGCCAGGATGACAGATGCAGAAAAAAGCGTCAAGTCCCTGGTCACTGATGAAAATCTGAGGCTATCTGGCCTCCTGGCTCCTCGCCATGAAACAAGAGGACCCGTGGTAGCAGATGCCACTGCCGAGGGGGATCCCAAGCAGCAACCCCCTGCGTCCCCTCCACGAAGGAGGCTGACGGGGGTTACAATCAGGGAACCCATGGGAAATCCTTCCGCAGAAAGGCCTTCTGCACCCCAAGGCAAGGGGAAACAAAAGGCAACAGAATCTGTTGTGGACTTGGGGGAATCCTCCGATGAAAAAGGTACAGTTATTTCGCTTTTAAATTGCTTGCCAATTCCCTGTCACTTGTTTTATGGGGAGGGCAACTTTACGTATACTCCAAATCTAGGGCCAGACTTCTTCGTGCCAGATAGTGAGTGTGTGACTAATAGAGTCAATAGTATAGCGACCAGTAGTTGTAGCTCGGGTATTAAACTTTGTGACCTCTTTCCTGTTTTATCAAGAGTTTTTATTTGCCTTTATCTTACCATTTACATATGTTTACTTGTATGCAGATATGGCCGCTCCCAACGTCTTCGACTTGTACCAGACTGAGGAGGAGGTAGAAGTTCCTTTGGTCCGGCCAAAGATGTCCAGGAGGCATAACGGCGAATCGAGCCAAGGTCCTTCTGCCAAAAAGGGGCGAACAGAAGATCCTTCCAAGGGCGTGCCAACTGGGCAAACTTCTGCCCAGCCTTCGGTTCCTGTTGAAAAGGAAACCCTGCCTGCTACGACGAATCCTCCACCTGCAGCCGCCAAAGAACAAACCCAGCGGGACGAAGCTCTTAGGGCCAAACTCTCGAACCGCGCCTTGCGAACAACCAAGGACCGCCTTGCACATATCGTGAGGTACGACCATTGCAAGGATGCGATGGCTGAGGCAGAGAATATGGGGGTCGACCAAATTCTGAACAGGGCCCTAAACGAAATGGCCAGTGTAAGCATTTCTTATCTCTTTGGCTTCCGTCTTTTATTCTTTGCAACAGATTCTAACTTTATCCTTTGTCCACAGGCTTTGCTGACTGCAACTGCTGCTCGTACCCGTGCCCAAGCTACCATCGACCAGGCTCGGGCAAAGGCCATTGAGAGGTACCAGGCGAAAGCCGCTGAGGAGCTTCAGGCTGCAGAAGCCAGGCATGTGGGGGAGTTGGAGGCGGTCACCTAGCAGAAGGATGCTACGGTGGCAAAGCTGGCGGAGGTCGAAGCTTCAAAGGCAGCTTTGAGGAAGCAGAGGGAGGAGTGCCAGGAGGCCAGCCGAGTCCAATATCGCGAATGCAAGAGACTCAAAGAGGAGCTTCTTGCCAAGGACAAGGCCATGGCTGCTCTTGAGAGCCAAACAGAGGAGCTGAAGCTTACCAATGCCAAAGATCTGGAAAGGTACAAGAATGCGACGCTTCGGTGTTTCTATGACTTCTGGAAACACAACCAGGGCGCCAACTTTGACTACCTTTCAGAAGATGTCAGGAATGCTGAGCTGGCCCGCTGCACTGCTCGATTGGCTGAAGAAGAGGAAAGAGCAAGGATCCCTGCCTCCCCAAGCATTGCTGGCGCAGAGGAAGGAGGAGTCATTGAGGATGCGACCAATCAAAATGTTGATAAAGACCCTCCTGCTCCTGATGCTTCTTGAACTTTTTTATTTTTTCTTTCTTTAATGACACGACCTACGGGTCGTGATGTAAAGACTATATCTTTTTGAATTTGCTACATGGGCAGCAAGCTTTCCTTTTATTTGAACAATTACATCCAAGCAGTGATGCTTGCGGTGTAAAAGACTGCATTATAATGTTATAATATTTTCATTTACTATAACATTTGTCCGTATGACCGAACTTAGCATAGTACTTTGGTTTGATTCAATTAAATATAAATTTTGAAAAATACTCTAAGTACCTTAGCATGCTTTCACTCATTTTTTTCATGTGTTTACATACCTCATGGTACGCTTTGCTATCGATGTGCCTTATATGCCCCCCAAGTGATCGAGGAGCTTTAGGTCCTGGGTCACTTGCCTTGACCATGACCTGTTCGAACATTTATGCTCGGTTGGAAACGTAATACTTGTAATACAGCAAAACAACACACGTAATGAACAAATACTTGTAAAAATAAATTTACAAAAGTTGGCAAGAATGACTGGCTGTGCACAGTCCCTTATAATCTCGTATTAAAAATGGACTAAACATGTCTTTACGAGTGATCTTGAAAAAGGATCTTACATATACAAGCGATTAGCCATACAACGTGGCTAACCCTTTTTGCAAAACTTGTAAAAAGTAAAATTTAATACAAGCCAGTCCTTTAAAAAGGACTGTTCACTGATAATACTTGCGCAGGTGTTCTCCATTCCAATAATGTGGAACGAGATCTCCGTTTAGGCGTGCAAGTTTATAGGTGCCCGGGTGAAGGACTTCTTCAATCTGGTAAGGTCTTTCCCAATTAGGTCCGAGTACTCCAGCAGTGGAGTCGCGGGTATTCAAGAAAACTCGTCGTAGCACCAAGTCACCGACGTTGAATTTTCTATCTTTTACTTTTGAGTTAAATTACCGGGCGACCTTTTGTTGGTACGCAGCAACTCGGAGTTGGGCTTTCTCCCGTATCTCGTCAATTGAGTCTAGGGACTCCATCATCAGTTGGCTGTTCTGGTCCTGGTCGTATGTTATGCGTCAGTGTGAGGGGGGATCTAACTCGACATGTAACATAGCCTCATATCCATAGGCTAAGGAAAATGGGGTATGACTTGTCGCTGTTCGGTGAGACGTTCTATACGACCAGAGGACTTCAGGGAGCTGCTCTGGCCATGCTCCTTTAGCATCCTCAAGCCTCTTCTTCAGGGTGTCCTTAAGAGTTTTATTCACGGCCTCTACTTGCCCGTTTGCTTGTGGATGCGCAACTGAAGAAAAGCTTTTGATAATCACGTGCCTTTCGCAGAAGTCGGTGAATAAGTCGCTGTCAAATTGGGTTCCGTTGTCTGAAACGATCTTTCGGGGCAAACCATACCGGCAAACAATGTTCTTGATGACAAAGTCAAGAACTTTCTTGGTCGTTATGGTAGCGAGTGGTTCAGCTTCGGCCCATTTGGTGAAGTAGTCGACTGCCACAACTGCGTACTTCACTCCGCCTTTTCCCATTGGTAGGGATCCAATCAAATCTATCCCCCATACTACAAAAGGCCATGGGCTCTGCATCTGTTTCAACTCGTTTGGAGCTGTTCGTGGGATTTTGGAGAACCTTTGACATTTATCGCATCTTCGTACAAACCCCATTGAATCTTCGTTCATAGTCGGCCAGAAGTAGCCTTGCCTTAGAATCTTTTTTGCCAAACTCTGCCCCCAGTGTGATCCCCGCAGAAGCCTTCATGCACCTCTTTCATTAGTTCCTTAGCTTTTTCTGGTGTAACGCATCTGAGTAGTGGCATTGAATACCCTCTCCTGTACATAACACCATCGACCAGTATGTACCTAGCAGCCTGCCTTTGTAGAGTTCTGGCTTTGTTTCTATCTGTTGGTAGCACACCATTTGTCAGATACTCCAAGTAAGGTGCCATCTATGTATCCTCCATTCGAATTTCCATACTGGCTTCAATTGCTTGTATGCTTGGCTCACTCAATCTTTCTACAGGCACAATGTTCAAAGTGTCAGCATCTTTCGCGCTCGCAAGTTTGGTTAAGGCATCTGCATTCGAATTCTGATCCCGCGGTATTTGCTGGAGGGTATACTTCGTGAACTGGGCTAGCAGGTCTTTGGTTTTGTTCAAGTAGGCCACCATTTTTAGGCCTCGTGCTTGATATTCCCCTAGAACTTGATTCACCACCAGCTGTGAATCACTGTAAATATCAAGCTTCTTTATGCTCATGTCTTTCGCCATTCTCAACCCAGCGAGGAGTGCTTCGTATTCGGCTTCATTATTTGACGCGGTGAAGTCGAACCTAATGGCGCAGTGAAATCGATGCCCTTCTGGCGTTATCAATATCACACCCGCTCCTACGTGAGATTCGTTAGACGATCCATCTGTGAATAACTTCCACGAAGGAGCTTCATCTTGAGGCTCAGGCTCACTAGGCTGTTCGCACTGCTCCCTGTCTGGGAGTTTGGTGAACTCTGCAATAAGATCAGCTAAGACTTGTCCTTTTACTGCTGCTCGAGGTGAATATGTTATATCAAACTACCCTAGTTCGACTGCCCATTTTAATAAGCGCCCAGCCACCTCTGGTTTCTGGAGGACCTGCCGAAGGGGCTGGTCGGTTAACACTGTGATAGGATGGGCTTGGAAGTAAGGGCGCAGCTTCCTTGAGGCCAGGATTAAGCAATATGCTAACCTTTCGATGGGCGGATATCTCAGTTCTGCTCCGATCAGCCTCTTACTTACATAGTAAACCGCTTTTTGTACGCCTTCTTCCTCTCGTACTAGTACCGCACTAGCAGCAACTTCAGTGATCGCCAGGTAAATGAACAAAGTTTCTCCTTCGATTGGCTTTGATAAAATGGGAGGCTGTGCCATATGTGCTTTCAAGGCCTGAAAAGCTTGCTCACAGTCCCCTGTCCATTCAAACTTCTTATTGCCCCTAAGTAGATTGAAGAAAGGGACGCATTTGTCTGTTGACTTTGAAATAAATCTATTTAGGGCTGCGATTCTCCCGGTTAAACTTTGTACATCTTTGATCTTTTCTGGCGATTTCATGTTGATCAGGGCTTTTATCTTGTCGGGGTTGGCCTCTATTCCTCTTGAATTTACAATGAACCCCTAAAACTTCCCTGATCCAACTCCGAAGGAACATTTGAGGGGATTTAACTTCATCTGGTATTCGTTCAATACATCAAAACATTCTTGTAAATCCTTCACATGTCCTTCTGCCTTTTTAGACTTTACCAGCATGTCGTCCACGTATACCTCCATGTTTACCCCGATCAGCTCTTTAAACATGTGGTTGACTAACCGCTGGTAAGTCGCACCTGCATTTTTCAGTCCGAAGGGCATTACTTTATAACAATATAAGCCCGTATCAGTCCAAAAGCTGGTGTGATTCTCGTCAGGGGGATGCATGCTAATCTGATTATAGCCCGAATATGCATCCATGAAGGAGAGGATCTCGTGTCCTGCAGTAGCATCGACCAACTGGTCGATTCTAGGGAGTGGGAAGCAGTCTTTCGGGCAGGCCTTATTGAGGTCTGTAAAATCCACACAGGTTCGCCATTTGCCATTAGGCTTGGGAACCAGCACTGGATTGGAGACCAACGATGCATAAAACGCCACCCTGATGAACCCATTCTCCTTTAACCTTTCAACTTCTTCTTTTAAGGCTCTCGATCGATCCTTATCGAGCAGCCTTCTTTTTTGTTGTACGGGTGGAAAAGTCTTGTCTATGTTCAGGACATGGCTGATAACTGTAGGGTCTATCCCAACCATGTCTTTGTGCGACCAGGCAAAGACCTCCTGGTTCTTTCGCAAAAATTCCACCAGTGCATGCTTCGTGGTTGGATCTAGGTTTTTCCCGACCTTCACGACTCTGGTCGGGTCTTTTTCGTCGAGTTGGACCTCCTCCAGGTCCTCGACGGGTCCAACGTTCTCTTCAAAATCCCCAAAGCGAGGATCTAGATCTCTATCCTCACTTTGGGCAACACCCTATTTGGTGACTTCTTCACCGGATTGGGCTTGTGTATCAATTGCCATCTGCAACCTATCTGAGGTAGTGCTCTTTGATGTTCCCTTTTTTGCCTTCGTGACTAAGGCGTTATAGCACTCTCTGGCCTCCCTCTAGTTTCCCAACACGCGTCCTACCCCTGCGTCTGTCGGGAATTTCATGGCCAAGTGCCACATAGAGGTGAAGGCCCATAGATCAACCAGTATAGGTCTCCCAATGATGGCATTGTATGCCGAAGGACAATCAACTACTATAAAAGTGGCGAGTAATGTCCTGGTAGCAGGCGCTGTACCTGTCGTCACTGGCAGTCTGATTGATCCTGCGGGGGCGAGTCCCTCACCAGAGAAGCCGTATATTGTTTGGTTGCAGGGCTCCAGGTCCTTAACGAACAACTTCATGCATTCCAGCGAAGACTTATACAGGATATTCACCGAACTTCCTGTATCGACCAGCACTCTCTTCACCATCATGTTGGCCATTTGGATATCCACGACCAGCAGATCGGAATGTGGGAATCGGACAAGTTGGGCATCGCTATCAGAGAAGGTTATTTCGCCATCTTCTGACCGAGCCTTTTTTGGCGCGCGGTCCTCCACAGTCATCATCTCGATGTCCTGGTCGTGGCGCAGAGTCCGAGCGTATCGTTCCCTGGCCTTTCCGCTATTTCCCGCAAGGTGCGGGCCTCCACAAATGGTTAACAGTGTGCCAGTCACAGGGGCAGGCTGCAAAGGTGGTGAGTGTTGGCGTGTGGCGCTTGCTCGTTTCCACCTGGAGCTTCTCGTTGGGAATTTCCTGAGGCCCGTACGTATCTTCTCAAGTGTCCTTGTCTAATAAGGAACTCGATTTCATCCTTCAGCTGGTTGCATTCGTTGGTGTCATGTCCGTACGTATCTTCTCAAGTGTCTCTTTTCGAAATATCCTTTCGAATGGGGGCAGGCTTCTTATAAGGCACACTGGAACTCGTGGCCTGATAAACCTCTCCCCGAGACTTAACTAGGGCAGTGTAGTTAGTGAACCGAGGTTCATAACGGTTACCCTTGGCTCGTTTATTGTCGGAGGTGGAAGGCTCATTGTGTGGCCGTTTTCCACCATTCTTGCCATTACCGTTACCGTTCCTGTTGCCCTTGCCGTTGCCGTTAGGTTTAGACCCATTGGCGGCTTTGGCGGGCTCGGCAGCCTTTTTATCCTTGCCTAGAGGCTTTCCATCGTCGGCAATGGCATCTTCGAGCTTGATGTAACGATCAGCCCAGTCCAAGAATTCCTGGGTAGTTCTGACTCCATCCTTTCGGAGGCTCTTCCAGAGAGGGGTGCGACGCCTAACCCCTGCGGTTATGGCCATCATTTTGCCTTCGTCTCCCATTGTTTTTGCTCCAGCTGCTGCCCGCATAAAGCGCTGGATGTAGTCCTTAAACGATTCTCCATCCTGCTGGCGAATTTCAACCAGTTGGTTCGCCTCGGTCGGATGCACACGACCTGCGTAGAACTGTCCGTAAAACTCCTTTACGAACATCTCCCAGGAAACTATGCTCGCAGGAGAGAATTTGAAAAACCACTCCTACGCGGCATCAGAAAGTGTTGCAGGGAAGATCCTGCACCGAGCATCTTCGGACACTTTCTGAATGTCCATTTGTATCTCAAATTTATTGACATGAGATACCGGGTCACCGTACCCATCAAAGTTCGGAAGCGTAGGCATTTTAAACTTGCTAGGAGTCTCCGCCATAGCTATCCTCTGAACGAAAGGAGTGCCTTTCCTCCTGTCGTGGTCGATATGAGATGTTCTTCCCCCGACCAGTTGTTGCACCGCCTGGTTGAAGGCATCTATCTGGGCCTGCACAGCGACAGGAATCGATGTGGCCTCTGTTGCTGGGGGGATGTTCTCGCCATGCCGCTCGCGGCGATCGTTGAGTACATCTCTCAAGTCCTCGTCTCTTCTCCACTGCTCGCTAGCTCCGAGCCGGTTGAAGACATTATTTTGCCTAGGTTGCCCCCCAGCGTCCTATCTGCCGGGTTGGTCATCTTGAGGTGGCTGGCTCCTGTTTCCACCTCTTTCGTCATTCCTTCGACTGGCATTTCCTCTGCCGGAATCGGCTTCATCATAACCATTGCCACCTCTGAACCGTGATTGGCTGTGACGGGATTGACTGTTCCCTCGATTTCCTTCCCGGGCTGAAACGTCCCGAGCATTAGAGGGTGGCCTGCGTTGGTCGTTGGGTCCCCGTACATTATCATGCCGTGGGGGACCTTGGACCGCAGAGCCTAACTCTGAGTTCCTCCTGTTACCAGGAGGATGCTGTCCTCTGTTCGGAAGGTTCGGCTCGTCGCCCCTATGGCGTCTAGGACTACGAGGCTGCTGCCCGGTCCTATTCTGCCTCTGCTACGGGGGATTTCCACGACCAGCTTGGGAAGGAGGCTGTGCCTCAGGGTCCCCCAGCGGGACATCGTCCTGAGGCGCTGGTGGCTGGTCGGGCCTTTGTGGGCTCGAGGGTTGGATAGGCGGACTAGGATTGGGACCCCTGTGGGGTGGCCCATTCGCAGGCTGATCAGGCCGCGAGGCTGGTGCAGCCTAATTCCTAGCCAATTGCAGGGCTGCCTCGAGGGCTGCCATGGCTTCGCTCTGGCTATGGTCCATCTCCGCCTGCCTCTCACTTAACTCCGCACGCTGCCGTTCAATCTCTTGCTGCTGCCGTGTCATGATTTCGGCAGCACTTTCCTGACTGGCCCTCAAATTGGCCAGTTCTTCATGTAACGCCCCCAGAGTACTCTTCAGCGTCGCGTCATCCATTTCTTCCTCCTCAAAGTCCAAATGTGGCTCATCCCCAGCCATGCTTGCAGGAGGAGGAGGAGGCGGGTTTAATGGTGCAGCGGCGGCCGCCTGTCCAGTTTTCCTTGCAGTTTTCGCCATTGGTTTTCTCAATGGTGATATACCAAGCTCTCAATGAAAGCACCAGAATGTTGACCCTGATTTTGGTCAACTGACACGGAGTCAAAATACGCTTGACGTGGGTGAATGCGTTGAAAAGAACGTGATGACGAAAATAATAAGAACACGATATTTTATAGTGGTTCGGCCCCAGGATCTGGTAATAACCTACGTCCACTTAGATTGTTATTGATATACGATCCAAAGGAGTGATCAAAGAACTAGGATTCAATGAGTTTCACTAACCTCTGAAGAGCAATACAATATCTCAAATAGAATTACTTTAGTCTCAAATAATTCGAAAGCCAAAAGTCCCTTCCTTGAGCTATCTTTCTCTATTTATAGGCTCAAGGGGGATTACATGAATTTGTTACAGATATTCTCCCCTAAATAATCGGATACTCAGGAGATTGTGGGAGTCAATTTCGGGATTTACAAAGATCTTTATAGAAACGCCATGAAACATGCGGAACATGCGACCAAGCTGGTCACAGGTAAACTTCGGCTGCTTACTGCTTATAATTTGTCTTCTGGTCGATATCCTAGCAGAGTTCCTCCAAGTGTCAGCCACGTGTCCGGGAATCACTTGCCACGTCATCTACGCCAGTTTTTTGGATAACAGTTAGAATCTTTCAGTGCATACTAGTATATAAATGAAACATAGTTAGATTGTGTTACACACACACAACCAACTAAACTTTATGTTTGTAACGGAGTAGTTACTAACTAACACTCCAACTACAATAAAACTTTACAGAATTTGTGATATTCTTTGGTTTTATCATTGTTAATTATCAGTAACTTGCTTACTTGACTTATAGTCATTATTTCTAGTACGTGTTAACTAGAAATATAGTGATTATAATAATCATGCTTCATTAAAGTAGCATTGAAGAGATACAAACACTTTTGTAATCTTTTATGATTATTAAATTGCTTCACTAAATGACTTCATGAAAAACTTTCAATTTATTCACATAACTACTTGTGAATCTCAACTTTTAAGTCTTTGATGTTGTACAATCAAACATGTACAGAGTATAACAAGTGTCAAAATTATAGAAAAAATAAAGACGGTAATGATCACTCATTATCTTTTTAATCTTATCTAATATGATTATATTCTATTTCTAAAATACTAATGTTGCTTAGCATTCTAGTTGTATGTGAGTTGGGTTTGAATTCCAAGTTTACATGCAAATTACTTGAATTCCAAATTTGAGTTTAGACTTCCTTTTGATCAAACATGTCTTTAAGTGATTTTACTTTGAACGATGCATGAAAATAGAAATTTCTTTTGCATTCAACAAAGGTAAGCATATCTTAAATAAATGTTAATCAATATTAACTTAATATTCATTATCTCTTTTAGCTTTGAACATTAAAATGTTCAACATACATCTCTATGTATTATCTAAACGATTATGTGATTTTTGAGTCTTTATAAGAGAAAGGTCATTTGGTTAACTTTAATAAATAGACTATATAAACAGGGAAATAACCAATGAAAGATTCTAATAAAAGACTGTCTTTTTTTTTTTTATGTGTCTATTTAATTATAAACCAATCTCAAAAAATAATTCACATTTATGTTTCACTTAATTGTTGTTGGAATAATATGTCTTCTTTATTAAATCTATGTTTTGCGCAATAATGAATAATTCATAATTATCATTTATAATCATTGATGAAATAGGTAGAACAAATATATTTTAGAAATAACAACTGAATTTATTATTTAAAAGAAATATTAAACTTGTTCACTCATCAATAAAGGAGTCTAAAATATTGTTTGTAGAAAGAATTCTAGAAGCAATTTAAAGAAACAGACTTAATAGAAAGTTTGAAATTAAAAAATAAATTCCATGACAGTCATTCTTTGGTCTACCAATCTGCAATCCTCTTCTTGTTTCTTTTCCGCATTTCTTTTGTTATCCCAAAAATCAGAAGTGAATGACTTGACAGGCATTAATTACACGTGGCTGACATCTGGCATAATCTGTGCACGACTATCGACCAGGAAGATATTCAGTATCATGCGATCGGTTTCTTTATACGACCAGCCTGGTCATATGCACATAATACGCGGAGGAAATCTTAGGCAGTTATGATGGAATCCGAAATTATCTCCCATGATTTCCTGAGTATCCGATTATTTAGGAAATAATATCTGTAACAAATCAATGTAAATCTTCCCTGAGCTTATAAATAGAAGAAGGGGGCTCAGAGAAGAGGATCTTTTCTTTCTTTTTTGACTTCTAGATCACTTGAGATTAGAGTTATCAAATTAGTCATATTGTATTGTTCTTCAGAGGTTGGTGAAACTCATTGAACCCTAGTTCTTTGATCACTCCTTTGGATCTTACATTAATAACAATCTAAGTGGACGTAGGTTATTACCATATCCTGGGGCCGAACCACTATAAAATCTTGTGTTCTTATTATTTTCGTCATCACGTTCTTTTCAACGCATTCATCCACGTCAAGCGTATTTTGACTCCGTGTCAGTTGCCCAAAATCAGGGTCAACATCTTTCTTTTCTTGAATAACGCGTTCCTGAAAACAAGATGAAAAATATGGTTTGTGGCATACAAATTTGAATCAACTATTCAAATATATTAAAAGGAGATGAGTAAATCATATTTACCCTTTCTTCTTGCAAACTTCTCAAGTAATCAATAGAGTCTCTTTTGATATTTTCTCATATCTCGTATGTGGAATCGAGGTTTACATATCTCGATTTAATATCGTTAGACATAATCTTTAGTATGCAATGATGAGCCAGATAATTAGATCTCATCCAATCTGCATATTTTTTATGAACATCGTAATCAGATAAAGTTGATGGCTCATCTGGAAGCACATTAATGATTGCATCATACACTTTAGTTTACTCATAACTATATGTATGCCTCTGTACCAATCATCAAGATTGTTGAAGTCTAAATGAAAGGTACTTAGGTAGACGTCATAAGGATTCACTGGTTCTTTCACATTTTGAGGTCCTTGATCAAGATTAAGAGAATTAACTATTGTTGCTGGAAATAAATAAATAAAATATAATGAATTAAAACATATAATAAATACCAGATATTATTTGGAAAAGTAAACACGATACATGAATGCAACATATAAAACACATAAAAATTATATACTAATTCACGATAAATTAATTTGAAAATTAATGGACCAGCTTTAGGGTATGTCAGACTAATTCCAAATTAATTTTGAGACAAATCTCAATTTCATAAGTAAAAACTTAAAAACGCATTTTTCTCTTTTGACTTATGAACTATTGCTAGTTTGGTCAAGATGTACTAGTTGTGCTCGAAAGCATGGATACATCTTCGGAGTGTAACCTATTACTTTCGATAAATGACTTAACTCAAGAGTGTGCCTTAAGGTCAATCAAACTTGAAATACATCATTAATTATATTCTTATAAGAAAAGTCAACCTTGAGATAAAATAAACATATTCGAAAGTCTTTCCTTAGGGAGACTACAAACGGAGCCGACATGAGGCCCTTCCTATGCCTCTTAGTGTTCAACCAATAATGGAGACCATGAGACTTATTGTCATAACTCCCTCTCCCACACGCTATTTTAGAAAAATGTTTTTTTTCACAAAATCAATATTTTTTAATTTTGTTGTAAAAATAAATTTAATTATTTTTACCAAATGATATTCTAATAATTACTAATCCAATTAAGCAAAATAAAATGAATAAATTGTGCCCTTAATTCTAATTTTAATTATGCTTTAAATAATAGAATATTATTTTTATTTTAATAAAACATTTTTCATTAAAATAATAAACTAAACAACTTTAATTTTGATTTACCATCTTAACTAATTAATATTAAATTTATTATATGAATTATCATATAAAAACACATAATAAATATAGGATGTTCTTAATAGCATGTTTCTACACGAATGTAATGCATGCTAATTGCATACTGTGTGGGTATATGAATGACATGTTATAATGCATGAAAAAATATTAAACACTTTAATCATATTCAAACATTTATAATAATTAAATAAAAGCGGGTTAGTAACTTTTGGGTATTTCTAAAAACAACTACAACACTTGCAAAACATACATGAAAATGTAACCTATACTAACTAAGACCTAATGAAGAACGCTTTGATCTTGAGCCTTGAGATGTAGTCTTTTTGAGGCAATGGCACCCTTTTTCATATCCATTTTGAATTATACAACTTTTAATTATTTTAAACAAACTTTTAAAATAATTAAACTTTGGGTTTTAAGACCGAAATAGTTTCTAAGGCCCAATTTGAATTTGGGTTATTTAATACAAAAATAAAATAAAATAATTTAATTTTAATAAAATTAAAAATAATTTTAATTTTAGATATTTTAATTATGGAAGAGAATAATTAAAATATTTTTAATTAAGGAAAATAACCACAACTATTTCAATTATAGAAATTTCCAAATTAAAACTATTTTAATTTAATTTCAAAATTTTAATTAATTAAATCATTAAAACAATTTTAGTAACAACACATTAGGGTTTGCATGACACAAACCCTAGGTGTGTCATCAAGAGGGGCGGCGGCAAGGGGTCCCGGTGGCATGGAGGACCTCGGGCAACCACGGTGGTAGTGAGCACGCGAGCAGCAGTGGCGGGGACGGAGTGGAAGGCACCTCGGGGTGCGCGCCACGGCGGTTAGCGATGGTGGTGATATTGTCTCGATTTTCGTGCCAAACTCTGTTGAATCCAATTAAAACAATTTTATAATTTGTATTTCGAAAAATAAAATTACAAAATTCCTATGCCCCAAAAATTAGCTTACATTTTTCATCTAGAAATATTAAGAACAATTCCTAAACCCAAAAACATCATTATAAACAATCATTAAGAATCTTTCATCATCAATATAAACATCCATACATTCAAATATATATCACATATAATATAAAAATACAAATAATCTCACGTAATAATTAATAATATGCAGAGATTAATGACTTGTTCTTGATACCAATTGTTGGAAAAATATTCAGAGTGCGCAGGGAAATAGCATGGTGGGCCCAGTTGATAAACAACAAAAAAATTTCCACCTCTCATATAAACAATTTATATGTTCAATAATACATACAAGAATCATTAATATGAAATATTATTACTCATGCATCATATATATACACACCCATACATGTATATATAGATACACACGCTTATATATATACACACACGCTTATACATATACACACACTTATATATTATATATATACACACACTTATATCATATATATATACAAATATTTAATGACATAAATATTTACCTCTTGAAGCCTATCAAGTGTCCTTGAGTCTTTTTGTATAAATAACGATCTTCCTATGCAACGTTTTGAGTACTCAGACCACGAACTTCCAGAGTGTTCTCTACACCTTAAGATGTGGGTTGGCACAAAGAATAATGATTTGTAATTTAGAAATCACAAGTTTATCTCAACACATGAGTACTTGAATTATGACTTGAGAAATGTTGTAATAATAAGAGAAGAAGATGAAGAATTTATTGTCTAATAATTTTTTGAAATTCTTCTGAATCACCACTGTCTTTTTCTTATTATCACATAATATATATAGATTATATATTACATTACTATTCATAATAATAATATAATACAATCATAATGATGATAGGAATTGATTTAGGTAATTTCTAACTTACTAAATTTGAAAAAATATATTTTTAAATTATTAATTAATTAAATAAATAAATAAAAATAATATTGATACTTTATCATTATCATATACACACATGGCACAGTCATTAAACTATGTCGTGCGTGTAGCAATATTCCCTTTTAGGAAATATTACATTTTTCCTATTTACTTTTATTTATTTAATTAAATAAATCATTTTCACAAAACATGATATCATATTTTTAAGGAAAATATCACAACCATAATTTAAATTTAAATTTTAAATTAATAATCATCATTATCATCATCATTTTAAAAATCAATAAATCAAAACTATTTTGACTTACCATTTTTATTTTCTCTCACTCAAATAAAATAATTAATTTCAAAAATTAATTAATTTATGGGATAATTGTGGCAAAAGTACCCAATGTTTAGGTTTTGTATGTGGCATAGACCCAATGTTTATTTTTAGTGGCAATAGTACCCATAGTACCAAAAAGTGCTATTCCGTTTGGTTCCGTTTGGTTTCCTCCGTTGGTGGCATCTGGGAGTACACGTGTACGCACCAGATAATTCAGATTTTTAATTAAATTTAAAAGAGAATATGAACAATATGCTTGAATCTCACTTTGAAGCCCTAATCCCAATAAAAAGAACTTGAATCCTAGTAAAAATGAAGAACTTGAACAATCTGCTTGAATCCCATCTAACTCAACTCTATTTGATTCCAAATAATCACAAACAATAACTCTTCAAATCACAAAAATCCCAATCCAAACAATGTATTCAATCAAACCAAATAATAACAACTTTAATCCCAAATTAAATAAGATTTTCACCAAATGTTAAATTCAATCAACCCGTACCCACTGATAATCGAACTCATCTATTGCAAGCCCAGAAAACTCATTTGTTGCAATTGAAGATAGTCGAAGTAAGAGCCAAAACGTTCTCCCTTCGACCCAAAACCTAGAAAACATGCTCCCTTTGGACCCCAAACCCAGAAAACTTGCTCCTGTCCACCCCCAACCCCAGCTCAAATGGCTCCGTCCAGATGCTTGAGTTTTTCACTAGCCATCATCATTCAAAGCCATGGTCCTCCACCCCAACGCCAAGTTCTAGCCTCACATCCTCATCGAAGCTCGCCCAGGCGCAAGTGATGAATCATTTTCCTTTTCGTTGCCCACAAGCTCCGACGCCAAGTACTTCGCCTCGCGTCCCCATCAAAGCTCGCCTAGGCGCAAGTGAATCCACTGCCTTGTCGTTGCCCAGACCCAACGACGTTGCCGGAGAAGAAGACAAGGGGGAAGATGAATCGATTTAGGAGAGCATCAATTTCTGTTTACTTTTTCATTTTAAGGAAGAAATAGATTTAATTTAATTATTTTGGAAATAGATTTAAAAAAAAAGGCTTTAAATTTAATTAAAACTCTGAATTATCTGGTGCGTACACGTGTACACCCATATGCCACCAACGGAGGAAACCAAATGGAACCAAACGGAATAACACTTTTTGGTACTATGGGTACTATTGCCACTAAAAATAAACATTGGATCTATGCCGCGTACAAAACCCAAACTTTGGGTACTTTTGCCACAATTATCCCTTAATTTATTATTATATATATATTGAAAATTCTATATTTAAATAAATAAATATATTTTCAAAATTTAATAATTAATTTCAAATTAATTATTCAACCTCAATTATCATATATTGTATATTTGACCCGGATAATAAAATTCTTCTCAAATTTCTAAATTATAGTTTTACCTTTCTATCAACTCTTACATTGATATGATGCTTTTAGAGCTACCCTTGGGACCTATGGACCTATAATTTCAAGCTCCAATAAATATTACATTATTAATCAAAGCTATTTTATTAAATAATTATATTTATTAATCTCATGATTATTCCACTATAAGTATGAGATTGAACTCTTGATAATTATAGACATATATTTACAATGTATTTTATTAAAGAATAAAGTGTCCATTGATATAATCATTACATACAACATTATTCCTCTATTAATGGTTCATAATTAGAAGGGAATAAAATTACTGTTTTACCATTTTAACCATATCTAGTTCCTAGCGTACCATTGACTTTACTAGTGAAGGTTGTGTCACAACAAGTTTGTGACGTGAGCGCTCATAACATTTTTAGTTCCAAAAGTCAACCCAACAGGGAACCATTATTCAATATATAAGAATGTATAAATTTCATATCTGTTAAACTATGTCCCCAACCATATATATCATTGAGTCCCTAAAAAAATTGTTCTCAGTGTGATCATTCTGACAAACCTTTATGCATAAATCAAAAGATTAGATGACATATATTGTTAGGAAAAAATAGATTGCCTCAATGGAAATAGGTAAGAATATTACAACTCTATGCAATAATATTACAAATAAATATAGATTGATTAAATAAGGTTACAACTCTATAACTGAAAATTACAAATAAACAAAGAAAAGGAAGAAGATGATGCAGAAGAAGAGAATAGTGAGAATACAATTCTAAGCAAAAGATTACAAGTAAATAAAGTGTTTGAACCAAAAGAAAAGATTACAACTCTTAAACAAAATATACAAGTAAATATAACAAGAGAATAAGAAGAAAAACAATAAAATAAAATGAAGAACAGAAACACAAGTAAACTCTCACATACACAACCTAAGTGAAGAGGGTTGAGGATCACCAACTTGAACAAGGTTTAAAACCTTTGTCTAAAAGCTTATTTCCCCCTAACTCAAGCACTAAGGGATCTCTCTCAAATATTGGAAATGCTTTCTGGAATTATCAAGCCTCAAGGTGTTTCTAGCCAAGTGCTCTAATGGATAGAAATATTGTGTCTTTCAAGTGAGCTATAGGCTCCTATTTATAGAGTTTAGAGACACCCTTTGAATTTCAAATTCCACCAACCCCCATGGCTGTTACCAATGTTTAATTGGATTAATATGGAATTAAAAATGAGATTTTGGAGTTATTTGAGTTTTTTGAGCCGTTCAACAAAAATTGAAAAAACTGAAGAAAAAAAATGGTCAGTTTTGGCCTGTGGCCGCGACCACTCTGTCCCACTGGCCGCGGCCACTGACTATTTTCAACACTTAAAAATGTGTTGTTTTTTAAACGGTTCCAAACCCTCCCAAAACACATTATTTGGGTTAAAATCATATCTCTAACAACCATTTCACATATGGCGTTATGAAATTCATCTCAATATTGTGTAACACCAAATTTACACAATAAAGGGTAATATTTGAAAGTTACAAATTTGTAACACCAAATATGTTACATTATTTGGATATATCTCATATATCTAAATATTGTAACTCTGTATTATATGTTACAATATGTGACACTCTTTGCCACATTTATTTAATCTAAAACATTATATTATAATATAATATTACATTATATTATAAAATAATATAACATTCCTCCACTAGATTAAATAGTTATCTATTGTAACACTTATTTAATCAATCATTATATTTTAAAATATAACATATCCCCCACTTGATTAAATAAGAACTCTCTCTTATAGGACTCATTGCATTAGTGCATAAAGCAAAGTGTTTTTCAACTTGAACTTTACTATAGTGTAATTATCACAAAATTTGTCGAAAAATTTGGTTGCACTAGGCATTGAACCATCTTTTCATAATAACAAATCGGTGATAACACACATACATTTGCGATGTTCACTTGAGACATCTATGTCTCGCTTTGCACCGTTAATGGCCATGTGCACTTTCCATTCATGGAGGTTCTTGAGAATACTCCCAATTCTCATGAGAGACGGCACCACCCCTAGGTCCATATAGGTAGAATTCTTACAGTATTTTGTTACCAAAAATACTTGTCTTCACAAGACTAAATTCTATCAAAAAAACTTTCGGCTTTAACCCTCAACTTGGTAACACACAACTACTCAATATCTTAGATGGGACTTGTTTTGAGTACAACTAATATTCACTTGATTCACTTGTTGTTACCTATTGAACCTAACACTAGTTGAATAACTAGTGTTAAGATAGGTTACCATCAATTGTGAATCTCTTTAGGGAGTTTAAGTCCCATCAATCGAGATGATGCAGCCACTAAATCCCTCGTTAGTGGCTTAGTGAAAGGATCCGCTAGATTTTCACTTGTTCTCATATAGGATATTGAGATGACTCCTCTTTGAATCAATTCTCTTACATATCCATGTCTTAGATTAATATGTCTAGACTTCCCATTTTACACTCCGTTGTATGCTCTAGCCAATGTCGCTTGGCTATCACAATGTATCGATATAGTATATACATTCTCTTTGATTAGGGGAATCTCTATCAACAGATCCCTTAACCATTCGTCCTCTTTGCCGGTAGCAGCTAGAGCTATGAACTCTGCTTCCATAGTGGAATGAGATATACAGGTTTGTTTCTTGGAACCCCAAGAAATTGCACCTCCACCAAGTGTAAATACCCAACCAGTTGTGGACAAGTTGTCCCTAAGATTGGATATCCAACTTGCATCTGTATATCCTTCTAAAATTGAAGGAAATTTGGAGTAGTGAAGGCTTAATCCTTTGGTTTTCTTGAGATAACCTAGGACTCTTCCAATTGCCTTCCAGTGATCCACACTTGGATTACTTGTAAACTTACTAAGTTTACTTAACACAAATGTTATATCAGGTCTAGTACATTGGGTAGCGTACATTAGACTCCCTACAGCACTAGCGTACTCCAATTGAGCCATCGCTCTTCCTTCATTCTTCTCTAGTTTTACACTATGATCGAATGGAATATTGGCATATTTAACCTTGAGATGGTTAAATTTGTTCAATACTTTCTCAACATAGTGGGCTTGCCCTAACGCAAATCCCCCACTATGTTTCTTTACTTTGATACCAAGTATGGTGTCAACTTCTCCAAGATCTTTCATCTTGAAGGTTGATGATAGAAACCTCTTCGTTTCTTCTATCCCTTTCATGTTATTACTCAGAATAAGCATATCATCCACATATACGCAAACAATGATCACATATCCCTTACAAGTTTTGGAATACAAACACTTGTCTCCATTGTTATGTCTAAACCCATTAGACATGATGGCTTGATCAAATTTCTCATGCCATTGCTTAGGAGCTTGTTTCAATCCATATAAGGATTTTACAAGTCTACATACTTTATGTTCATATTTTGGTAGGAAAAACCCTTCGGGTTGTTCCATATAGACCTCCTCATTGAGGTCACCATTAAGGAATGCCGTTTTGACATCCATTTGATGAACATACAAGTTGTGTATAGAAGCTAAAGCAAACAAAATTCTTATAGAAGTTGTTCTTGCAACAGGCGCATAGGTATCGAAATAATCGATACCCTCTTTTTGCCTAAACCCTTTAGCTACTAATCTAGCTTTAAAGGTTTGGATAGTGCCGTCAGTGTGGTATTTTCTCCTAAATACCCACTTACACCCAATTGGCTTAGACCCCGGTGGGAGGTCTACCAATTCCCAAGTGTTATTGGAAAGAATGGGATTCATCTCATCATTGATGGCTTCTTTCCAAAATGCACCATCTCTCGGTTGCATAGCTTCTCTATAAGTCTTAGGATCATCCTCAATGAGAAGTACAATAGGAATTTTCCTAATAACTTCCTCTCTATTTCCTTCTACCATGTAGAATGAAATTCGTTGAGAATCTATCTCATCCACTACTAGACTTTTATGATTTTTAAGCCTTTGACTTCTTCTAGGTTCAAAGGGTTGCTTTACATCCTTTTGAGAATTCTCCTCTTGAGAATCAACTTTGGATGTAGAAGCTTGAGAATTGTTCTTGTAACACCCCAATTTGCTAATAGGGTTTAGGACCTTGATTAGCGTGCCTGGAGGGCAATAGGTGAATTAACATGTTAATATATGAATTTGAATGAATATGTGATTAGAATGCATGTTTAGGTGGTATAAATATGCATCAGGCCCCGTTTGTATGTTAGGGGTAAAATGGTAATTTTAGCCCGCTGAGGGCATAAATGTAATAATTGTGTTATGCGATTAGTACCACGTGTGAGTGGTGATATTATTGTGTTGCACGTGCCGAGACGGTCCTAGGGAGCTAATTAGTTTAAAAGTCACAACGAGATTTAATACCCGACTCAGGAGGAGCCTAGGGGTATTTTGGGGATTTTATACTTTGAATTTGTGAGCTAATGGTTAATGGTGATTGAGTAAATTGAGTAACCATTAGGAGTAACAGATTTTAGGTAAGGAAAATGGTAGATTTGTAAGGAGTGTGAAATGTCTAAGATGTCCTTGAGGTTTAGTTAGAAGGGGGATTAGATGGAAGGGCAAAATGGTCTTTTGGCAGGGATTTAGATAACTTCAGCTGAGGGAAAGATCATTCACGTTTATCACTTAGCCATATTTTGATCTTGCTGGAATTGGAAGAAAACCTAGAGGAGAAAAGGGAAAAACCTAAGGGCAAGAAGGAAGGGAAGAAGGGCAAATCTCTTGGGATCAAGAAGGGGATTAAAGCTAGGAAACTTAGAGGAGTACTCAGCATATTGAGGTAAGGAAATTCTGTGCATTTTTTGTAAAATTCAGTTAAGAATATCATGGAATTGAGAATTGAGTTGTGTTTTCCTTGGTGAATTCTTGGGATGAATTGAGGATAGGTTCAGCTTGAGTTTGAGTTTGTGTTTGAGCTTGGAATTTGATTGGGAAAGCAGTTCAAGGTTGAATTCTTGATTGAGGTAAGAGTTTTATATATCTTTGAATTTTCGTATCTGGTGTGGTTTAAGAATTTGGAAGCATGGTTTAAGTTTTTCAAGCTTTGGTTTGAGTTTTTGGCCTAGTGGTTTAGGTTTCTGAAATTTGAAACCAAAGGGAGGATTATGGGTGTGATTGTATGTTTGACCTTGTTGCTGATGTTTATAGGTTGTTAGATAGTTCATTTGAGGTTTCAAAATGGTTTTGGGGTTTAGGTATGTGTTTGGGTTGGATTGGAGGTGTTTTGGCTCGGGGAAAATGCAGGGGAAAACTCAGAAATTCTGGGTTCGCGAAGGAGCGTCGCGGCCCTGTTCTTTGGTGCCGCGGCGCAAGACTACATCAGGCAGCAGAGGAATTTATGGGCGCCGCAGCCCTCCTTGTTGGGTGCCGCGGCGCTAGGCCATTTTTGGGCAGGGGGAATTTTGCAATTTTGGGCATTTGCCCCGGGGGCTCGGGGGATGATTCCATTGCATTGTTTAGGGAAATTGGAGGTCTCGGGAGTATGGGATTGGTTAGTATTAAAGAGTGTTTTATGTGTGCTGTGACTAGGTTTTCAGAGAGGCTTAGGATAGAGGACCGTGCTCGTGACTTTGGTGCATTGTGAAGCTCGAGATACAGGTAAGAAAACTCTAGTACCCGTAGAGCAGGGCATGGGCCCATAGTATTGTTGCACGGCACGGCCCTAGATTGTATGACATGTTAAGGTGTAGCCTTGAATTATTGTATGCTTAAATGTTGTTTAAGTTAAGCTATATGTGGTTATAATTGAATGAACGGCAAAGGAGCTGAGAACGGCAAGGAGCCGGGAACGGCAAAGGGCCGAGAACGGCAGTGGGGCCGAGAGTAACATTTGGCACGCAGAGTGCATACCACCAGGGTGAGACCCCAATGGATACATGGGATATCCTTAAGGTGAAGACCGAGATCCCAGGCTTTGGTAACGCTTCTGGGACGACATGGACGTATATGTTTAGTCTAAGGGACTATCTGTTTATCTGTGGATTATATGATAAAATGGTTATATAATATGCGTATGTTATGTGCTGTGTGAGTTTTCTTGCTGGGCTTCGGCTCACGGGTGCTCTGTGTTGCAGGTAAGGGCAAGGAAAAAGTCAACCAGCCATGAGTACGGAGAGCGTGGGGCGGCGCGTACATGTTTGGCCTGCCCGACTGCTTTGGTTCGGGGCATTTTGAGAAATAGCTGTATTAAACTGTGATTTTGATAGTTAGTTATCTGTAAACCTATTTTGAGTTGTAAATATTTTATAAACCTTATTTTGGGATCCCAAATGTTAGACTCTTGGAATTTCCAATGAAATAGAGTACTTTTAAAGATTACAGCCTTGACTTTTTGTTTAATCACACTTTTGTTCTAAAAACCTCGTTTAGCGAGTTAATTGCACATTTTAAACTCACTTAGTAACGGCTCTAAGGTAGTAGGGCGTTACAGTTCTCATATAACAAATTTTCCTTTAGAGATGTTGAAGCTTGAGAATTGTTGTGACATAACATATTCTCAAAAAATTCAACTTCTCTAGATTCAATCACAATATTAGACTCTAAGTCTAATAGCCTATAAGCTTTACTATTGTTGGCATAACCAACAAAAGCACACTTTATGGCTCTTGAACCTAACTTTGTTCTATTAGGTTCGTTTTTCTTGCAATATGCAAGACACCCCCACACTTTGAAGTACCCTATGTTGGGTTTTCTTCCTTTCCATAACTCATATGGAGATATCTCATTTTTCTTCATCGGTATTCGATTAAGAATGTGACAAGCGGTTAAAAGCGCTTCATCCCATAAGTTGAAGTTCAACTTAGAAAACACCAACATAGAATTTATCATCTCTAGATAAGTCCTATTTTTCCTTTCGGCAACACCATTGTGTTGTGGTGTATAAGGTGCAGTGCACTCATGAATTATACCATTTTCTTCACAAAATGTATAAAATTAATTAGAGAAGTACTCTTCTCCTCTGTCACTTCTTCGCACCTTAATATTTTTATTTAGTTGATTTTTAACTTCTAATTTATACAATTTAAAAGCATCAAAAGTGTCATCTTTATGCTTTAAAAGAAACACATAGGTATATCTACTAAAATCATCTATAAAAGTAAGAAAATGCATTTGACCACTTCTAGTTAAAACACAATTTAATTCACAAAGATCACTATGGATTAAATCTAGTAAATTAGATGATCTTTCTACACTAGGAAATGGTTTCTTAATCATTTTTGCCTTAACACATGTTTCACATTTACCATAGTTTTTAATATTGCATGCAATCATACCACATTTAACTACTCTTTTCATGGTTGAAAAACCTATATGCGATAGTCTAAGATGCCACAAAAATAAAGAATCATACTCAACAATATAGGCGGAATTAGCATTTTTATTGATAACATTGAAAGTTACATCATTGGTGCACAATTTAACCATACCCTCACAAGAGTACCCCTTTCCCAAAAATACATTTGATTTGGTAAGTATAAGTTTACCGGACTCAAAAACGGCTTTAATGCCGGGCTTGCCAAGCAAATCACCACTTACCAAGTTTCTACTCATTTCGGGAACACAAAGTACATTCACTAATGTAACTTTATTGCCGGAGGTGAAAAAGACTTCAATGATACCTTTGCCAAATACCTTGGATTTGCCCTCATTGCCCATTTGAATCTCATGGTTGCCCTTTGACTCTTCAAAGGTCTTGAACAATGATTTGTCATAGGTGACATGGACGGTGGCACATGTATCATACTACCACCCTTTCACCTTGCCTTGGACCGCATTCACCTCACTAAGGGTAGCAACTATGTTTTCCTCTTGAGTTGCGTTCACCTTAGGTCCTTGTTGGTCTTTTCTATGCCTACACTCTTTAGCATAGTGACCCTTTTTCCCACACACAAAGCAAGGACCTTTCTCGCCCTTAAACTTGTTTGAGTTGGTTTTTGGACCCAAAGGTTTCTCGTTACCCTTTTTCCCTTTGTTTTTGGGATGTTTTGGTTGTGATACCGCATTTGCTTTGGAAGTCTCTTCATTAGACCCCTCCACAAGTTTATCTCTACATATCGATTCCTATTCGATTCAAATATGCTTTTGGATTTCCTCCAAAGAATAATCCTCATTTTTATGAAGGATTCTTTTCCTATAGCTCTTCCAAGTTGGTGGTAATTTAGCCACTATAGCACCAACTTGAAAGGCCTCGGGAATCTCAATCTTTAAAACTTTCAGTTGGTTAACAATTATTTGCAATTCATGAATTTGAGGAAGAATAGGTTTATCACCAAAAAATTTGAAATCGAAGCATTGAGATATCAAAAACTTTTTGGTACCTTCCTTTTCTGCCTTGAACTTTTTCTCAAGTGCATCCCATATCTCCTTGGCTGATTTGGTCTTGGTGTAGAGGTCATAGAGCCTATCGGATAAGGCGTTGAGGATATGACCCCTACAAAGGAGATTGTCCTCCTCTCTCTTCCTTCTTTTCTCCATCTCCTCGGGAGTGTCCTTGTCGGATGGCGTTGGGAGAGGTTCTAGAGTAGATTATAGAATATAGGCGATTTTGAGAGTGGTCAAAAGGAATCTCACCTTGTCTTGCCACCTAGTGAAATTGGACCCATCAAACCTATCCAACCTCACTAGGTCTTGAATCATTATCTTGATGGTCTCACCTTCCATTGAAACAAACAAAGGGGTAAGCTTTTGAATGTTAGGAAAAGATAGATTGCCTCAATAGAAATAGGTAAGAATATTACAACTCTATGCAATAATATTACAAATAAATATAGATTGATTAAATAAGGTTACAACTTTATAACTGAAAATTACAAATAAACAAAGAAAAGGAAGAAGATGATGAAGAAGAAGAGAATAGTGAGAATACAACTCTAAGCAAAAGATGACAAGAAAATAAAGTGTTTGAACCAAAAGAAAAAGATTACAACTCTTAAACAAAATATACAAGTAAATAGAACAAGAGAATAAGAAGAAAAATAATATAATAAAATGAAGAACAGAAACACAAGTAAACTCTCACTTACACAACCTAAGTGAAGAGGGTTGGGGATCACCAACTTGAACAAGGTTTAAAACCTTTGTCCAAAAGCTTATTTCCCCCTAACTCAAGCACTAAGGGATCTCTCTCGGATATTGGAAATGCTTTATGGAATTATCAAGCCTCAAGGTGTTTCTAGCCAAGTGCTTTAGTGGATATAAATATTGTGTCTTTCAAGTGAGCTATAGGCTCCTATTTATAGAGTTTAGAGGCACCATTTGAATTTCAAATTCCACCAACCCCCATGGCTGTTACCAATGTTTAATTGGATTAATATGGAATTAAAAATGAGATTTGGGAGTTATTTGAGTTTTTTGAGCCATTCAACAAAGATTGAAAAAACTGAAGAAAAAAAATGGTCAGTTTTGGCCTGTGGCCGCGGTTAGAGACATTAGTGGCCGCAGCCACTACTCTCTGTCCCACTGGCCGCGCCCACCAACATTCAGTGGCCGCGGCCACTGACCATTTTCAGCACTTAAAAATGTGTTGTTTTTCAAACGGTTCCGAACCCTCCCAAATGATTTTGTAACTCCCAAAACACATTATTGGGGTTAAAATCATATCTCTAACAGCCATTTCACATATGGTTTTATGAAATTCATCTCAATATTGTGTAATGCCAAATTTACACAATAAAAGGTAATATTTGGAAGTTACAAATTTGTAACACCAAATATGTTCCATTATTTGGATATATCTCATATATCTAAATATTGTAACTCTCTATTATATGTTACAATATGTGACACTCTTTGTCACATTTATTTAATCTAAAACATGATATTATAATATAATATAATATTACATTATATTATAAAATAATATAACATATATATAAGTTCATAGTAACCTCAATATTAAGATCATCGTGTATATGATTATCGTTTGATGTGTTGATTAATACTATGAAACAATGTTTAAACAAGTATTAACAAATCATATCTGGTCTAGTTCTATATATCACTATATATAAAGTACCTTTCACTAAAGTGTCCTACTACACTAGTGACCCGGATCTAGGTCACTTGTATTCATAATACCAGTGAACCGTACTAGCAGTAATTAATCTAAAGATTCCATAACTTTATTTTACTGCGAGCTGTTTTAAGTTTATTATCTCAATCTCGATCTTCCCATACCAATATGAGATTAAGACCAATTAGATGAACTTTGAAATTTTCTGATATTTACTTAATATTCTCAACATAATATTGGACATAGTCTCTATATATATAATAATTCAATTCAATTATTTATTTAATTTAAAATATTTGTCAACTACAATTGCTTGAAGAGCACTATTCCCAACAGAAAGGCCAATGGTGTTTCCCCCACACACATGCATGCCCTCAAGGGCCATCGAGCTGCTTGCATCATAATTTTAACTAAGTAATAACTAAATCAAAAAGAGAAGAAACATCATCTAAACTTCCAACAAGTTTTCTTACCTCTTAATTTGAAACTATATGTTTCTTTTCTTCAAATTTTGTTTTCCAATTCTACAAACAACATCAAGAACCCCTAAGACACATACCATGACCAAAATCATGAAGAAGAAGAAAAAGAAAAGCATACTTAGGAGTTTATGCCTTGGTCAACATAGAGGATCAAGTTCCATTCTTTTTCTCTCAACTTTCTCTATTTCTTTCTCTTTATGAATTTTGAATGGGTTGAGTTAAATAAAAGCATTAATTGTCGTTGGTTTATTTTCCATCATTTTAATCACTTGGTAACCTCTCTAATTCAAAATACTCAACCACTTACTTCATTTCCCACCAAATTCGTACCCATTAATGCACTAAGGCGCTAATTGTGTGCTTAATTCTATTTAGGCCACTTCAACACAATCTCAAGCACCCTTAATCATCAATAATCCATTCATAATCCCTTATCAAGTTATGAAAGAATCAATATTAAAAACTATAGTCTAAAGCTTTTCATTTCACCATATAAATTCGACTATATCACAAACTATAGTCAATTATATTTTATATGATGAATGTGTACTTCAAACACATAAATTCATAGGCCAAAGTCTTCATAATAAATTCTAGGATGGCAAAATAATTATCTAAAATTATTTTGAGGCTCTAGAAATGAGTTACTACCCAAAACTATACTTTTAAAAATAAATATTCTCTCTAATATCTATTTTTACACTACTGTCCTTGAAAATTCTTTCTAAGAAATCCACCTTCATTTTTTAAATTAAAATAATATTATCTTTATTATTATTTGAATTATGAAGCCTTATTTCATAGCATAATTCATTAAACATTTAATTAAATATAAAAAAAATTACACCGAATATTACAGTACTGGGGACCCTATAAATGTGAAAATTATTTTAATTCCTTTCGACAACTCGTCTATTCAGTGTTCTCCTGTGAAATTTCATTAAGGAATTCTGTTAGATTCATGTATCATCACTTACACCCGCGACAATGATTTATTAAGGTTTAGTCAAACTTTGTAGGTGCTTTATATTATATTAATATGAGTTATATTTAGGTATTTCTTATACACTTTGTGAATGGAATTTATTAGTTGGGAACTCTGTACAATGAATAGTTAATTAAATCTATGAAAGAACTTCTTTAGGATTTTCTTGCTACTTTTAAATTACAGTTATGTAATATATAGTCTCTTAGAAACCAAGTGGTACTTCAAGTAGGTCCGCACTCCATTTGCTAGCTATGTTTCCATCAATTTTTGGCTTGATTATTTATATGTTTGTAAGATTGACTTACTAATTGTTATCGCTTACTAATTTGTTTATATACTATAAGTAAGAGTAATGACAAAGTGGAATAATGAGTGCTAGAGTTTGCTATGTCTGATGTACATATGGCTCGACCGTGGGAGTCAAGTATTTTGTTAAAACTTATGACTCACCTTGAACTATTTTAAGTTTGAAATGGTTGTAATCTTTAAGTGTGTGCATACTTATAAAAAGGTTTTGTTTATGGATTTTTAAGCATGATATTAATGATATGACTTTTAAAACGGTATTAATTATGTTTTAAATAAAAGGATTTTATGAAAGTGGTATCAGAGCTAAAGTTTAGCCAATTTTGAAGACAAACCCATTTGTATATTATATAGAGGCAAGCTGACACTCACTGTAAGTATGATATTTTGTATGTTTAGTAAATTTTTGTCTAACTAAATGTACTTTGTAAATTATAGGTAACATGACTCTACAACCCGCTAATAGTCAAGTTAATAACACTAGGGTTGACCCTCCTAAAGTATACGACACAAGAGATGACTGGAATTCTAAAAGGGTTATGTTATTGAACCCGAGGACCTTCATAGGACTGGGATATGAGATCACTAAGATATGGAGATGGACAAAGCATATGGTTGTATTCTTTCACATCCTTAAGACACCATACTAGTTTAGGGATAGTGAAAATGCATTTTCTCTTTTCCTTATCATCTTCTTCTCCATCACTCATTTTTCATCATAAACTCTATTTCTAAAAGTATAATTTAATTTGACCATATGAACACCAATTTTTAGCATTTAAGTTGTTAATAAATTCTAAGCGTTATCAACAATTAACCATAATAAAAATTTGATAAAATTATCTTAATTTACAGTTTATGATAATTTCAATAATTAAGATAATTTTATTATCAAATTTTTATTGTGGTTAATTGCTGTTAACGCTTATAATTTATTAACAATTTAAATGCTAAAAATTGGTGTTCTTATGGTAACATTAATTGATGCTTTTAGAAGTAAAAACATAGATTGATTACCAAAATGTCAACATGAAAATAATGGCTTTAATTTGAAGTAATGTTAAAAAATGCTAACATTTTGCATTTTGAAGTAGTGTTTTTTAATTTGTTTTTTCCATCAATCAATTTTGGTATATTCTCTCAAACAAAAAAATAAAGATAAATCTTTATTTCTAAAGAATAATAACATTTGGGCTCGTAAAACTGTTTTTATTTATAAAAATAACGACTTAGGTTTTCTTCATAAAAATACCAAATTTCTTTATACTAGATTTTCAAGTTTTGATACCTAAAATATCATATATTTTTTCCACGTCGTTTACTGTTGCACCTATATGTCAGCCACTACCCACTAGAACAATCACACACTAGCCACTATGGAAGCTCGTCCACAAATGAGCTTGCCGTTGGTTTGTGGTGCACACACCAACCAAAGTCACCATGAGACGTAAATTTGAGTACATTTTTTGGCCATTCCAAGGTTCGAAAGTGGTACTATTGGAACAAACATTTTGAGAAGAGCAAAACCCAACTACCCATGCTCCTATATTGTCATTATTTTCCAACAAGTTCATGGGTATCTACATCTTTAAAAGTAATAATTAGTAACTTTTCTAGTCAGTTACTTAACGTCGAGCAGAGAAAATGACTTGAAGGGGGCTGATTTTGTAATATGATTCAAAAATAACTTTTTAGTAACTTTTATATTTGATTAACTAAAATTCAGTTATAATTCAAACATATATTCAATGAGTCACTAAAATATGTATTCTTGATTCAAAAGTAATTTACTTTTTTACTTGGTTAATCAAAATTAATTATTTTCAAACGTAAATTACATAAATTACCAAAAAATATATTTTTTATTTTACATTTAAAAGTTATCATATAATATCATAAACAACATTAAAAACTATTTTAAAAACCTTTGGTAGTAATTTTTTTAAAATAAGTTGTTTGTGATACTATTTGGTAACCTTTAAATAAAACATAACATAACATTGTTTGGTAATATCATGCCGATTAGTTGTTTTAAAATTGTCTAAGAACTTAAAAATTAAATTGTGTTTTAAAAGATAATCAATTTACATTATAAATTATTTTAAAAGTAACGAAAATATACCTTTTTAAAAAGCTAGAATCACCGAAAATATCCATCCTCCAAACGTTTTTATTTTATTTTATTTTTGCGTGCCGAGTTGACAAATACTTTTTTCCTTTTCTTTTTTTATCTGATTCAACTCTATATTTTGTAGCGTGTATTATGAAGAGAGAAACTTAAAATAATAAAAAAATATAGATATAGTTCCTGCTAAAATATATTTTTAAATAGCGTCATGTTTGTAATTATTTTTAAGTAATTATAAAACGGGAAATTTCACTTTTTATCTCTAATAATACCTAATATTACCAAAAAATCCCAACATTAATAATATTTTCAAATTAATGTTAAGCTTTCCCCTCCTACCGAAAATACCCTTCCCATTCAATCTCAGCCTTCTCTCTCTCAGTCTCGGTTTCTCTCTCTTTCAGTCTCACAAAAATCCCCCAAAAACCATCGAACCCCCACCTCCGTCGAGCCGCCATCTCCGTCGAGCCGCCATCTCCGTCGAGCCGTCGAGCCCGCATCTCCGTCGAGCTCCCACCTTCTCCGTCGAGCCCCCACCTTCTCCCATTTCTCCGGCGATCTCGAGCCCACTGCAAACTCCCATTTTTCTGTCAAACCCGAGACCCACGGAGCATATTTCCTTCAAAGTTTAAAAAACTAAGGTAAAATCTTGAACCCAAGTCCATATTTGCTTTATATCGTTGTTGAATCTGTGATTTGTGGAATGGGTTGTCCGATTTTGTGGGAAATTTTTTCTGGGTTTGAACCAGTGGCTCGATAGGTTCGATTATGGTTCGATAGTAGGCTCGATAAGGTAGTTTGAACAGTTCGATGATGGATCGATTATGGCTCGATATGAGCTCGACATGGAGCTCGACATGAGCTCGATAGGAGCTCGATAAGAGCTCGGTAGGATATGTTGTATTATATTACAAGGGCTCGATAGGTTCGATAATGGTTCGATATGAGACTAGACTGTAGCTCGATGGTTATTTATCTAGACAGACAGATTTTTCCTAGCTCGATAGGTTCGATAATGGTTCGATATGAGACTAGACTGTAGCTCGATGGTTATTTATCTAGACAGACAGATTTTTCTTAGCTCGATAGGCTCGATGCTGGCTCGATAGGCTCGATAAATTTAGGTTGTTGATATTTCTCGATGGAACTCGATAGTTTTTCGATAGTGCTCGATAGGGTATGTTGTAGCTCGATGATAGCTCGATAGAGATCGATAGAGCTCGATGACAACTTATTTCAGTGTTTTTTTGAAATTTTTTTTATTCTGTTTTCTTACAAATTTTTTTTCATGTGTTGTTACAGATGCCTAAGTTGCTTGTTCCGTTCAGTGATCACTTTCCTGGTCGAGTGACATATCGGGGTAGTAGTACTTTAAATCACATCAAGACCAGGATTTTGGAGCTCGGGCTGCTTGAAAGGGCTAAGGAATCCCCTTTTAAGCAATTCTTTTTGGCTTCGGAGTTTAATTTCTCCGGAGTCTTGGTGCATCAACTGTTGCTGAGGAAAATCGCCAGCAACAACGAAGATGAGGTGCATTTTTTCTTGGGGTCGAAGTCTTGTAGATTCGGCATGGGAGAGTTTGCCCTGGTGACGGGGTTGGATTTCAGTGCCTTCCCGTCACCAGAAGAGTTGGAAGGGCGTAATCTCAGCGATCGGTTGATAAAGGAGTATTTCAACGATGCTGAGAAAGTAAAGCTGTCACAGGTGGACCATGCTTTCAAGACTTGTACGGTTGTGGAAGATGTGTACAAGCTTGGTCTATGTCTGTTTGTTGAGGGGGTTCTGAATGCCATTGAGGGAAAACTGCACATTTGGCGAGATATTCTAAAAATTGTTGAGAATGTAGAGTACTTCTTCAGCTATCCATGGGGGAAGTACTCTTATAGGAGGCTATTGCATTCTTGTAAGAAGGACATGGTGAAGCAAAAGGCCAACTATGATGCCAAGAAGGATGCCAAGGTGCAGCAAGAGTCCAAATACAGTATGTATGGTTATGCCCCCGCCTTACAATACTGGGCATATGAGGCTATCCAACAGCTTGCGGTGGAGCTTGTTGTGAGCTCGGGAAACATGTTCCCGAGGATGCTTAGCTGGTCGCATCGGAGGAACAAGGATTTCACCAAGTCCGTCATCGCACCGATATTATTGAAGAAGAATGTAAGTTATGTTGTTTTTTTTTTTATCTATATGCTTATCTTTTATCATTATTTGAGTTAACCAAATGTTTTATGTTGTTTGCAGTTAATTGTTCTTCCGATGTTGAAGCCTCGGCCAGCAGAAAAAGACTATTACTTGTCTTTGACTGAGGGAGATCTTCCCCTTTATCCTGGGCTTGGCCAGGATCCCTCGGAGACTGATGAGGAGGAGGATGCGACTTTTGAGAAAATGGCCTAGCTTTGCATGTAGCCCTGTTGTGGCCAAGACCACCACACATGCTACACTTGCGATGACTGGGAATGATTTCTCCATTCGATGGAGTGCGGTTTGTCTTCCTTCTTCCCACCTTATTCTTCTTCGGTCGACCAACTGGTTGTTTTTCAACGGGAACCCCAACTTGCATTTTCTCTATGTTCTCGGGAACTTCCCAATCATCCTCATTGCCAGTTGGGTAAATTGTTTCTTTGTAAGACTCCCTCCACATCTCAGTAGTGTAATATGGTGAACACAGTGAGTAAATGTTGACATTGCGCAACATGGCCGCAGCCACACCATGAACACAAGGGTAACCCATTATTTGAAACTGACCACAAGAGCATGATTTGGTCATCAAATTCACCTCACCATCACCTTCTGGGTCTACCACATGAAATTCAAACTGTCCAAGAGGATGGACTTTCAAGTACCTTGCATCATCCGCAATGCCTGAGACATCTTTCTCATATGTTGGTGCTAATTTCGATGTGCACTTCTCTACCTCCTCACGACGCGCGGCAAACCATGACTGAATTGTGAAACGAATGAATTCCACAAAAGTAGTGACTGGGAAGGTTCTTGCGTCTCTGGTTTTGTTGTTGAAACTTTCAGCGTAGTTGCTTGTCATTACATTGTATCGATTCCCAGGAAAGTATACACGAGTCCACTTATCGAAGCCAATACCCTCGAGATATTGAGCTATGGCAGGATCCATTTGCTTTATATTATTGAAGAACCTGTGAAATTTTGACTTCCGAAATGCATATGCCGCATTATACATCTCCTTGTGACAGTGATCGGTCTTGAACTTAGCGATTACATTCATACTTATGTGATGGTAGCATGCGCCATGGTAGGCATCAGGGAAGACCAACTCAAGAGCATGAATAATGCTAGCATGCCTGTCTGAAACAAAAGACAGATTATCAACAACTCCAATGGCTTCCTTCAATTTCATCATGAAATACTTCCAAGAAGCATGATTCTCACTGTCAACAATCGCGAATGCAATTGGATAAATGTGGTTATTCGCATCCAATGCGACAGCACACAACATGTGGCCACCGTACCTTGACTTTAAGAAAGTGCCGTCCACACATATAACAGGACGACATGATGTAAATCCCCTTCTACAAACTCCGAGTGAGAAGAAACAGTAAAGAAAGCGACAGTCATCTGTGACAAAATCAGTAATTGTACCTGGATTCTTTTGCTGCAGCATGTACAGGTAAGAAGGTAACTTGGAGTACGATTCTTCAGGTGTCCCCCTAACATAACCGAGTGCCTTCTCTCTGCATCTCCAAGCCTTAATATAACTCATATCGATCCCAAAATTATTCTTCATATCCTCCTTTATGCTGTTTGGTGGATAGCTAGTGCCATCAGTAGCATATTTGTTCTTGATAAGGTGCCCAATGACAGAAGGTGCTGCTTGACGGTGGTCTTTTTGTCGCAATTCTAGTGAGCAAGTATGTACACTATTATAAACAGTGATCTCAAACATCTCTGATCGCGCTACTTTTTTCCCTCTTATTCTCCAACCACAATCAGGATCCTTGCAGGTGATATACAACACATCAGTACCAGACTTCTTAACCATAAACTCAAAATTATTCTTCATTGCAAAGAGAGCCGCTTTGGTTTTCAATTCCATCTTGTTCTCAAATGTCTTCCCAAGATGTAATTCCCCCAACGCTATACCGGATGAGGGTGATTCAGAACGACTACAAGCTATGATATCTTCTTTTGTAAACATGGGAGCACTCCATTTTCTGTGATCTTCTGTTGAACATATTGAAATGTTCCCTGTATAGTTATATTCTGTTCCACCATGACGACTAGAGCTGGTGCCAGGTGTTCGGCGTCCTTGACTTGGTGGGTTCGTCCGTGCAATATGACGTATTGGTTGTTCTTGTGCTTCTTCTACTTGCAAATGTTCAACTAATAGATCATCATCCACCGAATTGTCTCCTAATTCCTCATTGTGTTCGGCTACCGGATCGTCATTCACATAGGGGTTGTACTCATACTGGTTGTCCCTCAGGTCACCAATAGGAAATCCTAAAGTACTGGCTGCTCCCTCAGGTCCGGGAGTGGAATATGGGTCTGCAATGACAATCTTTTTAACAGGAGTGACACACAAGGCCAACCTTTCTTTAGATGTTACTCCTATGAATGCACGGACACCAAGATCACTTTCAACATGAACGGGTGTAAACGGTTGGTCGCCGCAAGTGTAAGGAACCTCCAATTTCAACTCATACATCTGTTTATCAACTTTAAGTTCCTTGTGCAATATGTCAAGAAGTTGCAAGTACGTTACAGTATCCTCCATCGGTATCACCGTGCATTGAGGGTCCTTGAAAATCCACTTATTCCCTTGTAATTCCCAAACACCATTGTAGGATACAAAAACGTAGACAATAGAGCCTGTGTTGGAAAAAAAAAACATTAACATTGTCAGGAAAACTGTCATTTTTCCAGAAATGCAATAAAAAATAACATTATCGAGCTTTATCGAGCTATTATCGAGTTGGAATCGAGCTACCATTTCTCAAAACAGAACACAAACCTAACCTAACCCTCCATCGAACCCCTATCGAGCTATTATCGAGTTATCATCGAGCTACCATTTCTCAAAACAGAACATAAACCTAACCAAACCCTCCATCGAACCCCTATCGAGCTATTATCGAGTTAGCATCGAGCTATCATTTCTCAAAACCGACCATAAAACACAACCAAACCCTCAATCGAACCCTATCGAGCTCATATCGAGCTCACATATTATAGATCCATTCGACCCCTTATCGAACCCTTATCGAGTTTCCATCGAGCACTAAACCGAACCTATCGAGCTATTATCGAGCTAACATCGAGCTACATCGAGCTCTTAGAAAGACCTTCTTCTACATACCATCGAACCGTTATCGAGCTTCTATCGAGCAAAAAAATTGCAGAAAACCCAGAAAAACACAGATCGCGGAATCTCTCAAAAAATCCCGAAAAATACACCAATATAGGCTCAGATCTGTTCAAAATAGCCAAAAAAAATGTAAACAAATAATACCCAACACAAAATGTAAAATCTCATTACCCATGGTTTTTCTCCTCCAAAAACTCTCAAAATAGATGTTGCCTTTGATATTAACGAATTCACAGAAACAATGGAGATAACTAACAATGATTTTGACAAGAAAATTATACAAAACTGTAGGTTTTATGGAGATTTCGTGAGAATTAGAGAGAGAGAGGGAGGAGAGTGGAAGAGAAGGTTTTGTGAATTTTTGATATAATGGGAGGGGTATTTTGGGTATGGGAGGAAAGTTTAGCATTAATTTGAAAATATTATTAATGTTGGGATTTTTTGGTAATATTAGGTATTATTAGAGATAAAAAGTGAAATTTCCTTTATAAAACTTGGGCTTTTTTAGGTTTAATTAATGATAAAAAAAATCCCTAATTCTAATTGCAATAGATCAGCGGCTCCCATTATGCTAGTTAACTAGCCATCATTCTCATCTTCCAATTTTTAAAATTTTATTTTCATAAGAGAAAAAATAAAAAGAAACGGAGAAACGAAAAAAGGACCTTCAGTCTTTCTTCTCTGTTCACGACAGTCTCCGCATCTCTCTCCTGCTTCTACCTACTGCTTTCTGCCATTCTAGGGTTTCGGAGCTTTGCTTTTTCTTAAGGTACACTCATAATGGGTCTAATTTGTTTTTTACTTCTTATCAATTTAATTCACACTCTCCAATTCAGTACAATCCTCTTCATTTAATTTACCTGTTCAGATTTTTTTAGGGAATATTTTGTCTTGAGTTACTACTATCTGCAAAATGTTAGTTAAGCCTCTGTTTTGGTTGCCAAGAGCCCGTACCGGAAAATAATAGAAAGTGATAAGTATGAGTTTCTAGTGTACGCGTGTGTTGAGTTCATTTAATTATTTAGTTTATATTCTGAAGATGAATATATATATTTGGAGATTTGATTAGTTGAAGTAATTGTATGTTTGAGATACTGTTTTGTTTCAGATCTAAAAAATCAAAACTTGGAGAGTAAGTTGTTTTCTCTTATTGTTGGACAAGGGTTTTGTTTTTTTTACTTGAATGAAGTCTAATTTATCCCTTAGAAAAGGCTGGCTTTGGGATTTTTAAGATGAAAATAAAATATAAATTTTCTTCTTTTTAATTATTATGCTATTTTTAGTATTCATTTTTGTTTGTAATTGTCATATCTCCCTCCACAATTTCCTTTGAATGTCCCTGTTGTCACTGATCGCTACCACGGTTGCTATGGTCCTGAGCTTGCCATTATAAACATCCTTTTTACATTTTCGTTTCGTTGTAAATTCCACCATTGTCGTTATTAATTTTTTATCACTCTTGTTCCGTTTGCCGTTGCTTTTTTTTTTCTTTCTGTCTTTATATTTGTGATCTCCTCTACCATTACCATTCTTCAAATTGACTTGTTCAGGGATAACATTCTTGTTTCTTAAATAAATAAAGAATGAATAAATATATTATCGATGATCTATCTTCTTTGGGTTTTGAATTGTTGGGTTAATTTTGAAGGCTAATATGTGTATATATATTTATATTTTTTAGTTTTTGCATGGTTATTATCTTATGGTAAGATTGACATTCACGTTCTGCTTTAAATCTTAGAAGGTCGTCATGGCATGTTTTAGATATGAGAAAAAGCTTGCATCAGTAGGTCAAACGCTTTTGCTGTTTTAAAGTTTTGTACGTTTGGTGCTCCACCTTCTCTATTTCTATTCCACCCTTAGAACAGGTGGTGTTGAGTAGAAATAAAGGAGAAAAGATAATAGAAAATATGCTTATATAGATAACATATAGAACGCGACTTTACAAGAATAGATGGACACAAAAGAGGAAATTCAGAGGGAGAGAGAACAATCTTAGAGGGAAACTATAATCTTATTAAAGTCCTAAAATATTCTAGTTAGGGAAAATTAATTAAATGCAAAGAAAAAATTAATTTAAAATTATCTAATTAGAACTTGCAATAACAATGCTCTCTTCTCTCTCCTCTGAGAAAGTAGCAAATACATGCAGTATATGAGATTCCATGGTCAGAAGGAAGAGTGTGCACCATGACCCCACTGGTCATGGGAAGGAAATACTACATAACCCCACTGGTTATGGACGAAATCTAGGTTCTGATTTTGGCAACTCTAGTAATACTGGAGTTTTAGAACATAACACAAGGTGTTCATGTGGACTGTAACAAACGTCGCTCAATAAAGATATGTGAGAGAACCAGACTTTCTGGTTATGAGGTTAGGGCAATGTGGTTATCAGATTCCTTGGAGGAGTTGCAACAGACCAAGGAGACTCAAAGGCAGAAGTTTAAACCCTTTTATTGGAAATAATTCATTAGAATCGATGCTGGAAAGCTTTAAGAACAACAAAGGAGCTTTTCTAAAAATATCAGTTTTGATGGTGTGAAAAATGAGGAGTAATCCGAAGCAATAAAGAACATTCTCTCAGCCAGAATTTATGTGGTTAAGCTTTTTAAGGAGATGATATATAAACAGCAGCAATGTTTAAATCCTTGTAATTTTGAAGTCAACATCCGGGAATTATTAATAACACAAATTTCAATTACCCAATTTATTGAGTCGGGTATAAGGGTGGAAGAAATATATGCTTATGGGCTGATTTTTTAGGAAGCTGGGCTTGAGTTTTGAAGCCTAATAAGGACTATAAGGGTGCAAGAGAAAGTGGGCCAGTTTGTAAGGGGCTAGAAGACAATGTTAACTGCAGCCAATCTTACAAGCGGTTAGGAGAGATTTGGCCAGGTTGCAGCCCAAGGGAAAGTAGTGTAGTAAAGGAGATCAATCACAAGAAATGCAAATGGAGATTGAGGAAGAATAATTTGAAGGGTAGGAGAGATTTTCTTTATCAAAGGGTAGGAGCTCAAAATCTTTCGAAAGAAAGCCCAATCTTGATAAGGGTAGGAGACTGCAGTGAAGATGATCAAAGGAAGTTGAGGGCTTATTTTAGATTAAAAAATAGAAAGATTTTTGGTAAACGATACGATTGGAGGGACTCCGTAGGGCTTTAGGATGAGATAGATGAAGGTTGAGATGCTGAAAACTAGTTTTCCACATTAGATAGTAGCAATTCAGATCAATAGTGGTTAGATTATGAAGCTTCTAATTCGGAAGATGATTTTGAGAAGTATCTTGATGGTATTAGTAAGCTTTTCAACTCAGAGGAGGAAGTAACTGGGGAAGGCTTAGAAGTGGTGTAGAAATATCTTTGTATAGCTAATTTTAGGTTGTAATTTACAGCTAAGTTAGGTTGTAATTGACAGCTATGTTTAGGTTGTATTTTTTGTCTAGCTCTTTGTATTCAGCCTATATATAGGCCATACTATTCATCAATAAAAATATATTAGAAGTATTATTCACACAAATCTACATGGTATCAGAGCCATTAGTAGTCTAAAAATTAGAAACTCTTTCCAATCTTTTCTGCCCTCTTTCAGTAAAAGAAATTAGTGTTTTGCACTTTTGAGCTCAACCTTAGAAAATTATTTTAAGGCAATCTTTTACTCTCACCTCCTTCATCGGAAGCTTCCTGCACCTCCGGTCAGCCAAACCCTGAAGTTCGGCACCCAGCAGAGTCGTGCGTGAGCCTCACGCGCCGCCTCCATCTCCGGCCCCATCTCCCACACGCGTGGCGCGTGTAGGCGCGTGTAGCACCCTGACGGCGAGCTTTTTCCGGCAACGTCTTCCTCGACACTCCTTGCTGCATTTCCCTGTTCTTATCAATGGCTGTTACAGCCAACTCCTCATCTAAAAGCCAATCTCAAACATATCAACTTCTCAAATCAATGGCTTCTCCTTAACTTCTCCAATCAGCGAAACCCACTCCTCAATCAGCTGCTCTTGTCACCAATTCCTCTCGTAAAGTCCCTTATTTTCAAGACTTGGAAGTTAGCCACTTCTCAAAGGACAAAATCAATGCAACTCCAACACCTCTTGGGCAGTGTATGCAGCAGCCAAATCCATCTTCAATTGAGGCAAATGTCAGCATAATGTGTCATCAAGGTTCTACGACTCACACATTTACTGCAACCTCCAACAAAGGTACTTGGATTGTTGATTCAGGGGCTTCCGACCACATGACGGGTGATTTACAAGTCTTTAGCACCTTCAAACCATGTGCTGAATCCCACACCGTCAGAATTGCCGATGGTTCTCCCTCAAAAGTGATAGGGACCGGCTCTGTAACATTATCAGATGAACTTCGCCTTTCATCTGTTCTATTTGTCCCTAAACTAAATTGCAATCTTCTTTCAATAAGAAAACTTACTCGAGATCTGAATTGTGTAACTAAATTCTATCAAAATCTTTGTGAATTTCAGGTTGAGGGCTCTGAGAAGGTGATTGGCAGTGCTGAAATGCATGATGGGCTCTATATTCTCAAGGACTCTCCTAAAAGTAAACAAGTTCACAAATCAAGTTGTGGTAATCATTCCAATTTAGATTATGTTTCCAATTCTGTGTCTGTTTCGAATGAAAATCGTGTTGTGTTGTGGCATTTTCGACCAGAACATCCAAATTTTGGTTATCTTGAAAAACTATTTCCTCAGTTATTTGTCCACAAAAGACCAAAATTCTTTCATTGTCAAGTATGTCAACTTGCTAAGCATACTCGAAACTCTTATCCTAGTCTTCCTTACAAACCTTCACAACCTTTTTCGATGATACATAGTGATATTTGGGGTCCCTCACGAGTAACTATTATTAATGGATCTAGATGATTTGTATTCTTTATTGATGATCATACTAGGACAACATGGACATTCCTTATGAAAGAAAAATCTAATACTGCTTCTATTTTTAAAAAATTTCATTCCATGATTCAAAATCAATTTCGCCGAAAAAATCCAAATCCTGACAACTGATAATGGAAAGGAATATTTTAACTCCATTCTTGGTCCATACTTGTTAGATCAAGGTATTGTTCACATTAGTTCATGTGTTGATACTCCGCAACAAAATGGAGTGGCTGAGCGAAAAAACAGACATCTTCTTGAAGTTTCTAGATCCATCATGTTTTCAAATCATGTTCCGAACAGTTTTGGGGGAAGCCTTACTCATAGCCATCTATCTCATCAATTGTATGCCTAGCCGTGTACTACAATTCAAAGCTCCCAGAAATCTGTTACTTGCCACATTCCCTCATATCTCAGCTTTCTCCTCCGATCTTCCACTTAAAGTCTTCGGATGTACGGCTTTTGTCCATATTTATGATCACAAACGAACCAAACTTGATCCAAAGTCTCACAAGTGTCTCTTCATCGGGTACTCCAACACTAAAAAAGGGTGTAAATGTTACTCTCCAATTACAAATATGATCTATAACACTATGGATGTCACATTTTTGGAACATCAATCTTTCTTTCCCAAATCTGGTATTCAGGGGGAGCATTCTCAGGAATATCAACTTAGGGAAACTCTTCAGGATCATCAAGCTGCATTTCCTCAACCCAATGTTGTGACACACAAACATCAAAGTGCTCAGTCTTTGCCCTCTTTGCCTATCCAACTAGATAAATCAACTGGTCCTTCCTTACCCACTTTTCCTATCCAACCAGATATCAGTCCAGAAAACACACCCAACCCGTCCTTCTCTATAGTCAATCCGCTCTCACCTTTCTCCTCAGAAAACCCAAACACTCCTTCAACTTTACCACCACCTCAAACTCAAGCACAATTTGATATAGGTAACAAAGAACTTCGTGTTTATAGTAGGAGAAAAGTTGGAAATATAGAGGTCAACATGCAAGACAAGAACTGCTCAAACACTCATCAAAGACCTCTCAACCTCGAAAATCATGAAGGTAAGGATTTTGTGGTTCATGAGTTAGTTTCTCCTACTATTGATGATCTCGACCTACCTATTGCTCATCGAAAGGGTGTTAGAACTTGTACCAATCACCCCATTGAAAAGTATGTTGCTTATGGGAAACTAACACCTATGTACCGAGCTTTTGTCTCTTCTCTTGATCTTATTCAGATTCCCACAGACATTTATGAAGCCTTGAAAGATCCTAAATGGAAGACTGCAGTCGATGAAGAAATGAATGCTCTTGAGAAAAATGGTACTTGGGTTCTCACTGAGTTACCTCAAGGAAAATAGACAGTTGGTTGCAAGTGGATTTTCACCGTCAAATATAATTCAGATGGGAGTATCAACAGATTCAAGACTCGATTAGTTGCCAAGGGATTCACTCAATCATATGGTGTTGACTATCAGGAGACCTTTGCTCCTGTCGCCAAACTTAATACAGTAAGAGTTTTATTATCACTTGCTGTAAATTGTGAGTGGCCTTTATATCAGTTGGATGTGAAGAATGCTTTTTTGAATGGGGATCTCGAAGAAGTCTATATGGAAATTTCACCAGGTATGAAGAAACACTCCAGTGGTCGAGTAGTGTGCAAACTTCTCAAATCTCTTTATGGCAACAGTCACCTCGAGCATGGTTTGACAAATTTGCAAAATTAGTTGTCAAACATGGATATACTCAAAGTCATGCTGATCATACTCTATTTTTCAAGTTCTCTTCAACTGGGAAGCTAGCAATTCTCATTGTCTATGTGGATGACATAATCTTAACTGGAGATGATTTTGGAGAAATTTCAGATCTTAAAAGACTTCTTGCCTCTAAATTTGAAATCAAAGATCTAGGAACCCTCAAATACTTTCTTGGTATGGAAGTAGCGCGATCGAAAGAAGGAATTGTTATATCTCAGCGAAAGTATATCCTAGATCTTCTAAAGGAAATTGGAATGATTGGGAGCAAGCCGTTTGACACTCCTATGGATCCAAACTTGAAAGTTAATCGAAGAGAGGATTCAACTCTAGTAGAGAGGGGGAGCTATCAAAGATTAGTAGGAAAGCTAATCTATCTCTCTCATACCAGACCTGATATCGCCTTCCTTGTCAGCGTTGTTAGTCAACATATGCACAGTCCTTGTGAGGAGCACTTGGAAGCAGTGTATCGTATTCTAAGATATTTGAAAATGACACCAGGTCTTGGTGTGCACTTCAAAAAACACAACAACCGAGACTTGGAAGTTTACAGACTCTAGTTGGGCTGGAGAGCTGACTGACAGACGATCAACTAGTGGTTATTGCACCTATGTATGGGGTAATTTAGTTACTTGGTGTAGTAAAAAGTAGTCTGTGGTCTCAAGGAGTAGTGCATAGTCAGAATATCGTGCTTTGGCCTTGGGTATTTGTGAAGGGATGTGGATCAAAAGACTCGTGAATGAATTGAGGTTTGACTCTCCTGAGTCTTTTAAAATGTACAGTGATAGTCAAGCAGCAATTAGTATTGCTAAAAATCCGGTTCACCACGATAGAACTAAACATGTTGAAATAGACAAACATTTCATTTCTGAGAAGGTGAATTCAAAGATCATTGAGCTCAACTACATTCCTACAAAGAAACAAATTGCCGACATTCTAACAAAAGTACTACCAAGAACAAGTTTTGAAGAATTTAATTCCAAGCTAGGTTTGTATAACATATACAACTCAGCTTGAGGGGAGTGTATAAATATCTTTGTAAATACATTTTGTACAGCTAATTTTAGGTTGTAATTTATAGCTCAGTTAGGTTGTAATTGACAGCTATGTTTAGGTTGTATTTTTTCCTTATTTTTTGTCTAGCTCTTTGTATTCAGCCTATATATAGGCCATACTATTCATCAATAAAAATATATTAAAAGTATTATTCACACAAATCTACAAGTGGTTACCGAGGTTGTGGAACATAAAAGGGCTGAGGAAGAAGATAGTTAGGAAGGGAAAAATACAGAGGTAGAGGAAGATATCCCATGGGGAGAAATTGAGGTACTTTGGTATGATATGGGATGACAAATTCTAAAGGTTCTGCCAATGTCAACTATGGTGAAAGCAGGAAAGAGAGGGGGAAGCCATTAGTTTTCCAATAAAGGTGCTTACATGGAACATAAGAGGAAGTGGCTCATCCTATAAAAGAAGGGCTGCTAAGGAGGTGGTTTGCAAGATCAATTTGGATATTTTAGTTCTTCAAGAAACCAAAAGGGAGATTATAGACAAGAAGTTTGTTGGAAGCGTGTGGAAATCTAGATTGAAATCATGGGTGTATCTACTATCCATAGGGAGAGGGTAGGAGGTATTATGGTGATTTGGTATTCAAGGAAAATAAGGTGGTTGAATCAATAATAGGGGATTTCTTCGTGTTAATCTTAGTGGAGGAAGTGGATACCGAAAGATGGTGGCTCTTAGGTGTTTATGATCTTTTCAGGGACGACTTGGCTGGTTTTAGTAGTGTGTGGGTGGAGATTATAGCGTTGCGAGGAACACATGATAAATTTAACTGCAGCACAATCACGAGGTAGTTTGATGATGTTAATAGGGAACTCTCTAAAATACTTGAGATCAAACAACGACCAATATACGTGGTCAAACTTGAGAGAGGTTCCAATTTGTAGTAGGCTAGATAGATTCTTGATTACTCCATGTTGGGAAGGAAGGTTTCTATATGTGAGACAATCTTTGGAGTTTAGAGCTATTTTGGATAATTGCCCGTGATTATTGATACTATACCACCAAATTGGGGTCCATCCCTTTTAGGTTTGATAATAGTTGGCTACATCATAAATCTTCGAAGGAGTTTCAAAATTAGTTGCGAGAGTAATTTTACAGGTTGGGGAAGTTATAAATTCGTGAAAATGTTTGAGCTCATAGAATAAAAGGTGAAGCAGTGGAGTTTTGCAAAAATGGGGAGTAAAAGAGCAATAAAACTAGTAGTCAAGACTTCAGAGAAGAATCCTAGAGCTTGACGATGCAGTATATAGGGTAGACGGAATCAACTTTCAAAAGATGAAAGGGAAAAGCTAAAGGAGAATGGGCTCAATTGATTTTAGAGGAGGACCAGGCTGTTGAGATAAAATCTAAGTTTCAATGGTCAAGGATGGTGATGGCAATTCGAGGCTCTTTCATAGTTTAATGAATGCTAGAAGGACAAAACAATTCGTTTACAAAATTGAAAAAGATGATGGAACCATTTTAAAATTGGAAAATGAAATAAAAGATGAAGTGGTGGGCTTCTATAAATCTTTGTATAGATTGAATCAAGATAACTTTGTGGGATTTGAGGAATTGGAGTGAAGTGGTATATCCCATAGTACAAAAGTGTGGTTGGAAAGACCTTTTGAAGGGGAAGAGATTTAAAGAGTTGTTTTTGAGTGATGGAAACAAAGCTCCAAGACCTCATGGTAGTTTATAAGGAGAACTTGGAGGCGTTTAAAGATGATTTGTTAAAATTTTTAGCTGAGTTTGAAGAAAATGGAGTGATTAACCAAGTCACTAATGAAACATACATTTGTATTATTCTTAAGAAGGCAATTTTGCAAAATTAAATTTTTTAAGCCCAAATAGTTTGGCTACAAGTCTCTAAAAGATTATTTCGAAAGCCCTCTCTATGAGGTTAAGATAGGTGTTGGGGGAGACAATTTTAGAAACTCAAAGTGCTTTTGTGGTAGATAGGCAAATTATGGATGTGGCTTTGGTAGCTAATGAAGTTGTACGCGAGCATTTGAAGAAGAAATGGGTGGTCTTCAAAGTTGATTTTGAAAAGGCGTATGATTTGGTAGAATGGAAGTTCTTAGAATGTGTACTTGAAAAGAACTTTGGGAGGAAATGGAGGCATTGGATAATTGGATGTTTGAAATCAGTCTCATTTAATTTCTATCAATGGGAGGCCTAGAGGTAAGATTGAGAGATCTAGGGAGTTGAGGCAAGGTGATCTCTTATGCCCGTTTCTCTTTACTTTAGTAGTGGACATTTTGGGTACACTTGTGGAAAAGGCAAGGAGTGCAAATCTGTTGTAGATGATATACTATTCTTTTTTGTAGAAGCTAATGTGTTGTTTTTGAAGAGGCCTATCAAGATCTTGAAGGCTTTTAATGTGTTCTTGGGGCAAAAGTTAATATGAACAAGAGTAGTCTACTTGGTCAATGTGGATGACTCTTGGCTTCAATTTGAGGCTGATGCAATTGGTTGAGTGGTGCGAGATTGGCCTTTGAAATACCTTGGTTTTCCATTGGATGATAGTCCTAGAGAAATCACGTTTTGGGATCTAGTGATTAGGAAGCTTTCCAAGAGGCTCGAAGGATGGAAGACACTTACTTGTCTAGAGGGTGTAGATTGACATTAATAAATTAAGTCTTATCTTCGTTACCAATTTACTAATCTCTTTTTATAGTTCCAGGACATGTGGTAGAGATTTGTAAAGAATGATGAGAAACTTCTTTTGGGAGGGAGGAGAACCTAGTCTCTTTGGAGGTAGTATGTTTAACAAAAAATAAAGGTGACTCAGGTCTTGGGAATCTTTGTTTGAGAAATAAATCATTATTAATGAACTTGTGAAATTGCTATGGAGGTTCCCTGTAGAACAATGTCAATTATGGTGTAGAGTGATCAAAAGCAAGTCTGGCTTGTATGAAAGCGGGTGGGATACAAAAACCAGTTTGAGAAGGACTCTTAGGAGTCCATGGAAGGGTTTAGCTGCTTTGTATGAGAACTTTGTGTCAAGGGTATCTTTCGAGGTGGGAAATGAAAACCAAATTTGTTTATGGGAGGATATTTGGTTTTGCTCGAAGGCTTTGAAGGATCCATTTCCTGTATTAGCAAGATAAAGTTCTAAAAAACAGCGTGGTATTTTAGAGTTCGTGGTTGATAATAGGTCTTCAGCAGCATGGAACTTGCATCTCTTCAGGAATTTAAGAGAGAGATTCCTAAGTCAACTTGCTGTCTAGAAAGAATGGGCAGCGTTCAAGTATGTGAATTGCTTGGAGATTGTAGAATATGGCAGTGGGAATAATACAAGAATTTTCTCTTGCAAATCAGCTTTTAATATGCTAAGAGAATGATTCCATGTTGACTTTAAATTAGGCTGATATTCTTTGGAAAGTACGCCCCACGAAACTTATTTTTTCTTCGTAGTTGATCATGTGGGATAGACTGAATGTGCATGAAGTCCTTCAAAAGAAGAGGCCATTTTTTATATTTTCACCTAGCTGGTGTGTATTGTGCATAAAGGATAATGAGAATAGCAAACACCTATTCATCCATTGTGACTTTTTCTTGAAATTGTGGTACAAACTATTATATGAGTTAGAGTTGTTTTGGGAATCCGTCAATTGTCAGGAAATTTTGATGTTCCACGTTAGAGTGGGAAAGACAAGTACTTTGGGTCACTGCTGTGTTGACTCTTCTTTGGGGTTTATGGTTGGAAAGGAACAAGAGGATTTTTGAGGAACAAAGCAGCAAAATAAATAGCTTATGGGAAAAAATTAGAGCTTCTCAAATGGAGTGCCAAATTGGTGATGTAATGTGGGAGATGCAAATATTGTGCCAAAAAAAACATCATCATCCCTAAGGGCATTAAAGGCCGATTTACAAGAAAACATCCTTGAAGAATCCTCTTTCCAAATCCTGCAACCCTCGAGCACTTGACAAAGGCGGCCTGTATCCAGAGTATCTAAGAGACTAACCAAAATTTGATAGTTCTGTATCTCTAAGATTCTTGCGAAAATGTAGGTTCCGAGTCACTAGAATTGAGTATTCTGCCACAAAGTGGGATATGCAATGATGCCTTTTTTCACATAACCTAGCTAGCCCAGGAAAGGTCTCACTCAGAGGCTGCTCACCAACCCAACTGTCCTCCCAAAACTGAATCCTGCTACCACTACCTACCTTGAAAGAAACAAGTTGCAAAAAGTCCTCATACAAAAGCCCTATACCCTTCCATGAACTTCTTTGTGTCCCTCTAGATCTCTTATTAGTATTCCACCTATTGCAATGCATCCCATATTTACTTTTGATCACCCTCATCAAAGAGAACCTTGCCCTAGGGAAAATCTCCACAACCATTTCATCAAAAGTGACTTGTTTCTCAACCGCAAATTACCATTACCCAAACTACCCTTGTTTTTCGAGCGGCACACTACTTCCCAAGAGATTAAGTGATCTCCCTTCTTCAACTCTCCTCCCTCCCAGAGAAAATTCCTAATAGTTCTCTCCAAAATCTATCACATGGCTGAGCATTCTAAACAGAGACAAGTAGTAAATTGGCAGGGACGATAACACAATTAATTAACGTTAACCTTCCCCCTCTAAACAAGTAAGCATTGTTCCATCCTTCTAGACGCTTAGACACCTTTCACAGATTCCCAACAACTAATCTTTCTTTGATTATCTCTAAGCGGCAAACCCAGACAAGTCAGTGGCCAATCTCCTACAACACACCCCAAAGAATCAGCCTCAGATTACAGCTAGTCCTCCTCCACATTAATACCTAGCAAGTTGCTTTTATTCAAATTAGTTTTGAGGCCCGAAAAAACAGCAAAGGTCTTTAGGATCTGAATGAGCCTATTCAGAGTTTGAGTATTTGCTTCAACAAAAAAACAACATATTGTCTGCGAACTGCAATTGTGTGACTTATACTTTATCCTTTCCTACCACAAAACCATGTATTAGATCTGCGCTTCTAGCTTTGCTCACCAATCTCCCCAAAACATCCACCACTAAAGTGAAAGGAAAGGGAGATAGAGGATTGCCTTGTCTCAACCCCATTGACCCTACAATCTTGCCTCTTGGTTTCCCATTGATAAAAATAGAGAAAGAGACCGATTTAAGGCAGCCCATAATCCACTTCCTCCATTTTTCTGCCAAAAATTTTCTTTTCAAGAATGAAATCTAAGAACTTCCATTCAACAAAATTGTAGGCTTTTTCAAAATCCACTTTGAAAATCACTCCCTTCTTCCTCGTGCATCTGTGCTCATCTACTACTTCGTTAGCTACCAATGCAACGTCCATGATTTGGCGACCAGCCACGAAAGCACTTGGAGTTTCAGAGATCGTCTCTGGTAGCACCTCTCTCAATCTCATGGACAGTACTTTAGAGATTACTTTGTACAAACTTGTGACCAAGCTAATTGGCCTAAAGTCTTTAACCTTGCACGAGTTTATCTTCTTCGGAATGAGGCATATGTCACTCATGAACATGTGGTCTTCCTCTCTTTTTCTAAAAAAAAAATATTTGCATCTCCCGTTGAAGATGATCTTAGGCTCTTGGTAGCCCTCTGGTTGTATAATATTAAAAAGGTTTTAAGAGATTCCATTCTCTGTCATTAGGGGAATCTCTCTCTTATTAAGAGAATGAAATATCATTTTGTATTACTTTTTTCTTTCTTTCATGTCTCTAGCTTTTGTCTACATTGTTTGTTTTGTATCACCTATCTGTGTTGGTGATATCAGTGGATTTTTCACGTCCTTGTATTTTTCTTTTAAATCAATACAAGCCAGGTTTGTTTTAAAAAAGAAAATCCAAATAATAGTCAATAATAATGCCATTTAATCGATTTTGGAGGACAGAAGGAATTGGAATCCGGATACCAGTGGAGTTTTTAATTGTAAGTCCGCCTTCCATTCCTTGAGCTATGCTCATTTAGGCCCAGAGTTGGATTGGGCTAAGTTTTTGTGGAGGAGTGTTGCTCCGTATAAAGTTAAACTGTTTGGTTGGTTGTTATTCTTGGATAAGGTGAGCGTTCACGAGAATTTACAGAGGCGTAGACCTTTCCACTATCTTTCGCCAAATTGGTGCGTCTGCTGTAAAAATGAAGTAGAATCAGTTCGTCATCTTTTCTTAGATTGTCTCCTTGCAAGGGAGGTGTGGTTAAAAGTACTGGCAGAGTTCGGGGTCTCTTGGTGTATGCCGTCTTCTTGTTCTCAACTGTTCCTGTCCAATCTGGGGGGCGGGCGAAGGATGGTTCGTTTGTGGCAGAGTACGGTTTTGGCAACTTATTGGGCAATTTGGCTCGAAAGGAATAGTAGAATCTTTGAAGATGTCTCTTCTGTAGTGGACAGCCTTTGGGATAAAATCAAGTTCTGGGTGGCCACTTGGGTGTATAGAACGACAGACTTTGACGGTTTGTCTTTTTTGGATCTTTGTAGGGAGTGGAGTAGTCTATGGGCGCATTAGAGTTTGTTGAGTGTGAGTCCTTGGGTGTTGTCTTGATAATGTTTGTTTATTTTTGTTCGTTTGAGTTGTTTTTTTTTTGTCACCACGGTATTCCTCCGCCATAAGTGAGGGTTCTCAATTTATTTGAGAAGAGGTCACTCCATGACCTCTGTCTCCTTTTCAAAAAAAAAAATGCCATTTAATTTGTTCTTTTTTTTGGTTGAATCCATTTAATTTGCTCTTGTTTTTCATTAAATAGTAAATGCGACCTATGTGTTTTTCTTTTCTTCTTGCTTGCTATTGATTATCTTGACTGTTGATAATGTCGTTTCCAAATTGATGCAGGGAATGTAAAAGATTGTACCAGTATGACCAACGAGGTTTTTGATGGCCAGACATTAGCTGAGAAGTTGTCTAAGCTCAACAATTCACAACAAAGCATTGAATGTATCCTTGATTGGTGTCATGTACTGTCTGGTTATAGTACTGTTAATGTTCAGATGTCGCTTGATTCCTTATAGACCATTTTATTAAAGTTAACAACCCTGAATTTTTTGGGTGTCATAGCCTGGTATTATTGCTTACCAATGTATTTGTTGTGCACTTTTGTTTTTAATAAATTTTGCTTTCCAGTTATTTGTGAGTCTATTTCACGTTCTCTATGCATGTTTGTGTATTTGCTTAATTTTTTGCTTGTTTGTTTATAGTGTTGTATTTTATGTTAGTACATTAGCTGAGGTTTTTATTTATAATGACTCTCTCGGTTTTCTTAGTAGTTGCTCTTTTTTAATTATATATATATATATATATATGTATGTATTTACAAATAAACAGTTGCATTACGCAAGCGGCTTTTATAATTTTCCTATTTTTTTTTCTAACTTTTCTTATCGGGGTGAAGTCATTATTATTATGTTTTTGGTGGAGGGCTTAGGCTAATGATGGCCTACAATGTTAATGTATATGGAAAAGACAGGTGCTTTATACCATCTCAAATAGTTTGATATCTCTATTACAACTCATTCTGTTTCAGATTTTCCATGTGAAGACCAATCTGTAGAAACATCAATATAAATCATAGATTTAGGATATAGTGACTTGCAATATTTACTAATTTGATTGTTCTATAATTCCATGCTTTTAGCCTTTCTTCTTTTGGATAAAAAAATTGTTCTGGTATTATGGTATGTATTCTTTGAGCATCTGATCAGCGTTGTCTCGATGGTGTATCTCTTGCCGAAAGAAGGCTAAGCCTATAGTTGAAACATGGGATAAGTTCTTTAACTCTTCCCAGCGAGAGCAGCACATATCTTTTCTATACCTGGCTAATGATATCTTACAAAACAGTAGAAGAAAGGGCAGTGAATTTGTGAATGAATTCTGGAAAGTTCTTCCTGGAGCTCTCAAGCTTGTTTACGAAAATGGAGATGAACATGGGAAGAAAGTGGCAACAAGACTGGTAGGTTCATTATATTTCGGTCAACTGTCTTCTCTTAGTTCCTGTTTGTATACATCAGATTAAGTTCTTTAACCAACAATTTAGAGTTGCTAAACTTGTGTGGGTGTGTTCGCATTAAAACTTGTATTAATTGTGGACTTCCCGTATCCTATTTCTATTGCTTTTCCAGTATAAATAATATTTCTGCTAAAATAAAGAGGAATGAAAATTGAACATTGTACTTTACCACCCAAATAGCCTTGTATGGACTACTGGACAAGCATTTTTTTTTGAATAAGAGACAGAGGTAGCATGTCCGTGAGTGACCTCCCAAATTTATTAGCGACCATCACTTATGGCCGAGGAAAACCATGGTAACAAACAACAACTTGGAGATTTAAACATAAAAAGTCAACAAAAACAAATAGATTAAATGTATAATCATAACCTTTCATAACCTATTAGGCTTGGGCACCTAAGGAAAGTAGATTGTTGATAATCCAATAAAGTTTTATTAGCGAAGCATATTGAAAAAGATTTTGGGCCAACTTGGTATTAGGAAGGAGTCTATCCTTGCAGATAGAATTTGCTTCTATGCTTTTTCAACGTAAAGCACATAACATGCTCATTGGTCCCTTATGTTGCAGTTATACACCACAGTAGAGTAGATGAAACAATATCTGAGTGTGATTATTATTGAAATTCCCAAGAATTTGAGAGATTTGGCCTCTCTCATAGAGCCATTGCTCAATGCATATTAGAATAGGCATATCACACCCTTACACTCTTCTAATGTTTTCTCATAAACTTTCCTAAAGAAAATCAATCCTAGGAAATCCTAAGACAATCAAACTGATTCTATGACGTTTAAAATTTTGCATGATTATCTTATTTTTCAAAACCTTACACCCACTACGATTTTATACGAGCATAGGTGTATTATGAGCAATTATCAGGAAAAAATTCTCTACTTTTATTATATATTTAATGAATAGATTACATCTGATATTTATACTGTATTTACAATAAATAAAATAGGAACTAACTCCCTAACTAATAGGACCGGACTAAAGACTAACTAATCAGCCTATGACTAGGGAAACCATACGACTGATTCTACACTCCCCTCAAGCTGGATGATATATATCATACATCCCAAGCTTGTCTATCAATCGCTCAAACATAGGCTTAACAAGAGCTTTTGTCAGAATATCCGCTGTCTGTTGAGAAGTCGGTATGTAGGAAACCTCAAGAATCCCTTCATCAATTTTTTACTTTATAAAGTGTCGGTCAATTTCAACATACTTCGTCCTATCATGATGGGCAGGGTTGTGTGAAATTGAAATTGCAGCCTTGTTGTCACACCAAATGATTATAGGACCTTGCTGCAGTACTTGTAGTTCTCCAAGGAGATGTTTCAGCCAAAGTGCTTCACATATACCAAGAGCAGTAGAACGAAGTTCAGCCTCAGCACTACTCCTAGCAACCTCAGGCTGCTTCTTACTTCTCCAAGTAACCAAGTTTCCAAAAACATAAGAGCAATATCCTTAAGTAGATCTCCGATCATTTGGATATCCTGCCCAGTCAGCATCAACAAACACTTCAATACTCCTCTTAGCTTGTTTCTTGAACATTAACCCTCTACCAGGAGTCCCCTTTAAATATTTCAATACTCGGTTTGCAGCATCCAAGTGACATTGATATGGTGAATGCATGAACTGACTAATACAACTTACTGAAAAAGCAATATCCGGCCTGGTGTGAGCAAGATAAATTAACCTTCCAACCAGCCGTTGAAACATACCTCAGTCAATAGGTGAATCTTTAGGATTGACTTCAAGTTTAATATTTGGGTCCATAGGAGTATCCACTGGTTTACACCCCATTAATCCAGTATCTTCCAGCAAATCTAGGACATATTTTTGTTGTGAGATAAATATTCCTTCCCGACTTCTAGCAACCTCCATTCCAAGAAAAAACCCGAGTTTTCCAAGATCCTTCATCTCAAAAGTCTTTGCAAGATGCTTCTTGATTCTATTTATCTCTTCAAGATCATCACCGGTGATTATAATATCATCTACACAGACTATCAATATAGCAATCTTGTTTTTTACTCTGTGATGAAGAAACAAAGTGTGATCGGTATGAGCTTGCTTGTATCCTAACTGTAGAATAGTTCTGGTAAACCTATCAAACCACGCCTTAGGAGACTGCTTCAGCCCATAGAGAGCCTTCAAACGACAAACTGATCCTTCTCTATTTTTATTAAACCCTGGTGGAGATCCATGTACACTTCTTCTGCCTAATCGCCAAGGAAGGCATTTTTGACCTCTAGCTGAAACAACGACCAATCTAAGTTTGTTGCAAGAGATAACAACACTCGAATAGATTGATCTTAGCCACAGGAGCAAAGGTCTCTTGATAATCTATGCCATAAGTCTGTTTATAACCCTTTGCAACTAGACACGCCTTGTATCTTTTAACAGATCCATCACTCTTGTACTTAATTGTAAAGACCCATTTGCATCCAGCTGGATCTTTCCCTGCTGGCCGGTCCACTATTTCCCATGTACCATTTTTTTCTGAAGCCTTGATCTCCTCACAAACTGCTGCATACCACTGTTTGCTTTTAAAAGCTTACTCAATATTTTTTGGTACCACTGTTTCTGAAAGATTAGTTTCCAAGACTTGTAAAGGTCTAGATAAATGAGAATAGCCCAAAAAATCTGATATAGGATGTTTTATAGTACACAAGCGAGTACCTTTACGTAGAGCAATTGGCATATCCAACTCAGTGTTATCAGGACCTGGTTTCGAAGCAGATGATTGGTGTGCTGGTGGTGCTGGTTCAGTTCCTATTTCTGCATGTTTTCTTCTGCTGTAAGTCAGAGGGAAAGGAGAAATTGATGGTCCCATAAGCACTGGAATTTGGGGACTATTTTGACCAGAATTTTGAATTTCTTGAATAGGTAAAGAAGCTAGGTCAGCTCCCTGATTTTGTGGGGAATAATTTGGCTCAACATGCTGAATTTGTGTACCATTTCGAATTAAATTCAAATCAGAAATATCAGTTATTTTGAGAAAAATCTGGCGGATTTGGTGATATTTGGTCAGAGGAATTTGAACCAATCTGATTTGAATTTAAATTGGAAATATGGGATATATTAATATTATTGATATTCTGATTTTTTTCCCTGATTTGATGGGAATACAGTCTCCCCCTGAGCCGAATTAGGAGGGGTATTTAAATCCCAAAAATATTCCCAATTTTGTTGAGAAATAAGAGAAGCTGAACCAGAAAAATTTGAAAAATCAAAAGATTCCTGCTTAATAGAAGAATCCGAATAGACTGATGCTCAAAAAATGTTACATCTCTAGAAATAAACTATTTTCTTTTTGAAGGAGAATAGCATCGGTAACCCTTTTGAGTAGAAGAATATCCAACAAAATCACATTTTTGACTTCTAGGATCCAATTTAGATCTAAGATGAGAATGAATATAAACAAAAATAGTACATCCAAAAATTCTTAAAGACAAATCATAAAATAGATGACTACTTGGAAAGCATTCATGAAGAACTGAAATTGGAGTTTTGAATTTTAAAATCCGATATGGCAATCGGTTTATTAAATAGCAGGCAGTTAAAATTGCATCACCCCAATAGTGTTTAGGCAAATTACTAGTACAAAGTAATGCACGAGCAACCTCTAGTAGGTGCCTATTTTTTCTTTCAGATACACCATTTTGTTGTGGTGTATCAACACAAGAACTTTGATGAATGATTCCTTTGTTTCAACAAAAATTATTTAGAGTGGAATTAAAATACTAAGTTCCATTATCAGTTCGAAGAATCTGGATACGAGAATCAAATTGAGTAAAAATCATGTTAAAAAATTGCTCACATATTTGCACAACTTCAGATTTTTCACGTAAAAGAAATATCCGACAAACGCGCGAATGATCATCAATAAACGTAATAAACCACCTTTTATTTGAAATAGAAGAAATCTTTGAAGGACCCCATAGATCACTATGAACAAGAGAAAAAGGTTTAGAAGAATGATATGAATGAAGTGAAAAAGGAATTCTAGTATGCTTAGCTAATTGACAAACTTCACACACAAAATTATCCGAGGAAAGAAATAATGAGGGAAATATGCGACGCATGTAAGAGAAACTAGGATGACCAAGACGATGATGGAGCAATTTTATTTGGTGGTGACGCTGAGAAGATAATGAACCATGGACAACTTGGCAACAACGAACCTCAGGACCAACACGAAGAAGGTAATCCTGCCACTACAACAGCACGCCCAATCATCCTCCCCGAGTCCTGATCCTGGAAAACACATTTTTTGAGAAATTAGCAACACAATTAGAGTCCCGAGTTAATTTGCTAATAGAAAGCAAATTATAAGACAACTTAGGGACAAATAGAACATTGTGTAGCATGAAATGAGAATTAAAAATCACATATCCAACCCCCTCTACTGGAGCAATAGATCCATCTGCCAATGTAACAGTACGAGTACCAAAATTTTTTTTGTACGAAGAGAAAATATTATGAGAACTCGACATGTGTTCGAAAGCACCTGAATCAATTATCCAAAACTCACCCAATGTGTCTGACTCGTTCACAGTGGAAGAAGAAATACCATGAGTCATTAATGATTTAGAAGAAGAGAACAATTGTCTAATCTGATCAAGTTGAGCTTGAGTGAAGGTCATGGATGAGGAAGCTGCATCAGGTTTTTGAGTCACTACATCAGGTTTGGAGGTTGTTGGAGGTTTGACTCCATTATTCTGTCGCTGGTTGCGTGGCACCCAGTCGGCTGGCTTACCATGTAGCTTCCAACACGTTTTCTTGGTATGATGAGGCCGACTACAGTGTGTACACCAAAGAGGCTTTCGAGAGTTAGATGAGCGAGCAGCCATGGCAGATGCATTGGAGTTAAGTGGCGGAGCTGAACTCACAGAAGGACCTCCAAGCATAATACGACGATGTTGTTCTTCACGACGAACCTCCAAAAAAATAGAGTCAAGAGTCGGAAGTGTCTTATTACTGAGGATGCGACTACGACCATCATTAAGGACAGGATTGAGACCAGTCAAAAAATCATAGGTTTGTTCTTTTGCAAGCAATTTCCTATAAATCTCTTGATTGGTAGTGTCTGTTCAAATTGGCTGAGTAAAAAGGTCAAGTTCCTGCCAAAGTTTGGTTAAAGAACTATAATATTGAGTGATGGTACCTTCATCTTCATGCAAATTCCTAGAGCGATGTCGTAAATCGAACATTCGTGAAGAATTCTCCAAATCTGAATAAGCTAAAACCATTGCATCACATATTGCTTTTGCTGTTGGGTAGAGCAAATAAATTTCAACAATGGAATCATCCATCGAGTGTAGGAGCCACGCCATAACCATGGAATTGTTGATATCCCAAGAAGGAAAAGTAGGATCGGTAGAAGCTGGTTTGAGAATCGAACCATTGAGATAGCCAAAACGGCCTTTTCCTCGAATGATGAGTTGAACAGACTAGGGCCATTGAAGGTAATTCCAGCCGTTAAGTTTGAAACTTGTAATTTGGAAAGGCAGGGAGTTATTATCAGTGGCAGTAGGATTGGTGGAAGTGATTGTGGGATTTGAAGGTAGGATATTATTATCAGTAGGATTTGTGGGAATGATTGTGGGATTTGATCGACCTGTGTCCAAAGACACACAGATTCATTTGTCTTGCTCATTCCAGAAAAATTGAATTTTCTCAACCAAAAAATTGCTTTTAAGTGTCGGTATGCTCTGATACCATATGAGCAATTATCAGGAAACAATTCTCTACTTTTATTATATATTTAATGAATAGATTACATTTGAAATTTATACTGTATTTACAATAAATAAAATAGGAACTAACTCCCTAACTAATAGGACCTGACTAAAGACTAACTAATCAGCTTATGACTAGGGAAACCATACGACTGATTCTACATGTACCATAATGGAAGTCTATCATTATCCCCGCTCAAACTTTCACCTTGTCCTCAAGTTGAAAACGAGGAGATTGCTGCTATAAGTTGGTGTAGCTCTCCCAAGTTGCTTCAAAAAGGGGCAAGTTGCTTCAATTTGCATGAAAGGGAGATCCCCAATTTGCTGGTCATGATGCAGATTTTGGAGCTTGTGTCAATTCAGTGATGGAGGATAGGAGAGTGGTGGTTTCTGCTACAAATGAAGAATTCTCTTGCAAATCAGCTTTCAGTACTCTTAGCTTACATCATTTGAACTCTGAGGAAAGGTGGGCCGAAGCCATTTTAAAGAGATGTGCATCGTCAAAAGTTAAAGTGTTTTCTTGGTTACTAGCATTGGAAAAGCTTAATGTTCATGAGAAACTTCAACGAAGGCGACCATACCAAATGTTATCTCCAGGATGGTGTGTATGTTGCAAGAGAAATGAAGAGAATATCTCTCATCTTTTCTTGGATTGTGATTTTGTTAGAGGGTTGTGGACTAAATTGCTCATTGAATTTAATATTCAAGGGTGTATTCCTTGATCTTATGCTCAGTTGTTAGATTGTAAATTATATAGGGGAAGGAGAATTTCAACTTTGTGGAAATTAGTCATTCTTGCTGTTTCTGGATTGTTTGGTTAGAAAGGAATAGTACAATTTTTGAAGATAAAGAGGAGTTAGTAAAAAGGCTTTGGGAAAGTTAAAAGTTTTGGGTAGCAACTTGGGTTTATCGAGCTAAAGGTTTTGAGGGTTTATCTTATCTTGATCTTAGTAGAGATTGGGCAAGTTTTCTATACTAGTTATGATTTAGTTTTGTAAGGTTTTTTTTTTTGCTTTAGATTTATTCTATCTTGATTGTTACTACGGTTTTCCTCTCCCATAAGTGAGGGTTTTTAATAAACGTGGGAGGAGGTCACTCTGGGACATGTGACCTTTGCCTCTTTTCAAAAATCAAAAAGGGCAAGTCCTTCCACTAGATCAACGCCTGTACCTTTCCCAACCCATTGAGTGGCAATCTCTCATGCCAATCAACTTTGCTGGTTCAACTATCTGCTCTAAATTTGGGCTCAATTAAGGGGACAACAACATGGATGAATAACCCCCTTCAAATAGCCCATAGAATTATATAGAAGTTTTCACATTCTGCTTGGTAGCAAGTGACTTCTGTCGATGTGGTTTTAGCTTGATAAATACAATCTCTTACCTTGAAATGTTCATCTCTCCTTTTTTTATTTGTTGTGCTTGTCGGAAATGCATTTTAAGGTCATCCAACTCTGCATCCCGTTTGACTAACATATCTACTGAGGATATCGAAGTGGTCCTTGCCTTTTATCAAATCAATGAGGTGGGTCATGACTATGAAATCGTGAATGTAGTATTCTAATACTTAGCTCAAGCTAACCACTGCATCCAAGGCTGGACGTTCAAAATCATATCAATGCAGGCCTGCTATGGCGTGGGTCTATGCTTTGGAACTTGAACAGCTTTTGCCAAAAATGGCTCTCGTCATGATCTAAGATAGTCAACCTCAGTATCCCATGTAAACGAACCACTTCCGTGAAGAATACTTCAGCAACAATGCGAGTAGTGATTGGATGCTTCAGAAAGAAATGGGTGTATGTGCTCAATCTATCCACCACAACTAAGGTGGTATACGTGCCTTGGGATTTGGGCAGCCTTTCAATGAAATACATAGTTAAATCCTCCCAAACCAACAAAGGTAAAGCAATAGGTTACAGGAAACTTGTAGGTGCGATGGCCATTGTTTTTTGCCTTTGGAACACCTCGTAGTTGCGTACCCAATCAACCACTATCTTTCACATCCCAAGCCAATGAAAGTTAGTTGCAATGTGTATGAAAATCTTATCCTCACTTGAATGTTCACCCAAAAGAGAGTTGTGATGCTCACACAAAATAATGAGAATATGGTTACAATTTTTAAGGAGCATCAAGCATCCCTTATACATCAATTATCCATGCTCCATAATAAAACTAGGCCTTTGTTGGAAATAATCATGGCCAAAAATTCGACATTTTTTAAACTCTTGCTTCAAAGATTCCCAATTAACCCCTTTAGAGGGTGTTTGGTATGAGGAGTTTAAAATAATTTTATTAGTGGGAATATTAAAGAGGAGGATATGATTCTCTGGAAACTTGTAAACTATGTTTGGCTGTGCATGAGAATATTTGGTCATATTCTTGTTAATTGAATTACATTGTTTGGTTGAACATGAGAATCTTATATATTAATATAAAAATTCTAATAAAACAAGATGTATAGCTATAAAAAACTTGAGTAATACAAATGCTGAATAGGACATATTCAATTCTATAAAATTTAGATTTTTTTTTTAAAATTTATAAAATGTAGAAAGGCAAAATTTAAAAACATTGAAGAAATCTAATATGAAATTAAAGAAAAGATGTTATCAATAACAAACAAAAAAATGACCGCATGTTGAAGAAGTACAACACACTAATATATTGTGATATATTTTAGGGTTAAGTTTTAATTATTTTTATTGATTATTTTGTGGGACCCACTGGATTCTGTTTCATGGGAATATTTAAAACCCACCATTTTGGAAGTATTTATGATTACCTTGTCATAAAGTAATCTTATTTCCATTGTATTAACTTTCCCGGGATTAAAAGAAGAAAACTTTCACACCAAACATGAGATTGAAGATTACCTTTCCCATGCAAGGATTACTCCATTCCAAACAGTCCCTTAGAGGTAAGCAAGTTTTGGTATTCAACTGGCTGGTTGATACTTGGTAGGGCACCTGACTTACACTGTAACTTGAAGTTGTACCCCATAAAATTTTCCATTCAACGTTGATATTTTGAAATCTTTGGGCGTTGTTTCAATTGGAACTTTAAGCTTTGTTGGTTTGTGCGCTCCCACAAATCATCAGTCAAGAAGGGAAGGGCACCATTTTTGGATAGCGAAAACGACCATCAATTCCTTCTCACATACTGGCTTCATCCTTGCTTGTTGGCCCTAGACTTGTCTATAGAAGGCAATGAGTCACTGCTCCTGCATCAAATCTGCCCCAACACCATACACTAAAATTGTGGTCAAAATCAGGAACTGACAACAGTGGAACTGTGATCACGACTCATTTGAGAGCCTCAAACGCCGCTGTTGTGGTTTTGTTCCAGCCAAATTTATCCTTCTTCAGTTGCTTCGTTAATGGCAAGCAATCTCACTATAAGCTCAAACAAACTTACGGTAGTACCCAGTAAGTCTCAGGAAATCACACAATTCTCGGATGTTTCTAGGCTCTAACTTAACATGATTTGCAAGCTCCCAGTTCAGTGTAATGCCGTATCACCTTGTAAGCTCACAGTAGTATTACCCATGGTATATTTCATAAAATAAGTTTTCCAATAAATGTTAGTCACCCCAGTGATTCCAACCACTGAGTACTGACTACCCAAAATGAGGTTTGTGCTGCCCAAATCAGGAGGAAGAAAATTGATAGGAAATTCTTCCTATCAAGGTATTTTCTTGACTAAAAATGAATCTGAAATCTTTACTGCAATAGAAGAATGAATGTAAATCCCAAACTTTTGAGAGAATTGGTGTCTCCCAACAGAGCTAGGCTTTCGAAAACTAGCAAATACAATTTGATAAGTTCCCTCCTATCTAGCTAGGACTATTTATAGACTAGTTAGAGAAACATAATTAAAAGAATTTAACTAACTAGGCCCCAATAGTCAACCCAATAACATGAGAAGAATTCCCACACATTTGGTGACTAAAATGTTTCCAATCCTGCAAAGAGAATATTCAATTGATTAAGTGCCAAATTACTTGAACCTGAGGTCACAAGATCTCTCTGGGGATGTGTTCAACATATTTAATCCCTTACGATCTTATCCTATTGTAATATACAATAGAGTATTTTAGTTTATTGTTGTTTTTATGCCCTTCTTCTCTCTTTCACTCTTGATATAACTTGTTATGTTTTTGGGATGTTCAGGTTGATATTTGGGAAGAAAGAAAAGTTTTTGGTTCTCGAGGGCAGAGTCTTAAAGATGAAATACTGGGTAAAACCTCTCTTCCTACATCTATAAGCCAAGTAAAGAGTTCAAACCCTATCAAGATAGTAAAGAGGGATGCACATTCCGTACGGATTGTAAGTAAATGGCAGTTTAATATTAAATATATATATTTTTATTGTTCTTGAACATGACTTTCAGTGGTCATTCCAGAAATTGTCTGTGGGAGATCTGCCAGAAAAAATTATTACTGCATTTCAATCTGTTCTTGATGAACATATCAGTGAGGAAGCTGCTATAAAGAAGTGTAGCACAGCTCTGCAATATGTCAGCAAAATTGAAGAAGAAGCTGAAAATGCCTTGACTCAAGGTAAATAATTCACATCCAAGTTTTTTGCACTTGCTTTTAAGTCAGTTGCATTATTGTATATATAAATACTAAAATATTTCCATCTCATTTAAGTCTTGTGCACTTACATTGCATACTTACAGTCTAATTTAATAAACTCATTTTTCTTTTTATTCAATCACTTTATCCATTTCATTGCTTCAGATAATTAAATATTTCTTCCGGCAAATGTATTTTTTTTAAAATACAAAATGAGACTAGCTTTATTATGAATAGTAAAAATTATCACAACCAAAGGAGTTGATTTATCCAAACACTCCAAATCAAACTCAAGCAATTGAAAAATCTAATAGCACTTACAGCCAACAACCACAAATCTGTAATATTACAAAAATGCAAAGCCTCTCATTCTCCTAGCATGTTAAAAAAGGAAAAGGAAGAAAACTATCTTTCACGCTCATGAGCAAAACAACAACCTAAAGTTGATTTATTCTAGCAAGTTCTTCGTGTCTTAAAAGATCCTTTCATTTCTTTCCAATCAAATTGTCCAGATAATAGCGCCAATACTCCACAATTCTGGATTATCTTTTCTTTATGTTAGAACTTCTTACAGAACGGTGAGTCATGTATTCATAACAACTTCTCGGGGCAGACCAAATGAAATTCAACAAGATATTGGTCCAAAAACAATGTCCTTGCAAACTCCCAATGAATGAAAATGTGATCTACAGACTCAGCTTTTTCTTACAGAACAACTCCATGCTAGGAGAAGCACTTGATAAGGACTGTTAATTCTATTCATGGCTGCCAACCATCCAAAGATTTTGATCTCAAGGGAACACGCATTATTTAAATCATAATGATTTACGTTACCCAGCTGTAGGATCTAGCATCCACTCTCTATCAATACCCTAGCATGTGGGCTTTGTATATAATTGATTCAACAAACCCAACTTTTTAGGCATTCCTAAAATGTGAAAATTCCTGCAAGATGCTTTTGTTAGTGTTTCATTTGGGTCAATTTTCAATGCGTGAGAGGACAGATGATTTTTTTTTTCTTTTTCTTCAAGAGAAGGAAATGTGAGTGCATTTCCCGAAAAAGATAAGGGAGTACATTTTAAATATATTTCATCAGAATTGGAAGAATGTTTTGCATTTTTTCAAGTAAGAAATATTACAGATTACAAAAGACTACTAGCTGTCATCTTGAATAACAGCTAAGAACTACAATTTTTACTCCAAATAGCATCCTAGTGCGCAGCTCAGTCCAATCCCAGATCATATCTAAATTCTTCGCTGTGTTTTCATAAGTTCTACTTTTTCTCTTTAACCAAAATGGCTAGGAGATAGCCACATTCTGTAGCTTACCCCATCAACTCAAACCCTAAAACTAGCAAGTGTCTGATATTTTGTAGTTTGTTGACTTTTAAGGTCTTTATTTTTTTTAATAATATATATGTATATATGTGTGTGTGTGTGTGTGTTCATACAAAGAGAAGAAATTCATTAGAAGGTAGGTATATTAGTATTTATACCTATTTCAGTTGGATGATTGTCTTTAGACAATTGTGCACATATAAATTGGTTAAACAATTTCTCTTCCTCGGTTTATCTCCTCCACTTTCCTCTCTCTTCTTTCTCACTCATTTTCTTTTTAACAAATTTTGTACTAATCAGGAAACCAGCAGGGATCTGGATTTCTGGATGAGCTGCAAGAGCAGGAAAATTTACTCATTCATTGTATTGAGAAACTTGAAAGTGCCGAGGCAATTAGGGTTTCATTGGTTTCACAGCTCAAAGAGGCACTTCAGGAACAAGTATAAATTATTCCTATTTGTGCTGATGCGCCTTTGTTTATGTTTAAAGTTCATGTTGGTTTACTTGCTTTTAAAAATTTACAGGAATCAGAGCTAGTTCACATTCGCACACAGTTGCAAGTAAGAAACAATTATCTATTTCTTGTCACTTAATTATATTTCTGATTGGCTGTGGAAGAAGTTGATATCATATTCAATTTTCTATTACTATAGTCAACACCTCTAGTACATGTGCACTTGGAAATTGGATAAAGATAGTATGCAGGTTTTCATTAGGTTAAGTTATTGGATTAATTTCATTAGTTTCTAATCATTAGAAGGTATATTCATTAGGTTTTCATCAGTGCTTATTTTTAGATTCCACATTTTAATTGAGATTATTGGATTATGGTTAATTGAAGATGGAGTGATGAAATTGAGGTAGTCCTCTAGCTGGTTTGCAGGTAGAGATTAACACTGGAGTTGATTATATGATAAACTAGAGAAGTTCATAGCTTAAAATAATGTAAAAACAAAACTTGAAGTTTGTTTAGCATTTTGGGCTGAAGGAAACATATGGTGAGTGTTTGGTAAAGCTATAGATTTAGAGGTATTGTGAGTTGGAAAAACAGTATTAGGGTGATTGATAAACTATATAGCTGTATTGTTAACAAATATAACATGGCTGAAACAGATATCATTGTAACATTAATTTATTTTAATTTTTTAACATAAATTCACATAAGCATTTTTATAGTTTTTTTTACTTGAAAATTTATGATTTCACAATATATTTTTTTAGAAAAGCATACACTGAAAAAAGGATTAGTAAGAATTTTTCTTTTAATTACAAATTGTAATGCTTATATTGTGGCCAAGTTGAAATTTTGTGATTTTCATAAGGGTTTAATTTGTCATATGAAATATTCATTCAAGGAGAAGAAAGTCCTGTTTAAGCTAGAATTTTGAAGTTGGGATGTGCCAACTTTGGCCTTGGTTTTCTTTGATAATCCATATTTGATAATGTTTGCTACACTTTTTCATCCATAGTAGATAAGAGCTTTAAGCTTATTTAAAGTTCTACCAAACTGGCTTCACAATTATAATGTTTACCTAAATATTGTAGGATTTAGAGGGGGTTCCACTTTTGCATCTTAGTTTCCTCAGCAGGTTCTGAAGATTTATAGGTTACCCAAGAAAAATTAAAGGAGAAGGAGAGGAAGGTTTTGGACAGAATGCAACAGTAGTATTAGTACATCACATTAATTAGGGTGGCGTTCTTAGCTGTGAATGTGTCCCAATATTGTTCTCAAATCTTAGGCTTTGTGATACGTGGTAAGCTTTTCAGATTTTCTGGGGGAGGAGAAATATTGTGATTGGATTATTTTGGCAGAGAAACTAAATTTTTTAGATACAATTGGAAAAAAGTCAATTGCAAAAGTTTATCTATTCTCTTCAGTAACAGGGTAACAACATTTGTGCAAGTGAAATCTGAATTAAGTGTTGCTTTTTCATTGCTGTTTCTTTCAAGATGATATTCACTTATATTGCCTATTATTTATTTTCATACAAATGGAAGAATGTGAGTTGCAATATTTGTAGTATCTTAGGTCATTGAATTTTTGACCATGTGATTAGTTAGAGAAAGTAGGTTATTTTACAGTGGAAACTCTCAGAATTCGTGTATGCATAAATATCCTTAGCACTTATTTTGTTCTCTTTGTCGTTTCGTTTTGGTGGGGTGTTAGTAAGAAATCATCAACAAGGAAAAGAAAAAGGGTCAACTACAATTACAAATCTCTTAGTAAATCAGAAAAAGAAAGTCAATAAAATCCTAAAGATCCAAACAGCCAACCAAAATTTAACCTTCTCCTTAAGTTGAAATCCATCCAAGCTTGGAAGATCCTATTTTTTTTTTCTAAACAAAGCCCCCATCATATCACCTCTAAAGCGACATTCTACACAATTTTTCTTCTGCTGGACTGCGACCCTAAACCTCCACACAATTGATCTAAACTGGAATAGGAAAATTTCTAGGAAATAAAATTTATTGATACCAGGGCCAATTACAAATGATTCAAGCTATTTGGATGGCTCAATTCTCCCCCACAGTATAGAACGATTATATTCTCTCAGAAACTCGCTCTGTACAGTACTCAATATCTAGATATCCCCCACAAACAATTAGTCCTAGTATTTATAGAAATAGGCTTCTAACTCACCTGTAACTAACTTCCCTAGAAACACATCAAGACTAACAATGGAAAAAGGCCAATAATAAAGAGTACAGCTGGACAGTATTTTACTTAAGTAGGTCTCCTAGGATACGTATAACGTATTGGAGGCGTAACAAATAAGAAAATAAAAAATATATATATATAATTAAGTTTTTATTTGGGAAATTTTGATGGAGATTGGAGACCTTTTGCTTTTTGTTAAAATCACAGTGGCATCATTCGGGCTGACAATAAAATTTTTGTGAAACTTTTACTATTTAGCTTTGTAATTATTTTAATTAAAATGATAATTATTATTTTAATGAATGTACTTTATTGTTAATGACGATTAAAATGATAATAATCAAAACTGAAATTTTGGCTAGTGAGGGGTGTTTGTAGTTTTTTTTTTATTTAATTTTAGGGTGTTAATATAATTATTTTGGATAAAGAGGTATGATGTTAAGTTTGGCTTAATTTATGATAGTTAATACTATTGTAGAAAATATTGTATATTAAGCATTTACTCAATATCTTTTTAATAAGGAAACCAAACTGAATTATTAGAAAGTTACTATAATTAGATTATTTACTTTTAGGCTAATTGGTTTACTCTAGAATATCTGTAATTAATCTAGAATATTTGGTATTAAATACCAGATATGTTTATACCTGTACAGTGCCTATTTAAAGGCCTTATTCTCTATCAATAAAGATTATCAAAAGCTAATTTTCTACATGGTATCAGAGATTTCCTTCTAAACTAGAAACTTCGAAGCCTCCTTTTTTCTCTTAGCCTTCGTCTCTTTCCTTGTGGCCACTCTCACCAAAAACTCTTCTGATTGGAAGCCTTGTTCCTCTACTCGTGCTCCTTCGGAAAGCCAGAGCTTCATTACCGCTCCATCTGAGCCTTTCCAATTCACTGTAGCTCAGATCACCCAACTCCATCAGTTGCTTAATACCTCCAACAATGCTACTGCATCTGCTCCATCATCGTCTTCACATCCAGGTACCTCTGTAGCCTTCAATGTTCAAAACTCTACCTGGATTGTGGATTTAGGGGTCTCGGTTCACATGACTGGTCAATCCCATCAGTTTACCACACACTCCTTGTCCAGGTACTCAAAAAATTAAGATTGCTCATGGTTCCCTCTCCTCTGTGGCTGGTAAATGGTCTATATATTTATCCCCCTCTATTACTCTTTATGATGTCCTTCATGTCCCAAATCTATTGTGCGATCTGCTCTCTGTTAGTAAAGTCACTCGAGATCAACAATGTTTTGCCTCTTTCTCACCACTTTGTTGTACTTTTCAGGATATGTCATCGGGGAAGACGATTGGGAGTGCAAAGGCATGTAGTGGGTTTTATTACATTGATTTGATTCCTCATGCTAAAGTAAATAAAACTTTTGTTTCTAGTTGTATTGCTTCTCGTAATAATGATATTATGCAGTGACATTATAGGCTAGAACACCCTAATTTTTCCTATTTAAAATATCTCTTTCCTAAGTTGTTTTAAAATAAAAATTTGAGCTCCTTTAAGTGTGACATTTGTCAGTTTGCTAACACATACACATGCTATTTTTCATTACGTACCTTTCAAATCAACCCAACCCTTTACTCTTATTCATAGTGATATATGAGGACCATCTAGAATAACCAATGCCACATATACTAGATGGTTCATCACTTTCATCGATGACTACACATGTGTTAGCTGAGTTTTTCTTCTTAAACAGAAATCTGATGCTGCCATGACATTTAGAAACTTCCATTCTATGATCAAAAATCAGCTCAATGCTAATATTCAAGTGTTGCACATAGAGTTCGTGTGTAGGCACACCCCAACCAAATGGGATTGCCGAACGCAAAAATACACCTGTTGGAGGTTGCTAGGGTCTTAATGTTTACCACATCTGTCCCTAAGTATTTTTGGGGTGAGGCTATTCTTACCGTTGTCTACCTCATCAATCGTATGCCCTCTCGAGTGTTGAAGTTTCATACTCCACTCTTTATCCTTCTTAAAACATATCCACATACTCATCTTGTTTCTAATCTCCCCTTAAAAACGTCTGGTTGTACTTCTTATGTCCATGTTCTAGGTCTAAACTGATCCAAATTTGATCCACGTGCTCTTAGGTGTGATTTTTTGGGTTACTCCTACCAAAAAGGGGTATAAATGCTATAATCCTTCTACTCGACGTATGTATGTCTCCTTAGATGTCACATTCAATGAAGAACAACCTTTTTATCCCAACATTCCACTTCAGGGAGGACAGTGACTGAAGTTTCTATTTGAGATACTTGCCTACCTAAAGCTATCCCAGAAATTGATCAAACTATTTACATCAATCTCTCATCTCCTTCTCTATTTGACATAGGAACATTTGAGTAACAATCTCAGCCCCAAACTAAAGAATTTTTAGTTTACTCAGCGATCAAAGGACCATTAGGTAATACAACCAACTACTGCTCCAACATCTCATGAGTCCGACCCACAGACTGTTCCTAATGTAAGTGATCCTTCTCTCACTCCCATCTTGCCTAATGATGTTCCTAATGTTGAGCCTTCTAATATGGTGGATCCCGAATCTGAGTTACCTATTGCCAAGAGGAAGGGAGTCTTGAGTTGTACTCTACATCTAATGTCTAGATATGTCTGCTATAGTAGACTAACTTTGAAATATAAAGCTTTCCTAGCAAAAGTCAAGCAAGTGGTAGTTCCTAAGTATATAACTGAAGCCCTCTCACAGATAGAATGGAAGAAAGCAATCTACGAGGAAATTGGGGCACTAGAAACCAACACAACGTGGACAATAGTCAATCGACATAGAGATAAACATGTGGTTGGATGTAAGTGGGTATTTATGATTAAACACAAGGCTGATGGAATGATAGACCAATACAAAGTGAGACTAGTTGTAAAATGATTCACCCAAACATATGGAGTGGACTACAATGAGACGTTTGCACCTGTTGCCAAGATAAACATAGTTAGGGTTCTGCTATCAGTTGCTGCAAATCTCGATTGGCCCCTACAACAACTAGACATCAAAATGCCTTCCTCAATAGGCATTTGGAAGAGGAAGTTTTCATGAGAATCCCACCAGGCTTCTAGGAAAGATATGGAAAAGAAAATGTCTGTCATCTGAAAAAATCTCTCTACGGCTTAAAACAATCTCCACGGGCAAGATTTGAAAGATTTAATTGGGTGGTAAAACAGTATCGGTATAAACAGGCTCAATCGGATCACACCTTGTTCTTCAAACACTTGTAAAAGAGTAAGGTAACTATTCTCATTGTCTATGTTGATGACATGATACTCACCGGTGATGATTATGGAGAGCAAGAAAGTAGCCCAAGAGGTAAAAGATCTTGGACCAATGAAGTATTTTCTAGGAATGGAGGTTGCAATAACAAAATAAGGAATTGCTGTGTCTTAAAGGAAATGTCCTAGATCTACTCAAGGAAACATGGATGAGTGGTTGTAAACCTGTGACAACACCAGTTGAACCAAAAGGCAAGTATAAACCAACAAAAGAGAAGACAATTGACAAAGGAATATACCAGCGGTTAGTGGGAAAATTGATCTACCTATCCCACACAAGGCCCGATATTGCATTTGCTTTGAGCTTAGTTAGCCAATAGATGCACAATTCATTCGAAGAACACTTGGAAGCTGTGTACCTAATTTTACGTTATCTGAAGAAAACACCAGGAAATGGATTGTTATTAAAAAAGAATGAGGAAAGAGGTGTTGAAGGCTTCACAACTGTAGATTGGGCAGGGTTAGTTGAAGGTAGAAGATCAACAACTGGATATTGTACTAAAGTATACGAGAACTTGGTTACTTGGAGGAGTAAGAAAACCAGTGGTAGCCCAAAGTAGGGCCGAAGCAGAACTCGGAGCTCTTGCTCAAGGAGTATGCGAATTAGTTTGGATCAAACACATATTTGAAGAATTAAAACTTCAAAGGACCGAGCCTTTAAAGTTGTATAGCAACAGCAAGTCAGCAATTAACATAGCACACAACCCAATCCATCACGACAGAACCAAGCATGTTGAAGTGGATAGACACTTCATTAAAGTTAAAGGAAAAATTGATAGAAAGGAACTATGGGAACGAGTTCCTTTCTAAAGGGCAACATAAAGGGCTATCAACATAAAGTTTCAACGAGTTAGTTTGCAAGCTGGGCATGTGGAATCTCTATGCACCAGCTTGAGGGAGGGTGTAGAAAATATTGTATATTAAGCATTAACTCAGTATCTTTCCAATAAGGAAACCAAGCTGAATTCTTAGAAAGCTATTATAATTAGATTATTTAGTTTTAGGCTAATTGATTTACTTTAGAATATCAGTGATTAATCTAGAATATTTGGTATTAAATACCAGATTTGTTTATACCTGTACATTGCCTATTTAAAGGCCTAATTCTCTATCATTAAAGATTATCAAAAGGCTAATAAAATGGTTAGGCTATAGGCTGAAAAAAAGGTTATTGGTAGATTTTCTTGCTTCAGCCAAAATTTCAGGAAAACTTAATTTATGGAACATTATGATCTTAAAATTATTTTTGAGTTTTTGTTTTCCCCTCTTTCTTGTTAATAATTTCTTCAGGCATATTGTTAGGTCCCGTGATGTACATGCATGAAAATTGGTTGAATGGATATCTTATATTATTTGATTTCATGCAGTGAACCAAGTGTTTTGCGGGAGTTTCCTTTTTCGATCTTATTAGAGATTGGGGCAATTTTTGGCTTTAATTTTTGGGGGTGGGTGTCTGTTGTGGGGTTTTGGTGGTTTGTTTTTGTGATTGTTTTGTAACCACAGTTTTCTTCCGCCATAAGTGAGGGTTCTCAATTTTGAGAGGGGGTCAGTCTCTGACTAAGACCTCTGTCTCTTTTTCAAAAGAAAAAAAAAGATTTCATACAGTGAACAATCCTGTTTTTGATTCTCTCTAACATGACCTATGATCATAAAACGGCTTATATAAAATTTTATTCCGTGGTTCTTTAAAATATGCTTCAGTATAGATAGTTATAGGAAGTATACAAAATTAAAAGCTGGAGAACTACTTATAAAAAAATATAAATAATTGAAGAATACAGCTTGTTCCAACGGACGAACCTAGTTTTGAACTTTAAGTTGCAAAGTGAGTTGAAGGTGTTAGATATTAACGGGAAAAAAGATACACAACCAAGAAGTCTCAGTGAAGTGACTTCTCCAAAATCTAATTCTGAGCGCATAGTAGGAATAATAATATCCAAATATAAGAATATTTGTTAGACTTGAGCTGTCTGGGTTCCCATTCTGTGTGATATGACCCCTGTTTTATTTTTTGCTCCCTTCATTTGTGATAGTATCTGTGAATATTTGGAAATAAAGTGTCTGCAACAAATGGTGGTGACATTCTGTCTTTATGCAGGCTGCTCGTTGCCACATTGAACAAGCAAGTAATATCAGAAAAAGAATTCCCTCAAACAATGCTGCTAACACCACAGCAGAAGCTACGAAGGGAATGGAGCAGAATCAATCTTTCGTCCAACCAAGCAGTGCCCAGTCTCATCCTCTTACACAATCAGCAATTTCTTTTGCACCTCTGAAAGCTAATGATGAAGAGAGCAAAAAGGCAAGAGCTGCTGCTGTTGCTGCTAGGCTTGCTGCTTCTACTTCCTCTGCACAGATGCTATCCTCTGTACTTTCCTCTCTTGTTGCAGAAGAAGCTGCTTCTATGAGTGGTAGCTTGACGTCAGGTGGATTAACACCCGGATTACCCTTGTTCCCTCCGGAAAAACGGCAGAAACTTGAGAAACCAATGTCTGTATCTGATGTTAGCATTGCTGATTTAGGCAGTGCTGGTTATTTTACCCTACCACAGCAGTCAGTTGCCAATATGCCTCTTACACCTTCATCAGGCATGCAATCCCTGTCTCAAGGAAGTCAGATGCAATCTGCTTTTTCTCAGCCACCACCCCCGCTGCCCCCACCTCTTCCTCAATCTCCTGCCACTCCATCACATCAATATGTCCAGTCCACTGGTCTTATGGCAGGTGTGATGCCTTTTGGTTATGGATCAAACACCCTTCCACCCCCACCCCCTCTACCTCCACATTTTGCTATGGGATTAGCAAGGCCAAATCCTCAATCACAGCAGCAGCCACAGCCTCTGTCGCATCAGTCACCACAGCAGCAGCAGCAACAACAACAGTTGCAACCTGCCAATGGAGGATTTTATAGACCACCGGGTATAGGGTTTTACGGACAAAGCCACCAACCGACAACGCCACCAGTTCATCGGCAGTGAATTCTTTGTAAGAAATTTGTTCACTGGGCAAGAAGTTTGTTCCAACTTCCAGGGCATTCAAAGGATATTAGGCAGCAGGCAAGCCAAAACTGCAACAACAGTGGAAATTATGTTATGGAAATCAACAATACAAGCTGAAACTTTTTAGACTCATTGTTCTGTAAAATATTAGGAAGTAGGAAGTAGTATTCTAGAAAATATTTCTCCCCATCAGTAAAGAGGTTGCTTGGTAGCTGTATTTTTAGTTTTACGTGATGTTCAAGTATCTTTTAACTGATTCTGATTGGGGAATTACTAATGTGAGCTTGGAATTGTTGAATGTGTCGGGTCCTATCAGCTGGGCTTAGGCAAGCTTCTTCCAAATTTAAGGATAAGGTCAGCAAACTTAATTATATTTGAGGCGAGCTCCTGGGCCTAGTGGGCTTCTCCTTTCGAAGGAGAGTTGTCTCTGCCTTTACAACTGTTTAAGAGTTAGTCAAACTGCTAGTAAAAGTAACCGTTGTAATCATGTGCAATGATAATGTTACATAATTTTCAACTAGTTTATGTTTTTGTTTTTCCTTCCCTTTCTGGTAGTTGATTTGTACACGTAATGTACCTGTGCATCTCCACTAGCTGGTAGGTCATTTAACATTTTTTTTCTCAGATAATAGCTACTCGTTTGTAGCTGTATTTAGTTAAACCGTAGAGTTCTGTGTACACTGACGTTGCAAATTATATATGGAAACATGATAAAATGCATGGTCAAGGAAATTGGTGTATTGGGCCATTGATTCCGAGCCCTGTTGAAAGAGGTGCTGAAAGAGGAACAGATAAATGGACAGGGAGACATGTTTAAGCCTGCATAGTTATCATGAAGATACCTTACATAAGCAAGGAATGGTAGTAGATAATATTGCTGATAATTTTTTTGCAAAAAGAAGTTGAATACAAAGAAAAATATGACTTACTACGACAATATTGGCTAAGCTATTCAGCTGTAGTGAGGAGCTAAAGGGTTTTTTTTTTCCTGCTGTAGTCTCATATTTTACACCTTGTAACACTTAGGTCAGGTCCTGAAAGTTTTGATTAATTAGGTCCTCAATTTTTTCAAATCATATTATTTAGGTCTATAAAAAAAATGGTGAATCAATCTTAAAAAAATTGGACTACTTAATTTATAACAATACCAAACATGACATTGAAAAAAAATATTTTCATTACATTTTAAAAATATTTTATGGTTTTATAATTTAAATTAATTTTGCATTAAATTTTTTTTTACCTATAAATTTTTAATATTAATAATTGAACCATCACCAGATTATCAATATTTATAATAGACATATTTATTTTTTATTTTACAAATTTTTCTATAATGTAATTTATAACTAATCATATATATATATATTTGGGTGCACTCTTAATAGTTACTACCCATAGATAGTTACTTTAATATTAACCATTGGATTAAAATTAATAGTCCATATTTATAGCTGTTAATTAATATTTCTAAAAATAAATTTTGATTTTTTCAAATTTTTGGAAGGGTTACCTAATGAAAAATGTGTATTTATTATAAAAAATTATTGTAAAATTTTTCATTTTCAAATGCATGTCAATTTTTAAATATAACTAGCGTTTCTCATTGGTTGTAAACATCATTAATTATGACAACAAAAATAACTAAATTCGAAATTAATATAGAAAAAAAAATTTAAATGTTAGCAAGTCACTATATCATAATTATTAGTACTCATCTATGGGTAGTAACCATTGAGAAGTCTTCCATATGTATTTATATGCACATAAATAACTTTATATACACTATTATTAAGTTTTAAAAAGAATGTATGAAATAAAAAAGCATAACCATAATAAAAAGTGATAATATCAAGATAATCGAGATAATATAGTTATTAATATTAATTATAAAACAACGATGTAGGAAAGAATATTTTTTTTAATAAAACATTAATTTAATTTATAAAATACTAAATATTTTAAAAAATGCCATGAAAATATTTTTTCTCATGTTATGTTTGTTATTGTCATAAATTAAATATCAGAACATTTTAAGAATAATTCACCATTTATTTTATATATTTTGTTATGTATTTTCATAGACAAAATAAATAAAAATAGCATTTAGGGAACTAAATGATGCTATTTGAAAAAGTTAGGAAGCTAACTGATACAAAATCAATTTTTGAGACCTAAATATTTCAAAGGGTAAAAAATAGTACTGCAGCTGAAAATATCCCGGAACTAAAACTTGCAGAACTTGCGATCATACTTCCAACCAAAGCCATCATTTTAAGCGGCAAACTAGTCCCTGAAAAAGGGCAACAAAATAACTAAGGCGCGACTTGCAACAAAAAAAGAGAAAAAAATTAGTTATTACCCATTTTTTAATAATTTATTTATACCCAGTATATTTGACTCTCCTATTATACCCTTTCACGCAATTATTCTTTGACTCGTGCCATAGACCCAAATTTTTACACCTAGACATTTCTCAAACACTTCGGCACTGTTTTCCAGCAACTTCATCCATGCAACATACGCACCAGCCTATAACTTTTTCTCTCTGATCACTACGTACGAGAATGCAATGCCAAAATGCATTCATTAATGACATTTTATATCCATTTTTATAAGCAGTACCACCAATGAAGAAAAAGAATAGATTATGTGGTCTAAGGTGTTCTTCTATCATTGATTGGTGCACATGTATATATATACTAGATACAAGCAACGTTTAATATACACATTTGCTTAGTTTTATGTATAGAACTTGTTAATTATTTTTATTAAATTTATATTAATATCATATAAATTTTGAAATAAATATCTTATTTTAATTTAATAATTTATTTATTTTTATTTAAGTTTATGTTTGTTCTAGTTTTTGAATTTGGGAGTGACAACAAGAGATTATGTGGGTATTTGGTATGTGGTAAAGTAAAGAAATGAATGAGAATCTAAATCTCTTCCTATGTTTAGTTCAATTTTTAAAGAAGTAAAGTTAATAATTTATGTGGGTCCCGTAAAGTGAACCCTTTTGTACACAAAAGTTTAATATTACATCTATCCTAAGTCTCTCTATATTTTCCAAAACAGCTCAACTACTCAAAACAAACACCCCCGATATATTATATGTTTAATGTAATATTAAATATTATAAATAAATTTTAAATTTAAGTTTCTTGCTAGTTTTAAAAAAAAAAATTTGTTGCTAATTCACATTAGATTATATTATATGTTTAATATGATATTATTCTAATAAGTGAGTTTAACTTTAATTAAATTTTATTTAAAAACATATGATTTTATTATTTTTAAATAATTATCATTTTAAAATATCTAAAAAATATCATATTTTTATTTGTTTAATTATCTATTATATTTTAAAGTAATTATCATTGTAAAATATCTGAAAAATATCCGATTTTAATTTATTTAATTATTTATTATTTTTAAATAATTATCATTGTAAAATATCTCAAAAATATCCTATTTTATTTTTTTTAATTATTTATTTTATTTTATTTTATTTAAGTTTAAGTGTTTACAAACTACCGTTAAATATAAGAATATTCTTTTAAATATAAGAATATTCCGTTAAAGTTAACATTAAAAAAAAAACTGTTAAAACCAAGAATTTCTGTTATCTACACATTTATTATATAGAGGAGATATTTATAAAATGATCCTTAAGATTGAAAAAGTATTAGTATTAATTGTATTTGGTGCAATTAATGAACACTATATACATTATATATAATCATGTAAAGTAACATTTGATGATCACCAAAATATATACAATTATACTTCTAATTATTTAATTATGTATTTTATGTGCCAAAATGTCAACCACATGCCCCAAAATGTGTTATATTATTTCTTATAATATAATGTTATATTAAATAATGTGACAACTATAAGCTTAAAAATATAAATCATCTCTTTAAAATATAAACCACAATTCTTTAAAATTGAAACCATTAGGCTTAAAATCTAAATCATATCTCTTTCAAATGTAAACCACTAGGCTTCAAATCTAAACTATGTTTCTCTAAAATGTAAATCACTATGCTTAAAATCTAAACCACAGCCTTTTAAAATGTAAACCACAATCCTTTAAAATTTAAACCATAACTATTTAAAATGTAAACCACTAGGCTTAAAATCAAAACCACGTCTCTTTAAAATATAAACCACAACCATTTATATTCTCAACCACAATCCCTTAAAATATGAACCACAATCATTTAAAATTTAAACCACAATGCTTAAAATGTAAACCACTAGGTTTAAAACGTAAACTACAACCCTTTAAAATGTAAACCACAAGGCTTAAAATGTAAACCACTAGGTTTAAAACGTAAACTACAACCCTTTAAAATGTAAACCACAAGGCTTAAACTCTAAATCATGTCTCTTTAAAATGTAAACCACAATCCTTTAAAATACAAACCATAACTGTTAAAAATTTAAACCATAAGACTTAAAATACAAACCACGTCTATTTAAAATGTAAAACACTAGGCTTAAAATCTAAACCATGTCTCTTAAAAATGTAAACTACAAATCCTTTTAAAATATAAACCACAACCATTTAAAATTTAAACCAAAATCTTTCAAAATTTAAATCACAATGCTTAAAATATAAACCACTAGACTTAAATCTAAACCATGTATTTTTAAAATCTAAACCACAACCCTTTAAAATCTAACCCCTAGAGTAAAAGTTTTAAAATGTAAGCCACAACCCTTTAAAAATTAAACCACACAAGTCTTAAAATGTAGACCACATATCTTTAAAATCTAAACTACAACCCTTTTAAATATAAAGCTTAACCCTTTAAAATTTAAGGTACAATCCTTAAAATGTGATCGTGAAAATATGATACGCAAGTATACGTAATTGATTCGAGTAATATAGATAGTAAATAAAGTCGTTCCCATAAGGACTATCAACCAATTACCAATAAATGCTTTTAAATTTCTATTTGGCTGTCGAAAATAGAGTGATTTCTAAACTAAGACTTAAAATTAAAATAAACTTTGCAAAAGTAAAGATTGATTCAATAATTAAAAACCTAGGGTGTTAACTTCATAAACTTTTCATTCTATTAATTTTATTAATCAGTTGTAAATTTATTTCTTCCTATTCTAATAGCAGGTTAACATAAATTGATTCCTATTCTTTTTCAAGATATAAGATCTCAACCTATATGTAGGTTTTCTACATCTCTGTGATAAACTTAAACATATAGCAGGTGTTTGTTGGGGTTTTATGCCCTAATTAAAACCCAATTTCTTTGTAATCTCATTTATTATCATTAAAAGAATAGAAATCATTTTTTGACTTGGTCAATCACTTTGCTCACATGTTTTATTTTCATGATTATTTGTTTAATATAAACTTCTATTAAATCCCGAGCATATAGCTAATCGTATCTATAGTGACGTAATCACAGTGGAATATAAATATGATTATATGCTCAAATATAAGTTAGTCCTAATATTAGTCAGTGCATAGGATTTACACTGGCTTGCCAATCTACGATATGATTTACTTACACATCGTAGTGTTATGTTCTTTCCAGAACATTAGCAAAGACGATAAGATCAGATGTATTTGTTACATCGGACTGGACTGATTTTGACAGTAGATAGGATAAGTAAACATACCGTTATTATCTATTCTAGTCATATCATATAGTTGATCATAGGTAAATTCTGTTAACCCAAGATATGTTTCCAAGAGGGGGGGTGAATTGGAAATTTAAACTAATTTCGGAAATTGAAAACTTAATATGCCAAATTATGCATGTAACGCCCTACTTCCTTAGAGCTGTTACTAAGTGATTTTTAAGACAAAACAGTGTGCAATGAACTCGCTAACTGAGGTTTTGAGACAAAAGTGTGACTAATCAAAATTTAAGGCTGTAATCTTAGAAAATGCGTCGTTTCATTTAAAACTGCTAGTATTAAACATTTGGGATCCCAAAATAAGGTTTGAAAACTATTTATATCTTGAAATAAGTTTACAGTTGATAAATCATAAAATCATAGATTATTACAGCCATTTTCAAATAAACCCCCAACCAAAGCAGTCGGGCAGGCCAAACATGTACGCGTCGCTTCACGCTCTCCGTACTCATGGTTGGTTGACTCAGTCTTTGCCCTACCTGCAACACGGAGCACCCGTGAGCCGAAGCCCAGCAAGAAAACTCGTGCAGAACATAACATATGCAAATATATATGGTTAATCATATCAGATAATCCATAAATAAACAAGTCAACCATTAGACTAAGCAAACACGGCCATGCCGCCCCAGAGCCTTACCGAAGCCTGGGGTATCGGTTCTCACCGCGAGGATAACTCATGTATCCCTTGGGTCCCACCCTGAATATAGCATCCCATGTGCTAGGTGTTACTTTCGGCCCACGGCCGCCCCGGCCCACGCCGTACTCGGCCCTTGCCGTTCATTTCATCATAATCACACATATAGTACATTTAAAATAATCATTCACACACATCATGATTCATTTAAGGTTAAACATTTGCACACAACACAATCTGGGGCCATGCCCTGCAATCATCTCATCATGCAACATGCAATATAGGGCCATGCCCGGCAATCACACTATGGGCTCATGCCCTAACCTACGGGTGTTATAGTTTTCTTACCTTTCCAATCAATAGCTTAGATCACCTGACTCCTTGAGCACGATCCCACCCGAGCCTTAGCGCACACCTAGGCACAAACATAGGTCAAAGTCAACACCGAACCCCAAGTCCGAATACCTAGCCTCGGGACCAATCCCGAGCCCCCGGGAAGTCCCAAATCCCCAAAACAAAGTGGCGGAATCGAGCCCCGAACCCTAGGTCAAAATCCCTCATAAAAACCCAAAAATTCACCTCTGTGAACAGTGCAGCGCTACAGCGCTCTAAAGAGGGCGCTGTAGCGCTACAAGCAGAACACCCCTCCAGAAACAGGGACTAGCGCTACAGCGCCCACTGACTAGCGCTGTAGCGCTAGTTGCAGCCCAGAAATCCCAATATCGCATTTCTGCGATTTCTTTCACCCAATCTCAAACCAAACTTCCCCAAATCTTTACCAAACTCAAAATCAAGCTTATGAACACTCTCCATTCATCCCAAGCATCCCAAACCCTCAAATCTCAAGATCATTTATCCCAAATCTCAAAATCTACCATGAACAACCCTAAACCAGAAATTCAAGCAAACCACAAAGTTAAAGTCTTAGAAATCATACCATTGCTGCAAATTTCGACCTTGATTCAACCCTAGGCCTCCTTAGCTTGCTCTCCCTCAAAGCTTACCCAGAAATCCCCTGAGATTCCCATCAATCCAGCTCAAAACACAGCTCAAACCATCAAAACCCTTAAAACCGAAAATCTCTAAAACTTACCTCAAACATTGATGTGTTCTTGCCAAATCTTCAAGTATAACCCAAGATCCTTGATGCTCAGCCTATCCTTGCTCTCCACTAAGCTTTTCCCCAAGAAAAACGGAGAGGAACGGTGCAAGAACGCACAAACCGTTCCTTGAGAAAACCCCCCCTGTTTTCTCTCTTTTCTTTCTTTCCTTCTTCTTTCTTTTCTTTTTCTTTCAGCATTCCCTCTCTCTATAAAGCCTTATAAAAAAAACCTATCTCCAAAAGCCAAATGACCAAAACGCCCTCCCTATAAATTCTAAATCCTTTTGTTCAAGTAGGGCCATTTTAGTCATTCACCCAATTCTCGCTAATCCTCAAGTGTCTCTAATATTTTCCCGTTGCTTCCCAATACCTGATAAATCACCAAATAATTATCCCCCATCATCAAAATAAATCTCAATCTATTTCTCTGAATTCCTGTTCGTACCCCCAGGCTCGCCCCGAGCCGGGTATAAATTCCTGTCATCACTTTCCGCTAGCCTGCCCACTGGGATCGCCTCGAGTCACAAAGCACAGATACACCCACATACCACTGGGGTCTCAACAATCAACACATATCAATACAGTTATGCCCAACATGGACAAAATTACAATTATGCCCTTCTAACACGATCCGGGCCTACATGCACACTAACTTACATAGTCATGCATCTCAGATAAACAAATAGTCATATAACATGCTTTAAATCATAACCATGCATTTAAATCATTAAAATCACACATAAATCCCATCATGCCCTCCTGGCACGCTAATCAAGGCCCTTAAGCCTTATTAGCGAATTTGGGTCGTTACAATGCAATAAATCAAATTTATCAAGTAAAAGCAAATAATATGGCAATCAAATAGATATAGCAAATAATCAAATTTGTAATGTAAAGAGTTTAAGGTTAAGAAATTGCAAACTCTCGAATTTTACAAGGTTCGGTAGAACTAAGCCACCTACGTCCTTGGTCTTCAAAGATATGGACCTAGCTTGGACTTACACTATCGAGCCAAGTTAACGGGCTTGACTAACCCTTACAACCGGGAATTTTTCACCAAGGTATTTCCAAACCTCTTACAATAGTTTTCCACCACCAAGGACTATCAACCTCTTTTTCAGATTGTTGAAGTGCCAATCTCACTCTAACTGGGTTGTTTACAAAACCGGTGCCAACCTCACCTCAATCACAATATGGGAATGTGTTTGATATTACAAGCAAAAATCACTCTAGAAGTATGATGATACAATGAGAAACCTAGAGTGATTAGCAAGCACACTTAGAAGAAATAAATACAAATTTTGGCTCAAGTGTGTGAATATGTGTTTGGATGATTTAAACTTTGGGAGCTCTTTGAAATCAATGGATTAGGTTTGATATATGTAATAAATGCTCAGCCAACCCCTAATTTTGAGTGAAAAACGAGTTTATATAGAGTTTGGGAAAAAACTAGCCGTTTATAGTCGTTGGGGGTTACTTTTTGAAGCTGCCTGCCGCGAACCAGAAGTCCGGATGGGGAACCGGAATTCCGGTCTGGGAGCAACCGGAATTCTGGATGGCAGGCAGTGAGCAAAAGTTCAAAATATGCCTATTTTCCCGTTTTCCAATTATTTATAACTTTTAGCTCATTTATCCGATTTCAAAAATTCCAATTGCGTTACGACCGTATCGGGATGTATTTTCTTAAAAGTGAATTTAGGATGTCTAGTTCTCATTTTGAAAAATCACCATTTTTAGCACGTGAATGAGCCAAATTTTATACTTATGACTTAAAGTAAACTTGCAATCACTTTACAAGACTAAGAAATGAAATTAAACCTTTATCTTGAGTTTCTTGAGTCTTGAAATCCATTTCGGGTCATTTCCGGAAAATTTGGTAGAATGACCATTTTGCCCTTGGTCATAAGTTTGACTTTGAATTTGCTAATTCACTTTGGTTTTTGCTACAAAATCAACAAATCATTAGTAACAAATAATAATCAAATATTTGTTAATCAGCAAAACAAGGAGACTTAAGAGTTTGGGTCAACAATCTCCCCCTTTTTGATGATATCACATATTTGATTATTTTAAAAGGGAAAGGAAATATTTTTAAATATTAATATTAGATTAGCTCCCCCTTAATGTGTGCAAGGGTTTAAAAATTTGAAACTTTACCTTTGATTTTTACCTTACATGATTTTGTAAACTCCCCCTCAATTTATTACTCATAGTGAAATAAAAAGTTAGTCTTAAAATTGAGGTTTTTGCCAAAGTTAAAATAATCTCAATTAATTTCTCCCCCTTTTGATTCATCAAAAAGGGTGGCAAAGGAATTCACAAAATAAAACATAAGCAAACATAGATTAAACTTTATAAACATTCATACATAAGAAAGATAAGTGAATCCAAAATAACATCCAAGCAACAAGGTTTAAACTAGGTTTATCAACCAAACACAAGAAAGATAAACACACAAGGAGATAAGGCATAAAGCCATGCAAACACACAAGTACACATGATAAAATAAAACATGAAAGGATGCAAAAAGAGAAAACATGCAAATGCCTAAGATGATGAAGCCATTGAAGTGGAAGCAAGAAGAGAATGAGATTTTTGTAGAAAAAGGGAGGATGCAGTTAGGGTTTGAGGGAGTGATTTTTGAGAGGGAAGAGAGTGGTGGCTTGTATTTTAGGTTGTAGAATCAAAATGGGAGAATGGAACTCGTGGGTAGGGTTTTGATGGGGAAAAAATTGCATTTGAAAAGACCAAAAAGCCCTTAAGTGGCTGCTGTCTGCGCCAACCGGAATTCCGGTTGGTCTGTGCACAGGCAACCGGAATTCCGGTTGGTGCAGCAGCCCAGCCCCTTTTTCAAAAATGCGCCAAAATTCTTCGTTTTTAACCCAATTGACCCCAAACTTTGTCTAACACCTAAAATATGACAAAATGAATATGCTCAAACAAGAAAATCTGAAAAATGTTGAAAAACGACGATTTACGGTAAGCTTTTCGAAAAAGTTCAAGAAAGCTAAAAGCTTACCAAAAATGAAATCTATTCAACCAAATTGAAAAATTATTTTTCCAGAAGTTCAAGAATATTAAATATGAGGTGTGTGAAGTGACGGAATCGAAAAATATTGAAAATTGAGAATTTACGGTAGATTTTTCGAAAAATGCCTTAAAAGGCCTTGAAAAGTAGAAATCTACCAAAAATGAGTTTTATGCAACCAAATCGAAAAATTCTTTTTGCAATAGTTCAAATATGTTAAATGTGAGGTGCTCAAACTGATGGATTTGAAAAATGTTGAAAATTGAGTATGTTTGGCGAAAAACACTCATTTAGGCAAAAACTAACAAATTTTCAATACTTAGCATACCTAAAAATTGTTCAAAGAGTAATTCAAGCATAGCAACCCTATAGGCATACTAGATAAACTTATTTAGACATGTTCAAACACATAAACACATATACTAAACACGTATGAAAAAATTCACATATTCACTCAATTAAAAATGAGTTCAAAGTTCACCAAAAATTCATACCATGACCTATAATTTGTTATTCTCAAAGACATATATCTAATAGGTCAAGTATTAAAAGACTTTGCATATTTATGCATTAGAATCATATTATAGTGAAAGTATATATGCATAAGTAAGTAAGGAGAGATATGATATTCAAGTAGCTAGTAAACCTTAAATTTCATTTATGTTGGTCATTCCTAGGTCTCTTCTAATAAAACTAAATCTCTCATCACTAAGAGGCTTGGTGAAAATATCTGCTAGTTGGAAATCGGTGCTCACAAAATCTAGCATAATGTCACCTCTTTGGATATGGTCTCTAAGGAAGTGGTGCCTTATATCAATATGCTTGGCTCTAGAATGCAAGATTGGATTCTTAGAGAGGTTAATGGCACTAGTATTGTCACACTTTATGGGTGTACATTCAAAATCAACATCAAAATCCTTAAGAGTTTGTTTCATCCAAAGTATTTGAGCACAGCAATTACCGGCGGCAATGTATTCGGCTTCGGTTGTGGATAGAGCTACTGAGTTTTGTTTCTTGCTAAACCATGACACTAAAGAGTTTCCTAGAAAGTGACATGTTCCACTAGTACTTTTCCTATCCGTCTTACAACCGGCAAAGTCGGCATCCGAGTAACTAATGATTTCAAAGTTTGAGTTCTTGGGATACCAAAGCCCTAGATTCATTGTGCCTATCAAGTATCTAAAGATTCTCTTATCGACACTTAAGTGGGATTCCTTGGGACATGATTGGTACCTAGCACATAGACCAACACTAAACAAAATATCGGGTCTACTAGCGGTTAAATATAATAATGAACCAATCATACCTCGATACTTGGTGATGTCAACATCCTTACCACTTTCATCCTTGTCCATCTTTATGGAGGTGCTCATAGGAGTTTTCATGGACTTTGCATTGGCCAAGTCAAACTTTTGAAGTAGATCCTTGATGTACTTGGATTGACTTATGAATATTCCATCCTTTTGTTGCTTTATTTGAAGTCCAAGGAAAAAGTTGAGCTCTCCCATCATGCTCATCTCGAATTCACTATGTATACACTTTGAAAATTCTTCACAAAGAGCATCATTAGTAGCACCAAAAATAATATCATCAACATAGATTTGTACTATAATAATGTCTTTTGATTTTCTTTTAATAAAAAGTGTATTATCCGCTTTTCCCATTGAAAAACCATTTGAGATAAGAAAAGTGCTTAAACGATCATACCAAGCTCTAGGAGCTTGCTTTAAACCATATAAAGCTTTCTTTAATTTATAAACATGGTTAGGGTATTTGTGATCTTGAAAACCGGGGGGTTGAGAGACATAAACCTCTTCCATAATGTATCCATTTAAGAAAGCGCTTTTAACATCCATTTGATACAAGACAAAATTCTTGTGGCATGCAAAAGCTAATAACATTCTTATGGACTCAAGTCTTGCTACCGGGGCAAAGGTCTCCTTATAATCAATTCCTTCTTCTTGATTGTAACCGTGGGCCACTAATCTAGCCTTGTTACGCACAATGACCCCATGCTCATCTACCTTATTTTTATAGACCCATTTTGTTCCAATCACCGATTGGTGTAACGGTCTTGGAACTAACTCCCAAACACCATTTCTAATAAATTGATTTATTTCTTCTTGCATAGCTAGAAGCCAAGATTCATCGAACTCGGCCTCTTTAAAATTCTTTGGTTCAATTTGAGAAATAAAAGCAATGAAATTACACAAGTTTCTAAGGGAGTTTCTAGTTGTGACTCCTTGTGAAGGATCACCTAGAATTTGGTCTATAGGATGAGCACTTTTGAACTTCCACTCATGTGGAAGGTTAGAATCCATACCTTTGCTTTCATTTACCTTTTCCACGGGTGGTTCCTCTTTGGGAGTTTGTGATGGAGCGTTAGATGATTCTCCAATGTCAAGATTTTGAACCCCTTCTCCCAAACCTACAACATCATCATCTACACTTTTGCTTGTAGGAGGGTTAGACTCATCAAATACAACATGAATAGATTCTTCAACAACATTAGTTCTTTTGTTATAAATTCTATAAGCTTTACTATGTGTTGAATAACCTATAAAAATTCCAACATCGGATTTTGCATCAAATTTTCCAAGGTTGTCCTTGGTGTTCAAAATATAACATTTACATCCAAAAACTCTAAAATATCCAATGTTGGGTTTTCTCCCTTTCCAAAGCTCATAAGGGGTTTTATTCATGTTAGGCCTAATGAAAACACGGTTCAAAATATAACAAGAAGTATTGACGGCCTCGGCCCAAAAATATTTAGGTAATGAGATTTCATTGAGCATTGACCTAGCCATTTCTTGAATTGTTCTATTCTTCCTTTCGACAACTCCATTTTGTTGTGGAGTTCTTGGAGCCGAAAAGTTATGGTTAAAACCATGTTCATAACAAAACAATTCTAAGGTATCATTGTCAAACTCTCCACCATGATCACTCCTAATGGAGGTGATTGAATACCCTTTTTCATTTTGCACACTCTTACAAAATTTAACTAAATTTTCCAAAACATCATTTTTGAGTTTCAAAAATATAACCCATGTAAATCTAGATAAATTTTCAACAATCACAAATGCATAGTATTTACCACCTAGACTAGCAATTCTTGAAGGACCGAATAAATCAATATGAAGCAATTGCAAAGGTCTAGAGGTTGAAATCTCTTTCTTGGAATGAAAAGATGTTTTAATTTGTTTTCCAAATTGGCATGCATCACAAAGTTTATCTTTAACAAAAGGAATAGATGGCAAACCAACAACAAGATCTTTTCTAACCAACTTTGAAATAGAATCCATACTAGCATGTCCTAATCTTCTATGCCACAACCAAGAATTATCATTCATAACGGTTAAACATTTATTTTTGCTATCAAAGGAATCAACATCAATAACATAAACATTATCCTTCCTTTCTCCAACAAAAATAACTTCATTGGTTGAAGCATTTTCAATGGAGCATTTTGAGGATTAAAAAACAACATGAAAATCTTTATCACATAGTTGACTAATGCTAAGTAAATTATGTTTAAGGTTATCAACAAAAAGCACATTTTTAATACATAGAGAGTATACGTTACCGATATCACCAATGCCCAAGATTTTTCCTTTTGAATTGTCTCCAAAAGTGACAAAACCACTTTCCTTGCTCTTAAAACTTGAAAATCTTGATGGGTCACCGGTCATATGCTTTGAACAACCACTATCCAAGAACCACAAGCTTTTGTTCTTCCTTGTTGATTCCTACAAAAGTAAAATCATTTTTTGGCCTTTGGTACCCACATAAATTTGGGTCCTTTCTTGTTAGTTTTGGAACCCTTTGGTACCTATTTGGTCTTGCCTAGATATGCATATCTCTTTACATGACAATATGAAATAGTATGACCATCTTGGTTACAATATGTGCATGTAAAGTGTGGTAGGCTAGTTGGTTTTACAAAGAAGTTTCTCAAAAATTTTTGTTTCCTACTAGGATCATATCCAATACCACATTTTCCAAAACCACAAGATTGACTCCCTAGCATAAGTTCATAGCCTTCTTTACCTTTTGTAAAAGTATATATGTCATTCTTAAGGCTTTTTACATTAGCATGCAACTTAACAATTTCTTTCTTATATGAGGAACAAGTAGCACATTGAGATTTAGCCAAAAGTTTCTTTTCATTTAATTTCAAAATCTAAATTTCCTTTAATAGCATGTTGGTCTTTTCTCTAAGGGTTTGGTTTTTAGCAAGCAATTTTCCAAAATCATTAAATAGTTCCTTAAATGAATTTGACAACTCATCATATGACATTTCTAAGTTATCATCATCATTTTCACTATCACAATCACTTTGGTTAGAAATGCTTACCCCATCATCAAGTGCCATCATGCACATGTTTGCTACTTCATTCTTCTCCTCATTGTCGGAGTCCTCCTCATCACTATTGAGCCAATCCGCCAACATTGCCCTTCCTTTGTATTTATTCTTCTTCCTCATTGGGCAATCCATTTTCATGTGACCGGGCTTCTTGCATTCAAAGCAAATTGGTGGATCATCTTTGCTTTTTCTTTCTTTTTCTTTTGAGTCACTTCCTCTTTGTGGCTTCTTCCCAAAGTTCTTCTTCAATTTCATGAACTTTTTGTATTTCTTAGAGAAGAGTGCCAAGTCCTCCATGTCACTACATAGGCTATCCTCATCATCTTCACTAATGGCACGGGAGGAGGAAGACTTGAATGCAATAGTCTTCTTTTTCTTCTCAACTTCCTCTTCATCTTGTGCACTCATGAAAATTTCATGGTTCATGAGTGAACCAATTAGTTCTTCCAAGGGAAGTGTTGAGAGATCCTTGGCTTCTTGAATGGCAATCACTTTGCCTTGATAGGCTTTGGTGAGAATTCTCAAAATCTTGGTCACCATCTCCTTTTGTGAAAGTACCTTGCCAAGAGAATTCAAACCATTAGTGATAGTAGTGAAATGAGTATACATGTTAGCAATAGTTTTATCCGCTTTCATCTTAAAGTTCTCATATTGAGTGGAATAAATTTGAATTTTAGTTTCCTTCATAGCATTTGTTCCTCGATGAGTGACTTCAAGCATTTGGGTTATATATGATTGAGTAACAATTATGGTTGTAACAATGGATAATTAATAACATATCTATATTGCTTATAGAGCGTTCTATGAATTCAAGAGTGCAGTTCCGAGTCTTTAGGGGAGTCACGAGGAATTAATAAGTTAGTAAATTTATTTGTTAGATTTATGATACCTTATTGGAGTTTGATTTCATAGGCCCATGATCCTCACTTACCTTGGATAAAATCACCTAGATAGTCTCAATTAATTGATTTAATATCAAATAGAATTATCAAAGTTGACCAGGTCAATTTTGGATAGTTTCACAGAGTTATACAATTTAGAGAAGAAAAGAGAAATTATGGCAGATTTTTTTAATTAAGATAAATTGATATCTAAATTAATAAATAAGTTTAAATCAAGGTTCAAATTATAAATAATTAATTTGATAAAATATTTGAATAATTATTTAATTAATTAAATCAATAGAAAATAATACAAGCATTGATTTTAAGTCCAACGAGCTTATAATCAAATGGGAAATTTCACGGGCCTAAAGCCCATGATAAGTTCGACCTAGGGCTGTTAATCGGCTATTATTTTATTGAATTTTTAATTAAATAAATGACCTAATTGAGTCTATGAAAGGAATGCTAAGAGAGAGTTGAAAACATAAGTTGAATCAAAAGTTTCTGAGAAGATTAGAAGATCTATTAGGTTTTAGATTCTCTCTACTACATAAGTCATTTTCTAAGCCTCAATTTTTCTCTTATATTCTTATTCTCTCTGTATCTATCTTATGTGTTGAGAATTGCCCACCCTAGTCTAGGTGATTCTAAGGATATATTGGAAGACTGTGAAGAAATTAGAAGAACAGTTCATTTTCTTGATAATACTCAGCGACAGAAATGATACAAGAGTTAGAGAAACTAAAGGAATGACTCTTTCATTCCGCTACGTATACTGTAAGTATTCTTATCATTGTTTCTTTTTCATTTCAATTTTAGAAACTTGTTCTAGGTTGTCTCATATTAACTTTTATTTAATATTAGATTTACATGAAAATAAATAAAGATCCTGCATAAGTTTTCCTAACAGCTGGCCTCAGAGCCTTTGATAATCTTTATTTTCATGCATGAACATGGTAAAATTGAATTATTTGATGTGTTGAGTAATTGGGTGGATTTAATGTATTTTATGATGCATATTGAATTTTATGTGATTATTAGCATATTTTTGTTATTTTATTGTGTTTTCTTTGCAAATATTTTTTTTTATATAAATACTTTATTTGATGTAAATCATGGTAAAAATTATTTAGAAAATGTTTTTGGCTTGAAAAATTGCACAAATTTTATAATTTTTTTTCTCGGGCAGTGGTCGTGGCCACCAGTTTTCACTGGCCACGCCCTAGGTAATAGCAGCTAGTGGCCGCGAACACCATAAACCTCTGGCCGCGGCGAGTGCACGAAAAATGCCCAGAATCGTCCTGTGGCCGCGACCACCAACTTTCACTGGCCGCGCCCTGCGTTAATTTTATTTTCCTTAAAATTTAATTTTTGAATGTATTTTTAATTGAATAATACAAAAATATTAGATATTTTCTATTATTTAAAAATATCCTTTTTAAAATATGATATTTTTGTTGTTTGATATTTTAAAAATAGATATTTTCTACAAATATTCAAATTCAAATTTAAAAATAGGTTAACTAATTGATTTTAAATATTTTAATATATTAAATATTAGAATTAAGTTATCAGATATTTAAGATATTTTTTTAAATATGATATTTGAAAATAATAATATCTGATTATTCTATAGATTTTAATATTTAAATTATTTGAAGTTTGAAAATTTGTTAGATAGATATTTTTATAGATATTTGAATTCTTTTAATTGTTTAAGATATTTTTTTTTTCAAAAATAGCAGATGATATTTGTTTTAAAAATTTATAACTGGTTAGATTTTAAAAAATATCACGTTTTTCAAACCACTTAATAAAATATTTTTTAATAAATGGGATTTAAATGAACTTTGGTTAATTGTTGATAAATCCTATTTAAATTAAATTAATAATTTTGAAATTAACCTAAACCAAGTTGATTGTTGATAAATGAAATTTAAATTAATTTTTGTTAATTGTTGATAAATTTCATTTAAATTGACTTATTTTTTGTAAAAATTTAATTAATTTGATTTTTTTGTTAAATTCTAGATAATTAATTGTGGTATTTTTTTCAAATGAAATAAATTGTGGTATTTTTGCATAAATTCATAGACTTGCTCATATAGTAACATGATTAGGCCCATCCAATTATAACATGTGTTGTTTGCACTATATGTGGTATTTTTGCAATTGGGCTTAGATGCATATAGTGACCCATATGTTTGCTAGATATATGGATTTTTGACAAATAAAATATTCATAAAATGATAGGTTTTATTTGGGCACATTAGAAAATGTAAAGTTTAAATTCTTCTCTTGTGGGTGATTCCACTTGTGAAGAGCCATTTTCTTTACATGACTATAGTGAGCCTAATCAATTAATAACAATTAATAAAATGAAGGTTTAAATTCCTGTCTTTTGAACCTTGTATGGAAGTAAAGAGGCCTTAGTAGTGGGAACGACATACTGAACCCAGCCCTCCTCCATACGAGCCCAATCGTTAAGGCCCATTTACCTGAGTTGGACTTAATTGTATAGGTTCATTATATTAGTTAAACCTAAATATTGATTAGCAACAAATTAATTATAAATTAATTGAAGTTGTTTCAATGTGACACTTTAGAATTATTAAGAAATTTTAGGACTTTGGTTTTAAAAAATTAATCTTTTCAATTTTTTGGAGAACCATAGTCCTTAATTTTAAAAAATTAATAATAAAAATACTATTGGTATAATGAGCTTATTTTAATGATTATATTCGATCTCCATTGTTTGTTTAACAAAGTCAATAACTTAATGGGGCCTCGAGACGCTTTGATTCGTCCCCCTACGAAAGGTGTTCATTAGTTATTTTGACAAGGTTAGATTTCGAAAGATAGATAATAATAGGTCAAATTCTATTAGACTCACCCCTATGATGACTACTAGGACTAAATCTATTGATTATCGAAACTTTGAGTCTAGCTCATAAAATAAGAGATTTTGTTTTCTTATTTTTTTCGAAGAGTAGGTTGTTAATAATGGCGTCCATTATTAAATAAATTTACAACTTTATTTAACTAGTGGTATTTTTTGACTCTCGCCAACCGGGACAAGGATATCATACATTAGTTAAAAACCTAAAGAAATAGAGACATGATTATTTTTGGTATTTTTTTTCATATCTTACATATTTTGGTATATGTTGTACTATTTCTTGAAATTAGAGTGAATAGAAGTTTTATTGAGCAAAAGTGATTGATTTCTATTTTATTGATAATTTGTAGTATCATTAGGGCTGTGTCTACTCACATCGTTTCTCAACTTTCGATGGAGAAACTCATTGGAGAAAACTTCCTCAAATGGAAGCAAAACATCAACATTGTGTTGATTGGTGACAACTCCAAGTTCGTCATGACTGAGGAATTCCCAGAAGTTCTAGCTGAAGGAGCTACCAAGTTTGTGAGAGATAAGTATGAGCGTTGGCAGACGGCTAACAACAAGACGCGGTACTACTTGTTGACTAGTATGGTCGACACTCTCAAGACAAAGATGGAGAATGTCGAGACGGCCTACAAAATCATGGATCATCTCCAAGACATGTTTGGTGCCAAGTCAGCGCAGACTCGTTTTGAGGCCACCAAGAAATATGCCAATGCTCGGATGGCACCTTCTCAACATGTTCGTAATCATCTGATCAAGATGAAAAACTACTTTCAGGATGCTGAAGTTCATGGAGCAACAATAGATGAGGAGACTCAAGTCAGCTTAATCCTCAACAGTCTCCCTCCAGCTTTCCTGCCATTCACCACCAACTATGTGTTGAATAAACTCAACTATGGTGTGACGTAGCTCATGAATGAGCTTCAGAATTTTGAATCTATCATGGGTGGACCAAGTAAGGGAGGAGAAAAGAAGACAACAACTACTACTCTTGCTGATCCAGCTAAGGCTGAAGCTAACCAAGCTTTGTCTTCGAAAGCTGGAAACAAGAGGAAAGGTGGACAAAACAACAACCCCAAGCCTGCAAATACGAGTGCACAACCAAATGCACAGACGCCTAAGGGGAAGAACAAGAAAAACTAGAAAGGTAAAGGTAAGTGTTTTCACTGCAAAGAGAAGGGGCATTGGAAATAGGATTGCCCCAAGTTTCTAGCAGTTAAAAACAAAGCTTCTTGAATCGTGGGATGAAGTGGACAAAGGTAGCTTAAAGCTTAGAGTTGGGAACAGAGCGTTCAATGCAGTCCAAGCTAGAGGAAGAGCTCATTTGAAGTTCGAAAATAAATTTTTAATTTTAAATGATGTATTTTTTATTCCGGATTTTAGTAGAAATTTAATTTTAGTTTCCATGTTGCAATTAGAACAATTTGTTATGACTTTCACAAGTTCTAATGTATAAATTTCTTTCAATGGATCACAATTGTGTATTGCATGTTTGGAAGACGAGTTTTATACTCTGCGATCTAACGAACCCATCGCTCTTAACAATGATTTATTGAAAGTAGCTAAACCTAGGACCAATAAACGTCAAAAGACCGAAAATGACAACATGATGTATTTATGGCATTTGAGACTAGGTACATTGGCTATGATAGAATTCAAAGACTTACCTGTCTATGAATCTTGTCTAGAAGGCAAACTGACCAAGCGTCCATTCTTTGCAAAGGGTGATAGGACCAAAGAGACCATTTGGAATTATGCATTCAGATGTTTGTGGACCTTTGAATGTACAAGCCAGGGGTGGTTTTGAGTATTTCATCACTTTCATTGATGATTACTCTAGATACTCATGTCTTTAACATAATGCATAGGAAATCAGAAACATTTTCAAAGTTTTAGGAATTCTTAGCTATGGATCAAAACCAATTAGGTAAAACATTAAAGATCTTGTGATCTGATAGGGGTGGAGAATATTTGGATATACAGTTCCAAGATCATTTAACTGAACTTGGGATTTTATCACAACTTACTGCCCCAGGTACTCCGCAACAAAATGGTGTAGCGGAACGTTGGAATAGAACTTTATTGGAAATGGTTAGATGCATGCTTAGTTACTCCACTCTACCAACTTCGTTATGGGGACATGCAATTGAAACTGCGAACGACATTCTCAATGTTGTGCCGTCCAAATCAATCCCCAAAACACCTTTAGAACACTGGAATGGTCGTGAACCTAGTTTACGCCATTATAAAATCTAGGGGTGTCTCGCCCACGTCCTGAGGAAAAAGGAGGGAAAGCTAGAACCGCGAACTGAATTTTGCATGTTTGTTGGCTATCCTAAAGGTACTCGGGGCGGACTTTTCTATAGTCATTTAGAAAAGAAAGTGTTTACTTCTACGAATGCTACTTTTTTGGAAAATGACTATGTCCAAAACATCAAACCACGCAACAAAGTAGTTTTAGGGGAGATGGTTAAAGAATTGACTCCAACCAATGTTCCATCGTCTTCAACGCGAGTTGATGATGAAATTACCACTCTTCATGTCCAATCGACGCAAGTCGATTTAAATGAAGAAAGTACCACTGTTCATGAGCAAACAGTCACGGAGCCTCGTTGTAGTGATAGGGTTTCTAGGAACCCAGTTCGCTATGGTTTGGATGGCGAAACCAATATGGTTGTTGGTGACACTAGTGATGATGATCCGTTGTCTTTCAAACAGGCAATGGCTAGCCCGTAAAAGGAACTATGGCTCGAAGCCATGAAACAGGAAATAGAGTCCATGAACTCAAATTTCGTCTGGGATCATGTGGAAGCACCTAATGACTTTAGGGCCATTGGGTGCAAGTGGATCTACAAGAAGAAACGAGGTGTTGATGGAAATATCGAGACTTATAAAGCTCGATTGGTGGCAAAGGGTTATACCCAAAGAGAAGGTGTGGACTGTGAGGAAACTTTTAGTTTGGTAGCCATGCTCAAGTCCATTCGCATCCTCCTATCCATAGCAGCCGCTCTCGACTATGAGATCTGGAAAATGGACGTCAAGACAAATTTTCTTAATGGAAAGCTTGACGAAGTCATTTATATGGATCAACCAAAAGATTTTAAAGTAGCTGGTCAAGAAGGAAAAGTTTGCAAGTTGAATAGGTCCATCTATGGACTTAAGCAAGCTTCTCGTTCTTGGAACCTTAAGTTTGATGAAATAATCAAAACCTATGGCTTTGAACAAAATATTGATGAACCTTGTGGTTACCAACTGATGGAAAATCAAGTAGTGGTATTCCTGGTTCTTTATGTAGATGATATCTTACTCATTGGAAACAATGTTAAGAAATTGTCAGATGTGAATAATTGGCTGAGCACTCAATTCCAGATGAAGGATTTGGGTGAAGCAAGTTATGTTCTTGGTATCCAGATCATCAGGGATAGAAAGAACAGAATCTTAGCTCTATCTCAAGCAACTTACATAGATAAAATGCTTAAGCGTTTCTCAATGAAAAATTCCAAGAAAGGACGTTTACTGTCTCGCCATGGAATTCATCTTTAAAAGAAGTAGTCTCCCCAGACTCCTGAAGAGGAAGATGCAATGAGAACATTTCCTTACGCATCTGTAGTTGGAAGTCTGATGTATGCTACGTTGTGTACTAGAATAGATATCTGCTATGCAGTGGGAGTAGTGAGCAGGTATCAGTCAAACCCAGGACCAGAACATTGGATATCAGTTAAGCATATCCTGAAGTTTTTAAGGTGGATTAGGGATTATATGTTAGTCTACAAGGGTGGTGTTCTAAACCCTGTAGGCTACACTGATTCAGATTTTCAGACTGATGTTGATGACAGGAAGTCTACTTCTGGAATGGTGTTTACTCTTGGGGGTGGTTCTGTGATATGGAGAAGCATAAAGCAGTCTGCAATGTCAGATTCCACCATGGAGGCTGAATACATAGCTGCGTAAGAAGCAGCTAAGGAAATAGCCTGGCTAAAGAAGTTCTATTTAGATCTTGGTGTTATTCCAGAAATGGATAAACCGCTTGTGTTGTTTTGTGACAACACAGGAGCGATTGCCAACTCGAAAGAACCTCGTAGTCACAAGAGGAGTAAGCATATAGAAATGAAGTATCACATTATTCGAGAATATGTGGCCAGGGGAGATGTGAAGGTTATGAAGATTGCATCTAAAGACAATCTTGCGGATCCGTTTACAAAGACACTACCAGAAGCTACATTTGATAAGCATATCAAAGAAATGAGATTAGTAGAATTAAGACATTAGTTTCAATTAGTGTAAGTGGGAGTTTGTTGGGATCTTATGCCCTAATTAAAACCCAATTTCTTTGTAATCTCATTTATTATCAACAAAAGAATAGAAATCATTTTTTGACTTGGTCAATCACTTTGCTCACATGTTTTATTTTCATGATTATTTGTTTAATATAAACTTCTATTAAATCCCGAGCATATAGGTAATCGTATTTATAGTGACGTAATCACAATGGAATATAAATATGATTATATGTTCAATATAAGTTAGTGCTAAGATTAGTCAGTGCATAGGATTTACACTGGCTTGCCAATCTACGATATGATTTACTTACATATCGTAGTGTTATGTTCTTTCCAGAACATTAGCAAAGACGATAAGATCAGATGTATTTGTTACATCGGACTGGACCGATTTTGATAGTAGATAGGATAAGTAAACATACCGTTATTATCTATTCTAGTCATATCATATAGTTGACCATAGGTCAATTCAATCTCAATTCTGAGTGGTTAGTATTCTAACTGATTGTATTATTTGAGTTCTTTGACTTGTTCGTTACCAGCTTACCCTACAGACTAGCCCATACTTACATCTTGGGAACTCGGTAGTATAATTGAGTGGGAGTGTTAATCATAGATATGAACATCTATAGCTTCTGATGAAGAAATGAAACGATGATTCCCTTTTAGTTTGGTTCAAGGTGCTAAATGATAGAGATCTCATTTCAGTAATTAATATTAGTTTACTGAAATATCATTGACAAGGAACTAAGTGTTTTAAGGCTAAAATACAATGAGGGGTAAAACGATATTTTAGCCCCATCTCTTTGTAGACCGTTTATAGAGGATTGAGTGACAATTATGGTTGTAACAATGGATAATTAATAACGTATCTATATTGCGTATAGAGCGTTCTATGAATTCAAGAGTGCGATTCCGAGTCTTTAGTGAAGTCACAAGGAATTAATAAGTGAGTAAATTTATTTGTTAGATTTATGATAACTTATTGGGGCTTGATTTCATAGGCCCATGGTCCCCACTGTATCTTGGATAAAATCATCTAGATAGTTTCAATTAATTGATTTAATTATCAAAGTTGACCAAATCATTTTTGGATAGTTTCATAAAGTTATACAATTTAGAGAAGAAAAGAATAATTATGGCAGAATTATTAATTAAGATAAATTAGTATCTAAATTAATAAATAAGTTTAAATGAAGGTTCAAATTATAGATAATTAATTTGATAAAATATTTGAATAATTATTTAATTAATTAAATCAATAGAAAATAATACATGCCTTGATTTTAAGTCCAACAGGCTTATAATAAAATGGGAAATTTCACGGGCATAAATCCCATGATAATTTCGACCTAGGACTGTTAATTGACATTTATTTTATTGATTTTTTAATTAAATAAATGACCTAATTGAGTCTATAAAAGGAATGCTAAGAGAGAGTTGAAAACATAACTTTGTTAGTTCATAACTTGAAATTTACTTACCCAATTGTTACCAAAATTTCCAATTCCATTTTTGGTATGCCTTTCAGTTCTTTGTAAAATCTTAGGTCAAAAGGAACATTTTTTATTGGTGAAATTATTTTCCAACAATGAGGTAAAAATGACATTATTTTCAAGTTCTTAATTTTTCCAAACTTTGACACTTAATCACTTTCAAAATGTTCAGTATTTTCTTACCAAATTTTACAGTGGACTACTAGTTTATGTAGATAATATGTCCACCAAATTTTAGAAAAAGCTGGGTTTGTTTGTTCTATACAGTGGCTGTCCAAACTTGGTCCCGAAATTAAGAATATGAAAAAATAGTTTTTACCTAAACTTTGAAATAGCATAACTCACTCATTTTTAAACATTTTTGAATGCTTCAAAAGCTCAATTTTATGTACTCAATATCAAAAACATCATAGTACAATTAAATTTTACAAAATCAATATATAGTGGATGCTTGATCCCTTGGAATTCACAGCTCAAAACATGTATTTTGTTTTAGAGTTTCCTATAAAACCCTTGGGGGTTTTGGTCCCTATTTTTAAAAGTCAACACACAAGCATCATAAAAATTATAAAACAACTACTATAACCTTATTATATCACCAATAAGAAACTTTAAGTATTAACTATACAAAATAATTCTTAAAACTAAAAACCATACAATAACAACCATAAAAGTAAACTTTTTACCTCTTGTTGTTCTTGCTTAAGGTTTGGATCTTCCTATTAGCTTTGGCTCCTTCAAAACCCTTTCAAAACCTTAACCAACTCCCCCAAATACATATATAATCTTCTATTGATAAATCTATGGTTAAAACATTACAAGAATCTAGTTTTTTGAAACTTTACCTTAGGGAAACCCTTTCTAGACCAAGGCTTAGCTTCCAAGCCTTCTTAGTGTTCTTGAGGTTGAAGATGGAGAGAAAACTTGATAGAGAGTTTTCAAATAAGATTAGAGTAATTGTGAGAGAGAGAGGGTCGGATTTGGGGGGGGGGGGGGGGGGGTTAGAAGGGTTTAGACTACTCTAAAATATCCTAAAACACTTGAGTATTTTTACTATCCACTTGCCCTTATCCCTAATATTTAAAATGGGATTTAAAACTTAATTAATTTTTTTCACACCATTTAAAACCCCACATGGCCGGCCACCTCTTCGTATGTATGCATTTACATATTTTTTTTATAAAGGTGAATCAATATTTCCTAAGAAGAAAAATCCAAATTGACTTTCTACAACCTTTTTCACTCTTATTAAGTTTTAAAAACAAAACTTAACACATAATAATTAAATTAAATGTCTCAAGGTCCATTCATGGAATAAAATTCCTCATTTCGATAAAATTAAGCATTTAACACAAAATGCCCTAAAATTTCCATTTTCCCTTAGGTTTATTATTTTTTACCAAAATTTAATTTTTATCAATGTATTTTATGCCCAAAATATATTTCCAGAGTTTTTCATTTTATTTTCCCAGATTTTTATCTGATTAGGGTTTTTGTGTCTGTCCAAGACCGAAAGTCTTCTCTTGACTTTTAATCACAAAATTCATAATTTGGTTAGCAATAACTCATGGAAATAAATTCCAAACAAATATAATATTATTTAAAAAATATTCTTAACTCGGGGAAAAAAATCCCGACTCGAGTTGTGTAAAGGTACCCGAAACGCAGGACGTACACTGAGCACTTAGCTCTGTTCTGTATACTCTCTCTCCCTCAAAAGTAATTGCTCTCCTTAGTATTTTGGAAGAGTTTTTCCTAGGGCACCAAGCTTGGAAGTGATTCAAGTTGGGATTGAAGCTTGTTATTGCAGATTGAGGCTATCAGGGACCTTATAACGCTGAAGGATTCGAGTTTGCAGAGAAATTTAAGGTTAGCTAGCTGTTTTCTGTTGAGTTATTTTGGTTTTGGGAAAGTTCTTAAGAATTTTGATTTTGATGGGTCCATGGCATATGTTAGTGTTAATTCGTAAGTTTGGTGGGTTGTATTACTAAACTGTGGTGGAGATTAGGCTCGAAATCGGTTAGAACCCTGTGTTTGGGGTGATTTGATTAGGTTTACGATTTCTGAAAATTGCGATTTCTGAGTTTATCACAGTAGAGCAACAACGCTTGGTAGGAGCGAGGTAACCCATTCGAATGTCTTCGAGGGTGGGTTTCCCTCAGACCACCATGGCACCGCGACCCTTAGTAAGGAGCTCCGCAGCTCAAAATGGGAAGAAATTTTGGGTAAAACACTCAGCCAATGGAGCCCCGCAGTCCTTAGTCGTGGGCGTCGCGGCTCAAAATGCTTATGATTTTTTGGAGGCTTCTTGGCCTATTATGGGGCGTGGCGCAGCTAGGGGGCACCGTGGCACTAAATGTGATTTTAGAGTATGTAGGTTTTGAGTTTTGGGAAACCAAATCGAAGGCTCGGGGATGATTCCGCTACCCGGTTTAGTCGATCTAAAGTCTTGAGGGCTAGGACTTGGTCTTGAAGCCCTTTATCAGATTAAGATCTTCATGAATATTTTGCTCCATGTGTTATGAATAGGGACCACCACTAGGCTCAAGAGGAAAGGATCATACTTGGGGTCACCTTATTAAATCGATGAGGACTCGAGGTAAGAAAACCGACACTTGCACTGAGTATAGGACATGAGCCCTAATTATAGGACACGGTATGACCATGTCATGAATTTGTTTAAAGTTAAATGTCTGCTTTGTATAAACCTTTGTTGCTATAACTGCTTGTACTGATTGGTTATGATCGTGATCGATCGACCGTGAGGCCGTTATCGGCATTACATGCGTAATGTAGGACATAGTGGCAGAGCCATTACAAGGGTACGATATGCGCTGTAGTGGCGGGGCCATTGCAGGGGCACGATATGCATCTGCTCGACATGAGTCATATACTGATTGGAAAATTAATGCGAACCTGTGGTGATTATAAAGTACGAAGTACATGTTAATGTCTATTTGGATATTTGTTCTTCTTGTTTGGATTTTCTTTCTGAGCCTTGGCTCACGGGTGCTGTGTGGTGCAGGTAAGGGCAAAGGAAAGATGGACCAGCCATGAGTTGTAGAGCTGTAGGAGCAACATGTCCATACTCAGCCTACTCGGCTACCACAGTCGAGATACTTTTGAGGAATATAGGTTATTAGTTTGATTTTTCCGCTTAGGTCGGCTACTTATGTAATTTTGAGAAACTTGTATTTTTATTTTGAAACCTTTGGAATCCCTTGTATTTAGTCAAACCTTTTTAATTAAAAGTTTAACTTCATTGACAAAAAAATTTAATGTTGAAATTGTTGTTTAACCTTAATTACACTTTTATGTCCAAATGACTCGCTTAATGAGTTAAGCACTATTTATTAACATACACTGTAATTACCCTAGATTAGTAAGAAAATTACACCCATTGTATTTTATCTTAATAAAATGTTATTTGTTGGGCCTTTATCATAGATTTTATGTAGTATACAATTATACACAAAATTAAATATGATTAAATTAATTTTCAATAAAAATTAATTTCACAAAATTATCAATATAATTTTATTTTCCATTAAATATTATTTCACAAAAAATATTAATTTGTGAGATTAAAAATAATAATTAATTATTTTCGAATTATTTCATTTTAATACCAAAATTCCACCTCTGTGTTATCGAGCTAGTATGGGGATAATATGTACACGTAGTTCTAAGCTCCAATAATTTAACTAATTTCACTAACCCTTAGGTCCACTAATTAAATTATTAACTATGAATTATTCCACTAGAAATTCATAGTTGAACTCTCAAAACTACAGTCTTATACTATAAAAACCGTCCTTTGATTTAGTCATTACATGAGTTATGACCATCTGATAGTTGTTCATAATTAGAGCTAGGTCTTAATTTATGTTAATCTCTCTAATTATGTCTTTATCAATTAGTTCTATTGATCCTGTATGTTCAAGCTCCGAATCAAACTAAAATGAACAACTAGTATGCTTTCATTTATGTAAGGAGCATATTCCATATTTGTGAAGTACGTTCCCAGTCACTTGCAATCCTATGACTCCAAGATATCATGAATATAGTTGTATGAATATTGAAACTTACCTGATAAGTCAAAAGTCATAAAAGCACAAATAAATTTTCATTACTCACTTCAGGATTGAGGTCAAGTATCACACGACCATCAATTGATGAATGTTGAACTTCTATATTTTGATGGAGATTATGAGAAGTTCTTTCTTTCATCATGTTCCAATCCTATACAATCTATGTTGTGTATGGTACATCTATCTCTTTATGTCAACTACACTTAATAGTCCGGATAAACGACTTTGTCTTAAAAATAAGATAGACCATACTCATAATCTTTATTAAATAAAGCTCCTACTTTATTTATCATTTACAGAAAATTTTACATTATTATCTTAAATTAAATCCTATTGTCTATATATCATTATACATATACTTAGTTCAAGACCACATCAATAATATTGGATCTTCATGATAAATGACATCTATAATTAAATAAAAATATCAGTGCAAAGTATTAATTTTTTTCAATTAACAGTAATCATTCATACAAAAATATGCTTTAAGGGCACAAATCCCAACATATTGTTCATATACTTTGTAGATCTCCATTCTTGTTCTAAGCACTTACAGCCAACATTTATTACCTTTATTGTCCTTCTCTTTTGATCTTTAATTAATCTCTAATAATGGAAGAATGATTTATATCCATGGTGACTTTAAAGTTTATGCATCAAGACTTGGTTAGGTTGGATTGCTTTGATGACACGAATTTTGTTAGGTGGTAAGACACGATTTGTTTCCTCCACACAACCTTCAAGGTCTCATACATTTTGGATTTGGAATTAAATACTTTGACCAATCCCTAGCACGATATTCTTGTTGAAGTTAGTACCCAAAGGAAGAAAATGGAAAATGATAAACTCGTATGTAGAGGCCGCATTCTAAATGTGCTCTGATAGGCTTTATGATCTCTGCACCAAAACAAGTGGTACAAAGAAAATTTGGGAGGCACTTGAAAACAACTATAAAGTGGAATGTACCAAAAAGTTTCTTATTACACAATATATTGAGTTTAAATTTCATGATGTTAAACCATTACTTCCACAAATCCATGAGTTACAAATTGTTGTGAACAAATTGAGTACACTAAAGATTATTCTACTGAGGAATTACTTGTTGGTGCCAATATAGTCAAATTACTGCAAAGTTTGAGGGGCTATAGAAAGAAAATTCTCAAACACTTGAAAATTGAAGAAGAATCTCGTTCTAGAGATATGAGTGTGAGAATGAGTCCAATGAAGGAACTTCTAAGGCAAATGTGGTAGATACTCCTAAATCATCTCAACCCTCTCATCCTAAAGGGGAATGCAACAAGAGGTTCAATGTCAAAGGTGATAAGTAAGGCCTCATCCTACATTATCATCCTTGTTTTGTATGTGGCAAAAATTGCCACTATGTTAGAGAATGTAGGTTCCGCAAGAACAAAAATGGAGGCAAGGTGAAAGCCACCAATGATGAGATTATTGCCACCCTTAGTGAGATGAATGCCATCCAAGGCAAGTTCTTAAGACAAGACTGTTTTTACCCTTATGATGGTGGTATGCATTCATGTTTCATAAGATAATACTTTTTTCAAAACTTTTGATGTGGTCAAGGATGGTCATGAAATACAAATGAAAAATGAAAAAAGATATAAGTTGGAAGGCAAGGACACCATTGAATTGATCTTCACATCCGACAAGAAAGTGGTGCTCACTGATGTTCACTATGTACCCAAGATGAATATGAACCTAGTTAGTGGTGATTTGCTAAGTAAACTAAGCATCAAATCAGTGTTTGAGTTTGGTAAGCTCATTTTATCAAGGGATGGAAACTTTGTTGGGAAGGGATACAAGGGAAGGGATAGTTAAATTGTGATTGTAATTTTCTTTCATTATGACATAATAGACTTTCACATATAAGTTATAGTACTATTACAATAATTGTTAGACGTGGCATGTTAAATTGTGATGTTAGCAATGTTGATAAATGTGAATTGTGCATTAAATCTAAAATGATTAAGAAACATTTTCTTAGTTGTAATAGAAGTTCAAACTTGTTTGTCTTGATTTATAGCGATTTGTGTGAATTAAATGACATGTTAACTAGATGTGGATATATGTATTTCTTGATTTTAATAGATGATTGTTCTAGGTTCACTTATGTATATCTACTCAAGAGTAAGGATGAAACTTTTAATGTTTTTAAGATATACAAAATCGACATAGAAAATCAATTAGAAAATAAAATTAAGGTGCTTAAAAGTGATAAGGGCGGTGAATATTTCTCAAATGAATTTTGTGACAAACATGAAATTATACATGAATGTACAACACCACACATTCGACAATAAAATGGTATATCTGAAAGAAAGAATAGAACTTTGCTTGAAACGAATAATGTTGTGCTATTACACGGTAAGTTGAATTATAATTTGTGGGGTGAACCACTACTTATGGCATGTCATATACTAAATTGAATTCCAATGAAAAGAACAATATCTCTCCATATTAGATATGGAAAGGTAGAAAACCTTGTATTAATTATTTTAAAGTAAGAGGATGCCATGCATATTTCAAGAGCACGTATCTTAAAAGGACAAAATTGGGTTCTAGGGCTATAAAATATGTTTTTGTTGGCTATGACTCCAATAGCAAAGCCAATAGACTATTAGACTTAGAGCCTAATGTGATTATTGAATCTAGAGAGGTAGAATTCCTTGAGAATTTGTTATATAATGATAATAATTCCCATACACCAATTATGTTAGAAGAATCTCCAAAAGAGATATCTTCAAGGGTTTTTGAGTAACCCATATGTCTTACAAGAAGCCAATGACTTAAAGAGTTAGGATCAAATGAGACTCTTTCTCTTCAGTGGATTTTTTCTACCTAGTAGAAGGAAACCTCAAAGAAGTCATTAGGAAAATTCCTATGGTTCTTCAAGTAGATACTGATACTAAAACCTATGAAGAAGTTATGTCTTCAAGAGACTCTACTTTTTGGAAAGAGGCAACAAAAAGTGAAATTGATTCAATAATGACAAACCATATTTGTAACACCCTACTTCCTTAGAGCCGTTACTAAGTGAGTTTAAAACGTGCATTTAACTCGCTAATTGAGGTTTTAAGACAAATGTGTAATTAAACCATAAACAGGGTCATAAACTTTGAAAATAATTCCATTTACTGAAAATCATAAAGCGTTTAACATTTGGGATCCCAAAATACTGTTTAGAAATATTTACAACTCAAAAGAATAACTAAAGTCGACTAAATGACAGAATCTGGGTTTTATAAAACCATCTCCCAAAATACCCCTGACCGTGGCAGCCAGGCAGGCCAAACATGTACGCGCCACTTCACGCTCTCTGTACTCATGGTTGGTCGACTTTTCCCTTGCCCTTACCTGCACCACAGAGCACCCGTGAGCCGAAGCCCAACAATAAAACCCTAACAAGCAGATAACATATGCATATCAAACACTTAGCATATAAATAGGCCATCAATAGGCTATACACATACGACCATGACGTCCCAGGCGCTTTACCAGGCCCTGGGTTTGCGGTCCACATCGTAAGAATATCCCAGGTATCCTCTAGGGTCTCGCCCTGGCAACTTGCACTCCGCCTGCTAAATGCTGCTCCTGGCCCCTTGCCGCACTCGGCCTTGCACTCCACGTGCTTAACGCTGTACTCAGCCCCTTGCCGTTCCCAGCCTTGCCGATCTTGGCCTGCGCCGTTCCCGGCTCTTGCCGAACATTCACACATACGCATACATAGCATAATAAGCAAATACTAAACATGAACAAACTCAATCAAAGGGCTACGCCCTGCAACACAATCATATAGGGCCCTTCCCTGCATACAAGCTCTACGGGAACAACAGTTTTCTTACCTGTGTCCCGAGCTTCTTGAGCACCAAAATCCCGAGCACGGTCCTCTAACCCGAGCCTCACTGAAAACCTAGTCACAACACATACATAGCACTCTCATTACTAACCAGTTTATAATCATCTCTCGGAACCAATCTCGTGCTCTCGAGGCCTCCCGTTTCCCCCCACATGGTAGTGGAAGCATCCCCCGAACCCCCTGAGCCAACACCCCCAAAAACACATTTTTCCCCTGCCCAGAAATGGCCTAGCACTGCGTCACCCCCCTATAGGGGCAGCGGCGCCCAGAATGGTGCCCCATCCCTGATGCATCCTAGCACCGCGGCACGGAAGAACAGGGTCGCGGCACCCATATGCAAACCCAGAAAACTGGGTTTTTTCCCAACATTTTCCCGAGCCAAAAAACTTCCAAATCAATACCAAGAAATACCTAAATCCCAAATTCATTCCAAAAACCCAAATAGACCATGTGGCAACTCGGAAAAACCAATAACAAGCCCAAACACACATTCAAACCTATGATTCACAAATTGGTTTAAATCTTCATAAAACCTAAACCAGACCTTACAAAACTTAAACCACACCATCAATCAACTTCAAAGATGCATGAAACCCTTACCTCAATTTGAATTTCGACCTTTAGCTGCTTCCTAAGCAAATTCCAAACTTAATTCTCTTGATTCCCAAGTTGAGCCTCACAAAATCTTCATTTCAATGACCCACAAAATAAAATACAACTCAGCTCACTAATTCAATACTTTCAGCAAGAATTCGACAAGGTTTGGATTAAGACTTACCTTTGATCCTAGCTAAACCCTTTATGCTCTTGAGTTTCTGCTCTAATATCCTCCAAAACCAGCACCTTAGAGAGAAAGAAAGAGTGAACCACTTGGGAGAGGAAGGGAGGAGCTGAGAGTTTTCTTCTGATTATTTCCTTCTAATTCCCTTCCACATGCTCCTAGATTCAGCTGCCAAAAGGTCCAAAATACCCTTGAGCTAATTTAAATCCTTAAGTGCCTCCAAGGGCAATTCTGTCATTTCACCCAATTCCCGCTAAGTCCTCGAGTATACCTAAAGATCCTCGTTTAATCTCGATGCGTCTAAACCATTACTAAACTACTAACCGCCACTCAATAATTCCCAAAACACTTTATAATATACCCAAAATACCCCTAAGCTCCTCCCGAGCCGGGTATTTGACGCCGTTGTGACTTTCTAGCTAAACAGCTCCCTAGGACCGTCTCGGATCGTGCACCGCGATTATATCACCACCCACACGTGGTATCAATCACAACAAATACATATATTACATTTATGCCCTCAGTGGGCTAAAATTACAAATATGCCCCTAACAACCAAATGGGGCCCAAATGCATATTTAATTCACCTAAACATGCATTTCTAATCACATATTCATTAAATTCACATATTAATACAATATAGCAATTATTGCCCTCCAGGCACGCTAGTCAAGGCCCCAAGCCTTATTAGCAAATTTGGGTCGCTACAACTATCCCCTCCTTACAGAAATTTCATCCTTGAAATTACTTGAACAACTCGGGATACCACTCCCGCATATCTGATTCATGTTCCCATGTCGCCTCCTCAACTTTCCTGTTCCTCCACAACACTTTCACTGAGGCGATGGTCTTGCTCCGCAAAACTTTATCCTTCCGGTCAAGAATCTGAACTGGCTTTTCCTCATAAAACAAATCCTAATCTAGCTCCAAATTCTCATAACTCAGTACATGCGTCGAATCTGACACATACTTCTGGAGCATGGACACGTGAAACACATCATGAACCCTTGATAAGGCTGGAGGCATCGCCAATCTGTAAGCTACCTCTCCTACCCGTTCTAGAATCTCGAAGGGGCCCATAAACCTAGGGCTCAGCTTGCCCTGAACACCAAATCGTTTCACTCCTCTCAAAGATGAAACTCTAAGGAACACATGGTCACCAACCTGGAATTCTACGCTCCTGCGTTTCAGGTCTGAGTAACTCTTCTGGCGACTCTGGGAGGCGAGCATTCGAGTTCTAATCTTCTCAATCGCCTCATTGGTCCTTTGAACTATCTCAGGACCCAAATAACTCCTCTCACCCATGTCGTCCCAATGGATAGGTGATCTACACTTCCTTCCATAAAGCATATCATTTGGAGCCACTCCGATAGTCGCCTGGTAACTATTTTTGTACGAAAACTCAATCAAAGGAAGATACTTACTCCAAGATCCCCCAAAATCTAGCACATAGGCTCGTAGCATGCCCTCCAGTATCTGAATCGTTCTCTCAAACTGTCCATCTGTCTGAGGATGATAAGCAGTACTAAATTGCAACTGCGTGCCCATGGCCTTCTGCAGACTCTTCCAAAACTTGGAGGTGAAGGTTGGGTCTCTGTCAGATACTATCGACCTCGGAGCCCCATGAAGTCGAACAATTTCATTCACATATAACTCATCATACTGCTCCACAATATAAGTCATCCTGAGTGGTAGAAAGTGGGCAGACTTGGTATACCTTTCCACAATCACCCACACTGAGTCATGCTGTCCCACGGTCTTCGGCAAGCCAACCACGAAGTCCGTGGTAATATCTTCCCACTTCCACTCTAGAATCCCTAGAGATTGCAGCTACCCTGCTGGCCTTTGATGTTCAGCCTTGACCCGCTGACAGGTTAAACACTTGGCCACATAATCCACCACATCCCTTTTCATGCCTGACCACCAATACAAAGCTCTAAGATCTTTGTACATCTTTGTCGTACCTGGATGCAAGGAATAGGGAGTGGTATGCGATTCATCTAAGATCTCCCGCCGAATATCAGAATCCATCAGAACACAGATCGGACCTTTGTACTTCAATAACCCCATCTCCGAAATTGAGAAGTCCTTAGCCGCCCTGAGTAAGATGTTCCCCCTAGTACCTCTCAACTGGGAATCCCTCCCTTGCGCCTCCTTGATCCTCTCAAGGAGTGTAGACTAAAGAGTGATGTTGGCTAACTGACCAACCACCAAGTCTATACCTGCTCTAGTCATCTCCTCAGCTAGCTTATCAGATATCTGTCTCGAACTAAACAACTGTCCTAGGCCTTTCCGACTCAATGCATCAGCAACCACATTAGCCTTCCCAGGATGATATAGGATGTCACAATCATAATCCTTAACCAACTCCAGCCACCGTCTCTGGCGCATGTTCAGATCCTTCTAAGTAAATAAGTACTTTAAACTCTTATGGTCGGTGTATATCTCGCACTTCTCACCATATAGATAATGTCTCCAAATCTTAAGTTCGAATACCACCACTGCCAATTCTAGATCATGCATAGGATATCTCTGTTCATACTCCTTTAACTGTCTCGATGCGTAGGCTATCACCTTCCCAGCTTGGATCAACACACACCCTAAACCCTGTCTGGAAGCATCGCAATAAACCATGAACTTCTCATTATTTGTCGGCAAACTCAATACGGGTGCGGTGATTAGTCACCGCTGTAACCCTTTGAAACTGTTCTCACATCTATCTGTCCAAACATACTTTGTCTTCTTCTTTGTCAATTCTGTCAATGGCGTAGCTATCCTGGAGAACCCCTCAACAAACCGCCGATAATATCCTGCCAATCCCAGAAAGCTTCTAACTTCTGGAACGTTGCTCGGTCTAGGCCAATCTCTCAGTGCCTCAATCTTACTTGGATCAACCAGAATCCCCTCCTTACTGACTATATGGCCCAGAAACGTGACTTGCGGTAGCCAAAACTCGCACTTACTGAACTTATCATATAGCTTATGCTCTCTCAACTACTGCAATACCAGACGTAGATGCTGCTCATACTCTGTCTCTGACTGAGAATACACCAGATTGTCATCGATGAACACAATCACAAACTTGTCCAAATAGTCCTTGAAAACCCTATTCATCATATCCATAAAAGTTTCTGGGGCATTGGTTAATCCAAAGGACATGTCCAGGAATTCATAGTGTCCATACCTCATGCGGAAAGCGGTCCTTGGTATGTCCTCTTCTTTGATCCTTAACTGATGGAAACTTGACCGGTGATCAATCTTAGAAAACATTGTACTTCCCTGTAACTGGTCAAATAAATCGTCGATCCTAGGCAGTGGATACTTGTTCTTAATAGTCAACTTGTTCAGCTCCCTGTAATCAATACACATCCTAAGAGATCCATCCTTCTTCTTGACAAACAACACTGGAGCACCCCATGGCGAGAAACTTGGTCTGATGAACCCCAAATCCAGTAACTCCTGCAACTGAATCTTTAACTCCTTCAGCTTCGCAAGAGCCATTCTATAAGGTGTCCTAGATACTGGCTCTGCCCCTGGCGCCAACTCTATAACAAAATCAATCTCCCGCTGTGGTGGCAACCCTGGCAGATCTATTGGAAATAAATCTGGAAACTCACACACTAGTCTGGTCTCTCCCGGTCCAACCGACACAACCTTGGAGGTATCCACAACATTTTCTAGGAATCCTATGCAACCTTCCTGCAGCAGGTCTCTAGCCTTCAGTGCTAAAATCATAGGTACCCGCGGTCCACTAACCGTTCCCACAAATACAAAGGGTACCTCCCTTTCTGGTTCAAAAGTCACCATCCTGCGCTTGCAGTCAATCGTCGCCCCATACTTTGATAACCAATCCATCCCTAGGATCATATCAAAGTCATCTATCACAAGCTCAATCAGATCGACAGACAATTCCCTACCACATACCTATACTGGTAAAGCTCTAATCCATCTCCTAGAGACTTCCTGTTCCCCAGTTGGCAACAAAGTCTGAAAACCCCTAGCATACAAAGCACTAGGTCTACACAACTGATCTATCACTCTAGCAGACACAAATGAATGGGTAGCTCCCGAATCAATCAATGCAGTATACAAAGAACCAGCACTAGAAATCTGACCTGTCACATCTGAGGGGCTAGCCTCCGCCTCAATCTGAGTCAAAGTAAACACTCTAGCAGGAGCGAGACTGTCGTCCTGCTTCGGTTCCTCCTTCTTGGCATGTGGGCAGTCCTTCTTCAGATGATTGGCACTCCCACAGACAAAATAGGCCGTAATCCTGCACTCACCCTGGTGTCGTTGTTTGCACCGAGGACACACTGGAAAGCTTCTCCAGTTGTCACCTCCGCCCTGACGGCCACCAATAGCACCCCATGCCCTCCTATCCGAACTAGGAGGAACAAAGGAATCTGGGGCTTTCCTCTTCGGCTCACTGGGGCCACTACCCTGACTGGATCCAATAAAAGGAGGCACTGTCCTCCTGGCATCTTGCCTAACAGTGCTCTCTCTCCAAATCTAGTCCTCGGCCCCCTCAGCTGTAAGGGCCTTGTCTACAACCTGAGCATAGGTAGTAGTGTCTGGATCCAAAGTGATCATAACGTTCAATCCCCGTACAAACCTATCTCTTCTTGCCACATCTTTCGGCACTAAATCTGGCGCAAACTTCACCAACCGATCAAATTTCAAAGCATACTCTATCACAGTCAACCGGTTCAGAGTCAGGTTGATGAACTCGTCAACCTTTGCAGCTTGGACTGCAACAATGTAATACTTCTCATTGAAGATGTTCCTGAATTCTTCCCAAGTCATAACTGCCACATTCCTTCTCTGGACCACTACATCCCACTAGATGCGGGCATGTTCTCTAAACATGTAGCTGGCACAGGCTACCCTCTCGTTCCTTTCAACCCTCATGAAATCCAGGATAGAGGAAACCATATTCATCCACTGCTCTACCCGCAATGGGTCTGGTCCACTCTTGAAGGTGGGAGGATACTGCTTCCTAAACCTTTCATACAAAGGTCCCCACCTATTCTCCATCACAGGCTGAACTGCCACTGGTGCCACAACCTGTTGAATTGGCAGCCCCGTAACCTGTGGAGGGGCCTGCTGCCTCAACTGTCGAAGTCCTTCTTCTGTTTGTTGTAATCTTGCTTCCATTTCGGCAAACATCTATTGCCAATTCTGTGGGGTAGGTGGAGGATCCTGACCCTGGTTGTTATCCTCGGTCCGACTGTCGCGGAGTCTAGATGATTGTCGAGGCATCTCCACAAATATGTCTGCAAACAACAACGCCGCTCATCAGGCATGATAACAAAATAAAAAACCACCTCCCAATTCAAGTCAGCCAACCCATAAATAACAATCCACATAATACAAAAATAGCATATAACACTCAACGGGCCATGCCCTGGCATCATGCATATGTTAACTCATTCATCATGTTCTATATGAAATAAGCAGGCAAACAGGGCATATAAACACATATTCAATATATAAGTCAATCATTACCAATCAACTCTGAGTCGAGCTTGTCAATGACAGCGAGCGTACATGTTCGGTCAATCTCCAAGAACCATAAACCTTGGCTCACTCTAATACCAAGTTGTAACACCCTACTTCTTTAGAGCCATTACTAAGTGATTTTAAAACGTCCATTTACTCACTAATCAAGGTTTTAAGACAAACGTGTAATTAAACCATAAACAAGGTCATAAACTTTGAAAATAATTCAATTTACTGAAAATCATAAAGCGTTTAACATTTGGGATCCCAAAATACTGTTTAGAAATATTTACAACTCAAAAGAATAACTAAAGTCGACTAAATGAAAAAATATGGGTTTTATACAACCATCTCCCAAAATACCCCTGACCGTGGCAGCCAGGCAGGCCAAACATGTACGCGCCGCTTCACGCTCTTCGTACTCATGGTTGGTCGATTTTTCCCTTGCCCTTACCTGCACCACAAAGCACCCGTGAGCCGAAGCCCAGCAAGAAAACCCTCACAAGCAGATAACATATCATATCAAACACTTAGCATATAAACAGGCCATCAATAGGCAATACACATACGGCCATGCCGTCCCAAGCACTTTACCAGGCCCTGGGTTCGCGATCCACACCGTAAGGATATCCGAGGGATTCTTTAGGGTCTCGCCCTGGAAACTCGCACTCCGCGTGCTAAATGTTGCTCCTGACCCTTTGCCACACTCGGCCTTGCACTCCACGTGCTTAACACCGTACTCGGCCCCTTGCCGATCTCGGCCTGCGCCGTTCCTGGCTCTTGCCGAACATTCACACATACGCATACATAGCATAATAAGAAAAATACTAAACATGAACAAACTCAATCAAAGGGCTACCACCTGTAACACAATCATATAGGGCCCTGCCCTGCATACAAGTTCTATGGGAACAACAGTTTTCTTACCTGTGTCCCGAGCTTCTTGAGCACCGAAATCCCGAGCACGGTCCTCTAACCCGAGCCTCGCTGAAAACCTAGTCACAACACATACATAGCACTCTCATTACTAACTAGTTTATAATCATATCCCAGAACCAATCTCGTGCTCTCGGGACCTCCCGTTTCCCCCCACATGGTAGTGGAAGCATCCCCCGAGCCCCTTCAACCAACACCCCAAAAACACATTTTTCCCCTACCCAGAAATGGCCTAGCTCCGCGGTACCCCGCTATAGGGGCTGCGGCGCCCAGAATGGTGCCCTTCCCCTGATGCATCCTAGCGCCTCGGCACGGAAGAACAGGGCCGCGGCGCCGATACACGAACCCAGAAAACTTGGTTTTTCCCCAACATTTTCCCGAGCCAAAACACTTCCAAATGAATACCAAGAAATACCTAAATCCCAAATTCATTCCAAAACCCCAAATAGACCATGTGGCAACTCGGAAAAACCAATAACAAGCCCAAACACACATTCAAACCTATGATTCACAAATTGGTTTAAATCTTCATAAAACCTAAACCAGACCTTACAAAACTTAAACCACACCATCAATCAACTTCAAAGATGCATGAAACCTGTTGACCCAAGATTTGGCCAACTGACACGGAGTCAAAACGTGGTTGATATAAACGAGTGTATAGAGAAGAACGCAATGACAAAAGTAAAGAAAACACAGTAATTTATAGTGGTTCGGCCCCAGGATCTGGTAACGACCTGCATCCACTTAGACTGATATTGATATAAGAATCAGAAAGGTGATCAAAGAACCAGGGTTCAATGAGTTTCACACACCTCCGAAGAACGATACAGGTTTACTTGGAGAATTACTATAGTTTTGAATGATTCTAAAGCGAAAAAAGGGTCCCTTCCTCTGAGCTATCTCTTGCTATTTATAGGCTCAAGGAGGGTTCCAAGGGATTGTTACAGATATTCTTCCCTGAATAATCAGATATCCAAAAGCTTGTATGAGATAAATTCGAGATTCATAAAGATCTTCCCATAAAAATTGCCTTGTACACGGAACCATCGACCAGACTGGTCGCGGGTAAGAGGGCTTACCCTGCCTCTACCGTGTCTTCTGGTCGATACTCTAGCAGACGCTTCCAGGTGTCAGCCACGTGTCCAGAGATTATTTGCCACGTCACCAATGCTGATTTATTGGATAACATTTGCCCCCCAAAGTTTATTTACTACGAACAGTAAATAAACTTTGAACGAACGACTCTTCGGTAACCCCTCTTGACGTGTTAGAACCCTTCGTGTGTTCTTGAAAAAAGCAGCCCACTTCTGTCTAATCATGTCTTTTCAGTTCCCCAGAAACGATTTCGACGACCATCCCGTTTCCCCATACTTAGAAAAAGGAAAACTAATGATTACACTTTTTTAATATCAGAGAATACTTATATAAGACCGTCGAAGCCTCTTCTTTCTTTTTACGCACGCCATTATCTTTGCAGAAAACCCTAAAAACCAGAGCTTTAACCTTCTCCGGAGACCGTTTTCCTGCACTTCCAAGACTTAGACCGTGGGCTCTTTAATCTCCGAAGACCTTTCTTCCACCTTCACGATCACTTTTCTTGGTAAGTTTTCGAAATCCCATGCTTCTAATTTCTTGCGGTGCATGCTTCTGATGGTGTACTGTTTAAGTCTCTTTGTTTCTGGTTTAAGATGCTTGTAGACAGGATGTTTTTTAGGCAAAATAGATTTACGAGTTAGTTTAAAATCCAGGATCATGATTTTTAGGACGTAAAACCGAAGTAACATTTCGATTTTTAAGCCAGTTGAAAAATAAATTTTTCCCGCCCTAAGGGGAGTTCAAAAAGCTTTCTCCGAAAAACTTTTTACTTTCACCCTTTGATCCGATTTTCAAACTGTTTGTGTAGAAACATTTAGCTTTTTGATAGAATGTTGTTGTATAAAAGCCTAAATTTTATACTCGACCAGCGTTATTCTAAAAAGCTTTCTAAAGTTCTATTTCCTCACCTCCCCATTCTTCTGTTTGCAGACTTTAATGCCAGATTTGTGGGGAGGTGAAAGACCCATCGACGACGACCTTCTTGCCCAGCTGCTCGAAGGAGAAGAACAACCAGCTATATGCGTCCACGAGATTCCTTTCTCGCGATCTCCTTCCAGACCCCGTCCTTCCTCCCAAATGGCCCGCTCCAAGTCTTCTGGCAAGAAAAGGCCCGAGTCTGAAAGCAACCCTACTTCTCCTGCCCAGCCTGATTTGTAGGCTAGGGCTCCCTCGACCAGCGGTCGAGAAAATCTCGTTCCTGACCCTAATATCCAAACTAGGGCTCGCCCTCGTCATCGGAATCTGCCTGATGTCGAGTGGTATACTTCCCCAGCCAGTTCAGTGACCCTTCGAATGGTCGCTAACTGCTTCAGGAAATTCCCCCTTACGGGGATAACCATTATACTTCCTACCGCAGACCAGAGGGCTAACCGTCCAGGAGGGGCGAACATCGCCTGGTCACGGTATCACATTGAGGCGGGAGCTTATCTCCCTCTTCATCCCTTTTTTGTGGGGGTGGCCAATTATTTCGGTGTCGCCCCCTTCCAAATAACTCCAAACGGATATAGGATGGATGCCGCACTCTATATCCTGTATAAACTTAACAAATGGCCAGAACCTTCGCCCCACAAGGTCAACTATATTTTTGACCTTAAGTCTAACCCACAACACAACGGGACGGGCTTTTTCCACTTCTGCCACCAGGAGACCGGCCGGACGTTCTTGAGTGGCATTACCCATATATCAAACGTGGGGCACTACAATAAGGAGTACTTCCTTACTCCAGACATAACCAGTAACAACATGGCCTTCACGAGAGGAGGTAAGAACTTATCTTCGACTGGTCGATACTTTAACATAGAGTGTTTCTTTTCATTTTTCTCAGACTTAATCTGTTTTTTCAGGCCCTTGGTTACGTCCGACCCCAACACCAGACATGGTGTTGAGGTCTAACACTCTGGCCAGGATGTCTGATGCAGCAAAATGTGTCAAGACCCTGATAACTGAAAAGAACTTAAGGTCGTCTGGCCTCCTGGCTCCTCGCCATGAAAATAGAGGGTCCGTGGTGGACGAAGCCACTGCTGAGGGGGTTCCCGAGCAGCAACCTCCTGTGCCTCCTCCTAGGAGGAGGCCAACAGGAGTTACGATCAGGGAACCCACGGGTAGCCCTTCCGCAGAAAGGCCTTCTGCTCCCTAAGGCAAGGGGAAAGAAAAGGCCAAAGAGCCTATTGTTGACTTGGGAGAATCTTCCGATGACAATGGTAAAGTTATTTCGCTTTTAAATGGTTTGCCAATTCCCTGTCATATGTTTGACGGGGATGGTAACTTTACATATGCTCCAAATCTAGGGCCAGACTTCTTCATGCCAGATAATGAGTATATGACTAATAGAGTCAATAGTGTAGCGACCAGTAGTTGTAGCTCGGGTATTTACTTTATTACCTTCTTTTTGTTGTATAGCCTACTTTCACCAGCTTCTTTTTTCCTTAACTTCTTGTGTTTACTTGCATGCAGATATGTCGACTCCCAACATCTTCGACATGTACCAGGCTGAGGACGAAGAGGAAGTTCCTCAACTCCAACGGAAGCCTAAGAAGAGAACTGGTGAATCCAGTCGAGGCCCTCCAGCCAAGAAGGGTCGATCAGAAGACCCTCCTCAGGGCACGCCAACTGGGCAAAGTCCCGCGCCTACTGGGCGAACTCCTACCCCTCCTCCAGTTCCTTCCGAGCAGCAAAACGCTCCTGCCTCGTCGAACCCTCCAGCCGCACCTGCCAGAGAGCAGCTTTCTTGTGAAGAGGCTCATGGGGCCAGACTCATGAGCCGCACCATTCGATCTGCCAGGGACCGCCTCGATCGCATCGGGAAAGGCGACCGTGTTAGGGCCGCAATGGTCCAAGCTGAAGAGCTGCCAGTCGACCAGATCCTGAATAGGGCTCGGAACGAAATCTCCAGCGTAAGTACTTCCTTACTCTTCAAGCTTTAGTTTTTTAGTCCTTATGATAAGTTCTAACTCCTTTTTCTTTGTACACAGGCCTTACTTTCTGCCACTACTGCTCGTACCCGAGCCCAGGCTTACCTTGAGCAGGCCGAGGCAAAAGCCATCGAGAGGTATCAGGTGAAGGCGGCCGAGGAGCTATCGGCTGCTGAGGCTAGACATGCCAAGGAGTTGGAGGCAGTGGTCCGAGATAGGGATGCGGCGGTGACTAAGCTGTCAGAGGCTGAAGCTGCGAAGGAAGCAGCGGTCAAGTTGAGGCAGGAGTACCGAGATTTCAACAAAGCTCATCTCCGCGAAATCAAGCATCTGGGGGAGGTACTCACGACCAAGGACGAGGCCATTCTCACTCTCGGGGGCAAGGTGAAGCAGTTGGAGCTTGACAACTCCAAAAATCTGGAAAAGTACAAGAGGACGACACTCCGATGTTTCTACAATTTCTGGAAACACAATCAGGGTGCTGACTTTAGTTACCTTTAAGAGGAAGTCAGAAATGCGGAGTTGGCTCGATGTGCTGGCCAACTGGTCGAAGAGGAGGAAGGAGCTGCAACCCCTGCCACTCCAAGCGTCGCTGGTGTTGAAGAAGAAGTTGTCGAGGATGTGACTAACCAGGATGCTGCCCAGGACCCTCCGGCCCCGAATGCCTCTTGAATTCTTCTCATTTATTTTTTCTTCTTTTTGGATATACGACCCAAGGGTCGTGATGTAAAGACAATAGTTTCTTTTTAAACTTTGCTGCACGGGCGGTAAATCCTTTTACCTGAACAGTTACATCCAAGCAGCGATGCTTGCGGTGTAAAAGCTTAAATCTTGATGCTATAATATTTTTACTTATTATAAAATTTGTCCGTATGACCGAACTTAGCATAGTACTTTGCCATGATTTAACAAAACATAAATTTTGAAAAATACTCTAAGTACTGTAGCATGCTTTCACTTATTTTGTTCATGTGTTTACATACCTTGAGAGTATGCTTTGCTATCGATGTGCCTTATATGCCCCCCAAGTGATCGAGGAGCCTTAGGTCCTTGGTCACTTGCCCTGACCATGGCCTGTTCGAACATTTCTGTTCGTATGAAAATTGATACTTGTAATACAGCAAAACAACACACGTAATGAACAAATACTTGTAAATATAAATTCACAAAGGTTGGCAAGAATGACTGGCTGAGCTCAGTCCCTTATAATCTCGTATTAAAAATGGACTAAACATGTCTTTACGAGTGATTCTTTAATAGAACCTTACATATACGAGCAGTTAGCCATACAGCGTGGCTAACCCTCTTTGCAAAACTTGTAAAAAAAAAATTGAAAATCTTTACACAAGCCAGTCCTTTAAAAAGGACTGTTTATTGATAATACTTGCGCAGGTGTTCTCCATTCCAATAACGTGGAACGAGATCTCCGTTTAAGCGTGCAAGTTTGTAGGTGCCTGGGTGAAGGACTTCGTCAATCTGATAAGGTCCTTCCCAGTTAGGTCCGAGCACTCCAGCAGTGGGGTCGCGGGTATTTAAGAAAACTCGTCGTAGCACCAAGTCACCAACGTTGAATTTTCTTTCTTTAACTTTGGAGTTAAAGTACCGGGCGACTTTTTGCTGGTAAGCAGCAACTCGGAGTTGAGATTTTTCTCACATTTCGTCGATTGAGTCTAGGGACTCCATCATTAGTTGGGTGTTCTGGTCCTGGTCGTAAGTCAAACGCCGATGTGAGGGGGGATCTAACTCGACAGGCAACATGGCCTCATATCCATAGGCCAAGGAAAATGGGGTATGGCCTGTTGCTGTTCGGTGAGATGTTCTATACGACCATAGGACTTCAGGCAGCTGCTCTGGCCACGCTCCTTTAGCTTCTTCAAGTCTTTTCTTCAGGGTGTCTTTGAGAGTTTTGTTCATGGCTTCAACTTGCCCATTCGCTTGGGGGTGTGCGACTGAAGAAAAACTTTTAATAACGCCATGCCTTTTGCAGAAATCGGTGAATAAGTCACTGTCAAACTGGGTCCCGTTGTCTGAAACTATCTTCCTTGGCAGACCATACCGGCATACAATGTTCTTGATGACAAAGTCAAGGACTTTCTTGGTTGTGATGGTTGCGAGTGGTTCAGCTTCGGCCCATTTGGTGAAGTAATCGACTGCCACAACTGCGTACTTTACTCCGCCTTTCCCTGTGGGCAGGGATCCAATCAAATCTATCCCCCATACCGCGAAAGGCCACGGGCTCTGCATCTGTTTTAGTTCATTTGGAGCTGCTCATGGAATCTTGGAGAACCTTTGACATTTGTCGCATCTTCGTACATACTCTATCGAATCCTCGTTCATTGTTGGCCAGAAGTAGCCTTGCCTTAGAATCTTTTTTGCCAAACTCTGCCCCCCAGCGTGATCCCCGCAGAAGCCTTCATGCACCTCCCTCATGAGTTCCTTAGCTTTTTTTGGTGTAACGCACCTGAGTAGTGGCATTGAATATCCTCTTCGGTACATAATACCATCGACCAGTATGTACCTAGCGGCCCGCCTTTGCAGAGTTTTGGCTTTGTTTCTATCTGTTGGTAGTGTGCCATTCGTCAGATACTCCAAGTATGGCGCCATCCACGTATCTTCTATACGAATCTCCATATTGGCTTCGGACGCTTCTATGCTTGACTTACTCAGTCTTTCTACTGGAACTATGTTCAAGGTATCAGCATCCTTTGCGCTCACGAGTTTAGCCAAGGCGTCTGCATTCGAATTCTGGTCCCGCGGAATTTGCTGGAGGGTGTACTTTGTAAACTGGGCCAGCAAATCTTACGTTTTATTCAGGTAGGCCATCATCTTTAAGCCCCGCGCTTGATATTCTCCCAGGACTTGATTCACGACTAGCTGAGAGTCACTGTAAATATCAAGCGTCCTTATGCTCATATCTTTGGCCATTCTCAGTCCAGCGAGGAGTGCTTCGTATTCCGCTTCATTGTTTGATGCTGCGAAGTCGAACCTGATTGCGCAGTGAAATCGATGCCCTTCCGGCGTTATCAATATTACTCCCGCTCTAGCGTGGGATTCGTTGGATGAACCATCCGTGAATAGCTTCCACGAAGGAGTTATGTCTTGAGGTTCGGGCGCTTCAGGCTGATTGCACTGCTCCCTGCCTGGGAGTTCAGTGAACTCCGCAACAAGATCTGCCAAGACTTGTCCCTTTATTGCTGCTCGCGGTGAATAAGTTACATCGAACTGCCCTAGTTCGACTGCCCATTTTAACAATCTTCCAGCCGCCTCAGGTTTTTGGAGGACTTGCCGAAGGGGCTGGTCGGTTAAAACTGTGATAGGATGGGCTTGGAAGTAAGGACACAACTTCCTAGAGGCTAGAATTAAGCAATATGCTAACCTTTCGATTGGCGGATACCTTAATTCCGCACCAATCAGCCGTTTGCTGATATAGTAGACTGCTTTCTGTATGCCTTCTTCTTCCCGTACTAGTACCGCACTAGCAGCAACTTCAGTAATCGCCAGGTAAATATACAAAGTTTCTCCTTCGATTGGCTTTGACAAGATGGGAGGTTGCGCCAAATGAGCTTTTAAGGCCTGGAATGCCTGCTCGCAGTCTCCCGTCCATTCAAACTTCTTATTGCCTCTGAGTAGATTGAAGAAAGGGACACATTTGTCAGTTGATTTGGAGATGAATCTACTCAGGGCAACGATCCTTCCGGTCAAACTTTGTACGTCTTTGATTTTCTCCGGCGACTTCATGTCGATCAGGGCTTTTATCTTGTCAGGGTTGACTTCGATTCCTCTTGAGTTTACTATAAACCCTAGAAACTTCCCTGATCCGACTCCAAAGGAACATTTGAGGGGATTTAACTTCATCTGGTACTTATTCAACACATCGAAGCACTCTTGTAGATCCCTCACATGTCCTTCTGCTTTTTTAGACTTTACCAGCATGTCATCCACATATACCTCCATGTTCACACCGATCAGTTCCTTAAACATGTGGTTGACTAGTCGTTGGTAAGTCGCACCTGCGTTTTTCAGTCCGAAGAGCATGACTTTGTAGCAATACAAGCCCGTATCGGTCCGAAAGCTGGTGTGATCCTCATCAGGGGGATGCATGCTAATCTGGTTGTAGCCTGAATATGCATCCATGAACGAGATGACCTCATGTCCTGCAGTCGCATCGACCAGCTGGTCGATCCTTGGGAGTGGGAAGCAGTCTTTTGGGCAGGCTTTATTGAGGTTTGTAAAATCCACACAGGTACGCCACTTGCCGTTAGGCTTGGGGACCAGTACCGGATTCGAGACCCACGAGGGATAAAACGCTACCCTGATGAATCCATTCTCCTTAAGTCTTTCGACTTCTTCCTTCAAGGCTCTTGATCTATCTTTATCGAGCAGCCTTCTCTTTTGTTGCACGGGTGGGAAAGTTTTGTCTATGTTCAAGACATGGCTGATTACCGTAGGATCTATCCCCACCATGTATTTATGTGACCAGGCGAAAACTTCCTGGTTCCTACGCAAGAATTCCACTAGCGCATGCTTCGTGGTAGGCTATAAATTTTTCCCAACCTTCACGACTCTGGTCGGGTCTTTATTGTCGAGTTGGACCTCCTCCAGGTCCTCGACGGGTCCAACATTTTCTTCAAAATCCCCAAAGCGAGGATCCAAATCTCCATCCTCACTTTGGGTAACACCCTATTTGTTGACTTCACCACCTGATTGGGCTTGCGTATCTACTGCCATCTGCAATTGGTCCGAGGTAGTGCTCCTCGGCGTTCTACTTTTTGCCTTTGTGATTGAGGCGTTGTAGCACTCCCTGGCTTCCCTTTGGTTTCCTAAGACGCGTCCTACCCCCGCGTCTGTTGGGAATTTCATGGCTAGGTGCCACATAGAGATGACGGCCCGTAGACTGACCAGTATGGGTCTTCCGATAACGGCGTTGTACGCCGAAGGACAATCGACCACTACAAAGGTGGCGAGTAATGTCCTTGTTGCGGGCGCTGTACCCGTCGTTACTGGAAGCTTGATCATTCCAGCTGGGGTGAGTCCTTCTCCAGAGAAGCCATATATTGTTTGATTGCAGGGCTCCAAGTCTTTTACAGACAGCTTCATGCGTTCCAGTGTTGACTTATACAGGATGTTCACTGAACTTCCTGTATCGACCAGTACTCTCTTTACCATCATATTGGCCTTTTTTGGTGCATGGTCCTCCACAGTCATCATCCCGATGTCCTAGTCGTGGCGCAGAGTCCGAGCATATCGTTCTCTGGCCTTTCCGCTATTTCCCACGAGGTGCGGGCCTCCACAGATGGTTAAGAGTGTTCCAGCCACGGGGGCAGGCTGTAATGGTGGCGAGCGTTGGCGTGTGGACGCCTGCTCGTTGCCACCTGGAGCTTCTCGTTGGGAACTTCCCGAGGCCCGTACGTACCTTCTCAAGTGTCCTTGTCTAATAAGGAACTCGATTTCGTCTTTTAACTGGTTGCATTCGTTAGTGTCGTGTCCGTAGTCGTTATGGTAACGACAGAACTTGGTAGTGTCTCTTTTTGAAATGTCCTTTCGAATGGGTCCAGGTTTTCTGTAAGGCACACTAGAGCTTGTGGCCTGGTAAACCTCTCCCCGAGACTCAACGAGGGCAGTATAGTTAGTGAATCTAGGTTCATAACGATTACCCTTGGCTCGTTTGTTGTCGGAGGTGGAGGGCTCGTTATATGGCCATTTCCCACCATTCTTGCCATTACCGTTGCCATTTCCGTTACCTTTGCCGTTGCCATTAGGTTTAGAACCATCGGCGGCTTTGGCGGGGTCGGCGGCTTTCTTACCCTTGTTCGAGGGTTTTCCATCATCAGCAATGGCCTCTTCGATCTTGATGTAACGATCAGCTCGGTCCAAGAACTTCTGGGTTGTTTTAACTCCTTCCTTTCGGAGACTTTTCCAGAGGGGAGAGCAACGTTTTACCCCTGCGGTAATGGCCATCATCTTGCCTTCGTCTCCTACTGTTTTCGCTCCAGCTGCCGCTCGCATAAAACGTTGGACGTAATCCTTCACTGACTCTCTGTCCTGCTGGCGAATCTCGACTAGCTGGTTTGCTTCGGTTGGGTGCACACGACCCGCATAGAACTGTCCGTAGAACTCCCTTACGAAAATTTCCCAGGAAACTATGCTTGCAGGCGGAAACTTAAAGAACCACTCCTGGGCCGCTTCAGAAAGTGTTGCAGGGAAGATCCTGCACCGAGCGTCTTCAGACACTTTCTGAATGTCCATCTGAATCTCAAACTTATTCACATGCGAGACTGGGTCCCCGTATCCATCAAAGTTTGGGAGCGTAGGCATCTTGAACTTGCTGGGAGTTTCAGCATTAGCTATCCTCTGGACAAAAGGAGTGCCTTTCCTCCTATCGTGGTCGATGTAAGAAGTCCTTCCTCCGACCAGCTGCTGCATAGCCTGATTGAGTGCGTCTATCTAGGCTTGCAATGCGGTAGGAATTGCGGTGGCCTCCATTGCTGAGGGGACGTTCTCGCCGTGCCTCTCGCGACGATCATTGAGCACATCTCTCAGGTCCTCCTCTCTTCTTCGCTACTCGCTACCACCGAGCCGGTTGAAGACATTATTTTGTCTGGGCTGCCCCCAGCATCCCGTCTATTTGGCTGGTCGTCTTGAGGTATTTGGCTCCTGCTTTTACCTCTTTCTCCATTCTTCCCGCCGACATTTCCCTTGCCTGAGTCAGCTTCATTGTATCCATGGCCATCTCTGAATCTTGATTGGCTATGGTGAGATCGGCTGTTCCCTCGATGCTCGTACCTGGCTGAACCATCCCAAGCGTTAGAGGGTGGTCTGCGCTGGTCGTGGTGTCCCCGTGCATCAGCGTGCCGTGGGGGGCCCCGGACCGCAGAGCCTAACTCTGAGTCTCTCCTGTTGCCAGGAGGGTACTAACCTCTGTTCGGTAGGTTCGGCCCATCATCCCCATGGCGTCTAGGGCTGCGAGGCTGATAATCGGCCCTATTCTGCCTCTGTTGCGGGGGATTACCCCGACCAGCTTGGGATGGTGGCTGCACCTCAGGGTCCTGTGGGACATCGTCATGAGGCACGTGAGGCTGCTCGGGCCTTTGCGGACTTGAAGGCTGAATCGGTGGGCTCAGATTAGGACCCCTCTGGGGTGGCCCATTCACCGGTTGGTCAGGCTGCGAGGCAGGTACAGCTTGATTTCTAGCCAACAGCAAGGCTGCCTCCAGGGCTGCCATGGCTTCTCTCTGGCGGCGATCCACCTCTGCTTGCCTTTCGCTCAACTTTGCGCGCTGCCTTTCGATCTCCTGCTGCTGCCGCGCCATAGCTTCAGCGGCGGTCTCCTGACTGGCCCTCAGATTAGCCAGTTCTTCTTGCAACGCTCCCAGAGTACTCTTCAGCGTCGCGTCATCCATTTCCTCTTCTTCAAAATCCAGTTGCGGCTCATATTCCGCTATGCTTGCAGGGGGAGGAGGAGGTGGTGGATTCGACGGTGCAGCGGCGGTTGCCTGCCCAGTTTTCTTTCCTGCTTTCGCCATTAGTTTTCTCAACAGCAATAAATCAATCTCTCAATGAAAGCACCAGAATGTTGACCCAAGATTTGGCCAACTGACACGGAGTTAAAACGTGGTTGATATAAATGAGTGTATAGAGAAGAACGCAATGACAAAAGTAAAGAAAACATAGTAATTTATAGTGGTTTGGCCCCAGGATCTGGTAACGACCTACATCCACTTAGACTGATATTGATATAAGAATCAGAAGGGTGATCAAAGAACCAGGGTTCAATGAGTTTCACACACCTCCGAAGAACGATACAGGTTTACTTGGAGAATTACTATAGTTCTGAATGATTCTAAAGCGAAAAAAGGGTCCCTTCCTCTGAGCTATCTCTTGCTATTTATAGGCTCAAGGAGGGTTACAAGGGATTGTTACAGATATTCTTCCCTGAATAATCGGATATCCAAAAGATTGTATGAGATAAATTCGGGATTCATAAAGATCTTCCCATAAAAATTGCCTTGTACACGGAACCATCGACCAGACTGGTCGCGGGTAAGAGGGCTTACCCTGCCTCTACCGTGTCTTCTGGTCGATACTCTAGCAGACGCTTCCAGGTGTCAGCCACATGTCCAGAGATTATTTGCCACGTCACCAATGCTGATTTATTGGATAACAAAACCCTTACCTCAATTTGAATTTCGACCTTTAGCTGCTTCCTAAGCAAATTCCAAACTTAATTCTCTTGATTCCCAAGTTGAGCCTCACAAAATCTTCATTTCAATGACCCACAAAATAAAATACAACTCAGCTCACTAATTCAATACTTTCAGCAAGAATTCGACAAGGTTTGGATTAAGACTTACCTTTGATCCTAGCTAAACCCTTTATGCTCTTGAGTTTCTGCTCTAATATCCTCCAAAACCAGCACCTTAGAGAGAAAGAAAGAGTGAACCACTTGGGAGAGGAAGGGAGGAGCTGAGAGTTTTCTTCTGATTATTTCCTTCTAATTCCCTTCCACATGCTCCTTGATTCAGCTGCCAAAAGGTCCAAAATACCCTTGAGCTAATTTAAATCCTTAAGTGCCTCCAAGGGCAATTCTGTCATTTCACCCAATTCCCGCTAAGTCCTCGAGTATACCTAAAGATCCTCGTTTAATCTCGATGCGTCTAAACCATTACTAAACTACTAACCGCCACTCAATAATTCCCAAAACACTTTATAATATACCCAAAATACCCCTAAGCTCCTCCCGAGCCGGGTATTTGACGCCGTTGTTACTTTCTAGCTAAACAGCTCCCTAGGACCATCTTGGATCGTGCACTGTGATTATATCACCACCCACACATGGTATCAATCACAACATATACAGATATTATATTTATGCCCTCAGTGGGCTAAAATTACAAATATGACCCTAACAACCAAATGGGGCCCACATGCATATTTAATTCACCTAAACATGCATTTCTAATCACATATTCATTAAATTCACATATTAATACAATATAACAATTATTTCCCTCTAGGCACGCTAACCAAGGCCCCAAACCTTATTAGCAAATTTGAGTCGCTACAATGTTTGGGAATTGGTTGACATTCCACAAGACTCAAAACCAATTGGGTACAAGTGGGTATTTCAAAAGAAATATCACACCGACACACATTACAAACTTTTAAGGAAAGATTATCAGTCAAAATTTTAGACAAAAAAGAAGGAATCAATAATTTTGACACTTATGTACCTGTTGCTAGGACAACCCCAATAGAAGTTCTATTTGCACTATCATAAATCTATGACCTTTATTTATATCAAATAGATGTCAAAATAGTTTTCCTAAATGGGGATCACGATGCAGAGGTATATAGGGAACAACTGAAGAGTTTTGTTCTAAAAGGAAATGAACATAAGATATACAAGTTTTTTTAAATCATTAAATGATTTTAAACATGTGCCAAAATTGTAATAACCCAATTTTTTTTATTCGAATAGTTTTGTTGTGAATGTATATTATTTTAATAAATACTAAATATGAGGTGATTGCTTAGAATTAGAGATGGTATTAATAATTAATAAAGTCTATTTAATTATTTAGGATAAGTTTACAAGTTAGAGAAACTTACAAATTACTTTAAGTAACCTTAAAATATCACCTGTAGATTTTTTGTCACATAGTATGGTGATGATATTTAATTATTATTTGGGATATAATATAGTCTAGTAGGACCATGCGGTCACATTAGTCAATTTGAATTATAATCTATATAAACTTTAAATATTAAAGAAAATTCCTTAACATCTATAATGGATAAAAATATATCCATGATGGTAGAAGATATTTTTTAATATCTTATTATTGAGTTACGGTTATAGTAGTGCGTATAAATATAGTTAGAGTAGCCTTTATTAGATAATTATTTGATATTCCTAGTAATGGAATATTTTTTAAATTGATCAAATAAGATAATAATATAGTTAGTTTAATGATAGTCACGTGAGGCTGTGGTTTTGATGCAAAGAGATGTTAATCAGTTATTAATTAAATAATAGATATTATTTTTATTATTTTATTAAGTGATATTTTTTGTCATTAGGAAGAAATGAAAGTTGAACTAATCATTCTCTATCACTTACACGATTTGGGAAGAGAAGAACAATTCATTTTGTGCTATTAAAGATCTATTAAACAATAAATTAGTTAGTTGTTGTATTTTATGTTTTAAAAGTTTGTTATGGACTCCACTTGCTATATAAGTAAGTATTGATAATTTTTGTAAACATAGAAAACAAGATTACACAAGCTTTTCCTACTCTGTTTTATATTTTGCTATTGTTGGACCCAAGATATTCGGCCCAAAGACCTTTTCTCATTTTTAGTATGATCAAAACATATCGTTTTGATCTACAGAGGCTCCGAAGACAGAAACTACGGGTCAGAGGCGGTCTGCGCCTCTGACCTCTGCGTATTTGATTTGAAACCATCTAATCTTGGGGGGAAATTCAGTTATTTCCCCCGCCAATCAGGGGTTCAGTTTAACCAACTAACCACCTTACATTTCTGTTCTATAAATATTGGATTCTTATTCAAATAAAGGGATCGGAAAAAATCTGACTTAGGCATCAAAGTATCTTTCTTGCAGGTACCCCCGACGGAGCTACAATTGTCGAAACGACCATCACCATCAAAGAAGAACTAAAAGATTAGCATTCGTTGACAGGAACCTCCAGATATAGAAGGATAAAGTTGTTGCTTTAACAAATTGGCGCTGTCTGTGGGAACCATTTGTTCCCTTTTCAACCACTTTGTCAAATCAAGAACTCTTTCCTTGTCATCAAGATCTACTTGAAACCTTGGAGCCATGCCGCCTAAGAACAGTGCAGCTCCAGGAACCGTCGCCCAGGTCGTCCCACCGATGGATGTGGGCGACCAAATGGACAGGATGTGTCGCCTGCTGGAGGCTAGCCAGCAGCGATCTGACGAAGCCATCAGGACGCTGACCGAAGCTCAGGCCATGCTCGAAGCAGAGATCGCCGAATTGCGAAAGTCCAACGAAGCTACGCGCAGAGCCCAAGACAATGAGAATCTCGACCTTGGTAGATCTGAAGTTACGATCGTTTAGATCGACTCCCCTCAGAGAACCACACACCACGTCAGAGAAGGATCCCAGGGTCCCCTACCACCCTCTCCGACCCGTCTTCACCAAGGGGCTGAGGAGAGACGGACGGTGCACTGTGAGACACATGCGTGAGCCGGTGCAGAGCCTACAAGAATAACCTAACCAGCCGCCGAGAGTGGGCCCCAATAGACCCCACAACGGGTCGTGCAAGACTCACCAGCCGAGGACCGTACCTCCTCCATCCAGTTCTTGGACAATTGAAAGAAGAGATGATGCGAGAAATGATGCAGAAGTTTTCGGATGGAAGGTCCGCTCACGCTACTGAGCACATGGATTTGGTATCAAGAACCACTGAGAAGTCACCCTTCGCAGAGTGGATTCAGAATGAGCCCAAACCGCGAGACTTCATCATCCCACCATTACCCACGTTTAATGGAAAGGGGGACCCGCTCAACCACCTGTTCTAATTTCAACAGAAGATGGCCTTAGAGGCCAACAATGAAGCCATACAGTGCAAATTTTTCTCCATGACTTTCTCTGGGCCAGCCCTGTTGTGGTTCAGGCAGTTGAAACCTGGTTTTGTCAGCAGTTTCGGTGATCTCCGCAGAGCCTTTCTCCAACAGTATAGTGCTAACCACGAGGCACCGAGAACGATGGCAGATCTCTACCGAATCGAGCAAGGGGAAAATGAACATCCAAAATCATACCTCCAACACTTCATCGACCTCGTACATCAGATCCACGATGTCGAATCAGTCACCGCAGCTAACCTCTTTGTCAAAAGCTTACAGGTGGGATCTCTCTTACACGAAAACCTCACCATGACACCACCTTATGAAATGGCTGAGATTTAGATCCATGTTGAGGGCATCTTTAGGGTCTTGGAATTTCGAGAGCGTGCACAGAAGAAATCCGCACTCATCTCCACTCCACCAGCAAATAACCCTCCTCCCCCGCCTGCAAGGGACAACAAGAGGAAGAGACAGGAAATGGATCACACGAGAGGAGGGAAAAGGCCAAGACTTAATTGAGAATCACCACGATACCCCCCTTTCGAATACACCGTCCCTTAGGAAGTCATTTACGAAGAAAACAAAGACAGGCCCATCTGGCGTGATCCGTACAAGATTACCACTCCTCCTGACAGAAGAGATAAAAATAGATTTTGCCTCTTCCATAAGGATAATGGCCATACAGTCGCCGAATGCCACAACCTGCACAATCAGATCCAGGCCCTCATGAGAAGTGGACGGTTAACCCAATATATTAAAGGGACGAGCAGACCCGTCACTTCGTAGCCCAACGTTGCTTCTGTCCCAACACCACAAGTAGCAGACTCCTTGCATACGGCCACCACAAGCTCCCAAGAGCCTTTCAAGAAAATCCCCAGGATACATGGGATTGTGGATCTCATAGAGGAACAAGAGCAGACAACCAAAATTCACAGGAGGATGGAGAAACGGGTGAAGCGATACAGATCACTAGGCCACACAGTAAACCTTGTCACTTCGGAGGACAGACGTTATCCAGCCTCTGCAATCACCGTCACCGAAGACGACTTGTGGGGAGTGAAGCTGCCCCATGATGACCCTCTAGTCATTTCGCTATAGATCGACCATTGCCAGCTGGGAAGAGTTTTAGTCGATGGGGGCAGTGGGGTTGACATTATTTTCTGGGAAGCCTTCCAGAAGATGGGACCCGAAGAAAATCAGATCAAGAGCTCTGCTGCACCAATTTTGGGATTTAACAGCCAGAAGAGGGTATACCTGAAGGGCGTTGTTCGATTAACCGTGGTAGTCGAAGAACGCACCTTGCCTATGTACTTCCTCATCGTGGACCCCATCACAAGCTACAACGCCATCATGGCAAGAAGTTGGATCCACCGAATGCAGGGAGTGGCCTCAACTTTGCATCAAGTTATGCGGTGCCACTCACCCAACGGACGGTATACCATCGACATAAAAGGATGCCAGAAGCAAGCCAAGAAATGCTTCCTTACCCTGAAAGAAATAAATGATTCTAGCACTTCCCCTCTTGAAGACAATCCCAACAAATAGCAATCACAGCGTGACTTACCAGCATGTCTCAAAGGCATAGATCTAGAGGAAGATCGCAAAAAGCCCCAGACCACCCTCGATGATCTAGAGGAAATCTGTATAGATGATGCTAAGCCATCCAAAATAGTGCTGGTAAGTACCAAACTTCCTGCAAAAGAAAAGCAGACCCTAATCCAATTCCTCAAAACCAGAATTGGAACCTTCGCCTGGTCTCCACACGATATACCAGGAATAGACCCCTCCGTCATGAATCACAGCCTCAACATATCGAACAACTTCCCACCCGTCAAGCAAAGGCAGAGGAGGTTTGCTCTTGAAATCAACCAGGCCATCCAAGAAGAGGTACAACGGATTCTAAGCATAGGAGAAATCGAAGAATGCCTGTATCCTAGTTGGCTAGCCAACCCTGTAGTGGTCCCAAAGAAAAATGGGAAAAAGAGAGTGTGCATAGACTACACAAACCTTAACAAAGCATGTCCTAAGGATAGCTACCCTCTCCCGAAGATTGATCAGATGATAGACGCCATGGCAGGTTTCGAAAGAATGAGCTTCCTTGATGCCTACTCAGGATACAATCAGATCCCAATGAAGGCAGAAGATCGGATCCATACAGCTTTCATAACAGAATGCGGCTTGTACTGTTACAAAGTTATGCCCTTCGGACTAAAGAATGTAGGAGCAACATACCAGAGGCTGATGCACAAACTGTTTTCCTCATTGCTTGGGAGAAAGATGGAAGTATATATCGATGACATGGTCATCAAATCTCAAAAAAGTTCTTCACATGTGGATGATTTAACTTAATGCTTCGACATCCTCGACACTTATAAAATGAAACTAAATCCAACTAAGTGTGCCTTTGGGGTGTCCTCTGGATAGTTCCTAGAAAACATGGTCAGCCAGAGAGGCATCGAGGCCAATCCAACCCCAGATTGCATCACTTTCAGAGGTCAAGGAACCCAAAACTGTCCGGGGCATCCAGGCTCTGACAGGCAAAATTGTAGCATTAAACCGGTTCATATCACGCATGTTCGATCGTTGCCAGCCCTTTCTGCAATGCATTAAGAAGTCTACAAACACCACCTGGGGGACAGAACAAAATAAAGCGCTCGAAGAACTGAAAGCCTATCTGAGCTCTCCTCCTATACTGAGTTCTCCCATCCCCAACGAAGACCTATTCCTGTACCTATCTGTCTCGCACTTTTCCGTGAGTTCTGTGCTCTTTCGAGAAGACGCGAGCCGATAGAAGCCAGTGTTCTACTGTAGTAAGATGCTACTAGACACTGAAACTCACTACAGCATGATGGAAAAATTGGCACTCGCACTCATTACAGCAAAGAAGAAGCTACGACAATATTTTGAAAGCCATACCATCATTATATACACGAACTACCCACTGAAGAAAGTGTTGAACAGACCCGATCTCTCTAGTAGATTATCCAAATGGGCAATTGAACTCGGGACGTATGATATATGATTCTCGCCACGAAAAGAAAAAAAGGGCCAAGTACTTGCTGACTTCCTAGTCGAGATACAATCTTTTACCCCAGATACCTTACCTGAACTGCTGGAATCTGAAGTTGACTGGGTATGGACAATGCATACGGACGAAGCCTCCAATTCTCAAGGAGCTGGGATTGGCATCGTATTGGAAGCACCCTCCGGGCTAAAAATTGAGGAAGCCATCCGCCTAAAACAATTTTCCACGAGTAACAAGGCTGAGTATGAGGCTCTAATTTCTGGCTTAGAACTGGCACGAGACATGGGCATTAGACAATTAAAGGTCAGAGGGGATTCAAAGCTCATGATAGAATCATAGGCTATAACTTTCTCATTCTGCATCAGCACGCAGCCTAATCCCATCCTCGATGCATCACAGTAGACCACAAACTTTCCTTCCTCCGAAGGAAGACTCAACACAGGTGCAGAAATAAGCCGTTGCTTCAATTCTTGAAAGCTGTTCTCACACTTCTCTGTCCAAACAAACTTCTGATTCTTCCTTGTCAACTCAGTCATCGGTGAAGAAATCTTTGAGAACCCCTCTACAAACCGCCTGTAGTAACCGGCCAACCCAAGGAAACTTCGCACCTTCGAGGCATTCATCGGCCTCAGCCAATCCCTAACTGCTTCTACCTTGGACGGATCCACCTTAATCCCTTCTGCCCCTACTATGTGTCAAGGAAAGTCACCTCTGGTAACCAAAACTCCCACTTCTTAAATTTAGCGTACAACTGATGCTCCCTCAACCTCTGTAAAACATGTCGAAGATGCTGCTCATGTTTTGCCTCTGAACTGGAGTAAACCAAGATGTCGTTGATGAAGACAATAACGAACTGATCCAAGAAGTCCTTGAACACCCTGTTCATTAAGTCCATAAAAGCTGCTGGGGCATTGGTCAGACCAAAAGACATAACCAAGAATTCATAATGTCCATACCGTGTCCAAAAAGCCGTCTTCGATATATCCTCATCTTTGATCCTCAGCTAGTGATAACCAGACCGAAGATCAATCTTTGAGAACACCGTCTTACCCTGCAGCTGATCAAACAAGTCATCAATCCTTGGTAGAGGGTACTTATTCTTGATGGTCAACTTATTCAATTCCCGGTAGTCTATACACATCCTCAGAGTTCCATCTTTCTTCTTAACAAACAACACTGGAGCGCCCCATGGAGAATAATTAGGCCTGATGAATCCCAAATCCAGAAGTTCTTGCAACTGTATCTTCAATTCTTGGCGCCATTCTATATGGTGTTCTAGATACTGGTTCTGTCCCCGGTGCCAATTCAATCTCAAACTGAATCTCCTTGTTCGGCGGCAACCCTGGCAGATCCTTAGGAAATACATCTAAAAACTCACACACTAATCTGGTCTCTCCCGGCCCTGTCGGCATAACTCTAGCAGTATCCACTACACTGGCCAGAAAACCTATGCATCCCCCGTGCAACAAGTCTCTGGCTCTCAATGCCGAAATCATAGGTACGCAGGGTCTAGACACCGCACCCACAAAGACAAAAGGATCCTCGCCTTCAGGCTCAAAAGTAACCATCTTCTTCCTGCAATCAATCGTAGCTCCATATCCTAACGTCGCTAACGACTCTCAAGTTTCTGATTATGCTTCTCAAGTTGCTGATTATGCTTGAGTATGACGTCCCATTTCAGGTGGCACTTGCCCGGACATTTGAGAAGATGATGATGAAGGTCCTGCCCTCTACCTGTCGATTGCTTTTATCCTAAGCAACGTCCCAAACCCTTTCTTATAGCGCGAGCATGACCCAAGGACATCAGTGACAATGGCCATATAAGGTGAGAACTCATCGTCCTCATTATTGCCAACATAAGAAGGAATAAATGATTCAGCGACCATACTCTGCGATGCTCTGTGCTCGGTCATCTGAGTCTGCACAATAAAAAACATACATATTAGATTCCAATATAACATTAAAAGAAAACCTAACTTAGAAAGAAAATAACTAAACAATATGAACATTTCTAAAAGTAAAGTTATCAATTATATAGTTTCAAAGTATAACTTTATTATCTATCTGCCAACATCCCATCATTAATGACTGCAGACCAGTGATTGGAAAAGAATGTAATTAATTTTGTTTCTGTATCTGGGAGCAAATGAGCTATGTTAATTTGGTCAGCAAAATCCATATCTAAATAAAAAAATATGTGGATATTGATGACATGTGTGGTAAAAGCAGTTAATTCCATTAATGGGGAAATTTACGTCTCTAAACACACACACACATATATATAAAAAATATCTGCATATTTTTATTGAGATATGAATTTCCATGACCAAATTATCTTAGCCCATAAGCTCCCAAATACGGGAACAACATTAGTTATGTTCTTTTTCTATCTTGGTCCACAATCATTAATCATAAAGATATTGGCACATAGATCATAAAGTTTTAATTCTTATAAATTTAATTAATAATTATTAAGTAGTTACTAATTGACACCAACCAATTAATGATTACTATTTATTAATTATTTACTAAATTCTTAGTTTTTTTAACTAAACTTTAAGTTAAATGATATTAAATTTTTAAATTAATACACACTTAAATTTGTTAAGGTTAGGCAACTTACATATTTCGCCGCTGCTTCATCGCTAATCCACTTATCCTTCTTCCTGTGGAGCTGCTTGAATGTGTTGATCATTCTCGAAAACTGGCTAGTAGATGGGTTGATCTAAAATAGATAAATTATTAGAACACTGTATTCCCTATAACATTTTTGTTACCATAAAGATGTCAATTATTATAACTTACGTTATCATAAACATGTGCAACGATGGATTTGGAATTGTGTCTTCCTGGTATGGTCATTTTTGCTCGAGCCTTTATTTCTCTTTGATATATACTTCAAATAGAAAATAATACTCATTAATTCAGGTTGTAAAATTATAATGAAACATTAATTTAAAAACTAAACTATACTTGTTGAGAATCAGAAGCCCAATAATCTCATAGTTCAATGTAGAATACTTTTTGCAACTCGGGTATAATTGACTTGACATCTCCTTGAACAAATTGTCGTACTTGTCACGATAGTTAACATCATCTTGGGGAGGATCATGAAAGTTTCCAGCGGGAGTGTTATCTTCTGTGTAAACATCCTCAAGGATATCTACCATCTCATCTCTATCCTCATCTCGTACTACATCTGGTGGCGACGACATCGACTTTCCATGGTAATGCCACACTTTGTACGACAGTATGATGCGATTGTTGAATAAATGCATCGAAATTGCATGCAGAGACTGGAAGTTAACATTCCCACATTTCTTGCGCGGACAACTAGTCAAACCCCGATTGTTCACTACATTTTGAGCAAGTTTGATTAACCCATTAACACCATTTCTATACTTTGGTGACCAACTATTCCTAGCACTCATCCAGCTTCTGTCGCTCGACATCTTCAATAAAAATAATTAAGAAAACATTAATAATTATCGTAAATTGAGGGAAATGATAGTCATAATTTCATGACTCACTGTCTCCCTAATTATCACTATTTGATAATAATATCCTATCTTTGGCAAAAATAATTATTTATAATTACCAAAGAAAATGTAATTAATTATAATCTCTTATGCAAGAAATAATTTTTATGTTTTATGTAATATTTTTTTGGCTTATGAGTAAATTAGTAATTTTATGTTTCAATTAAGCTTTTAATTAATTAATTTAAATATTATTTTTAATATAGTTTAATTATTTCTTGATTAAATTTATTAACTATTTAATTAATTACAATATAATTTATTATTTATTAATTTCATTTTATAATTACAATTGAACTATTACTTATTTTTATTTCTTAATTAATTTTTTTTATCATTTTTACTATTTTTAATTCTAATTAAACTTTTACATATTTATTTAATTAATAATTATAATTTTCAATTAAAATTTATTAATGTTTAAATTAATTATTTTTTACAATTAAGGGCATTTTCTTAACTTTAAATTTTCATTCCAATTTAACATTTATTTTTTATTTGTATTTTATTATTAAGGAGACATTTTTTTTTGATCAAGAAGAAATGATAACTTCATTAATCAAACCAACAGTACAATCAATACATCAGTAAGACAACAACAAGAGGCTAAGCTACAGCCACTCCAATACAACCAAACACCAGTAACCGAAACAAAATACAAAACAAACTAGAAACACTACCTACAGAGGCTAATAACAACAAGCCTCACCAAACTAGCCAAAACATCAGAAAAACTGAGAAGCTAACAGACCAGCTAAAACTTCAAGCTGTTGCATCAAATTGAGATATAAATCGATGCTCCTTAGCAGAAAGTTTATGCTTTTGAATACTGAACAGCCGATGACGAAGAACAACCTTAATATCCGCAGCTATACTCATTGCAGATTTAGAAGATAATTCAAATATGCAATTGTTACGATTTCTCCAAATGCTGTAAACAGAAGCAGCTAGAATCATAATTGCAATCTGATGAATGAACACAGACTTCCTGCTGGCTAACCAAACTCTCCAACTGTCAAACTCAGCAGGCCAACCATTCCCATCTAACCAGTCACATACATGAGCCATCACCTGCTTAGACAATGAGCAATCAAAAAAGAGATGGGCATGGCTCTCATCAACCTCACCACAAACAGGGCATAAAGGAGATTCTATATGCACTTTGAACCGACTTAGATTGTCAAGAGTAAGTAGATGAGAATTAACTACTTGCCAAAGTAGGAACCTATGCTTAGGTAGAGATAGCTTACACCAAACAGCCTTGTAATAGTCCACCTGCTGAACCTGAAGAGAGTTGGAATAAATTCTGGTAGGACAAAATTTTCCTGAAGCACTAGCAGCCATTATCTCATCCCTGCTATATTTTCCCCTAAGCTTACACAACTTACGCCAGTACCAGCTGGTATCTGGGGGAACTTTATAGGACCAGAAGTCAGCTCCTTTTAAATAAATGGAGTTTATCCATTTCACCCACAGAAGATCAACTTTCTCAGATATAGCCCAAATAAACTTGGCCAAAATAGCATTGTTCCATTTTTGACCATTTCTGAATTTGAGCCCCCCTAGAGCCTTAGGCAAACAAACCTTATCCCAAGAGGCCACATGAATATTACATCTATTCCCATTGACTCCCCATAGGAACCCACGACAAAGTCTCTCAATTTCCTTTATGATGCTTTGGGGAAGCACAAATATACTCATCCAATAGTTCCTTAATCCAAAAAGAACCGAGTGAATCAATTGCATTCTACCGGCATAAGACAGATGCCTACTAGCCCAAGTGTGAAGATTCCTCTTGATTTTCTGAATAATGACATCACAGTCCTCATGCTTCCACTTGGTTGGTCTCATTGGCACACCAAGATACTTTAGGGGAAAAATTCCCTCTGACAGATTCATTTCAGCAGCCAAAATCCTTTTTCCAGCCTCCGAAATGCCTCCAAAATAAATCTGGGATTTGTTCTCATTTAAGTGCAATCCAGTGACAGAACCAAACTCCCTAAGCAGCCCCTTTATCACCTGAACTGAGGACAAAGAACCTTTACAGAAAATAAGCAAGTTGTCAGCAAAGCATAAGCTAATAAGCTTGAGGCTCTTACACATGGGATGAAATCTAAAAGCTGAATTCTGAGCTGCAAATTGGAGGCTACGGGTCAGATAATCCATCACTAGGACAAATAAAAGAGGAGAAATCGGATCCCCTTGGAGAAGACCCTTTGCACCTCTAAACTGGCCTTGAATCCTGCCATTCAATATTAGGGAATATGAAGTTTTGCACAGGCAAGTCATTATCCAACCTATAAATCTAGCTGGGAAGCATAGAGCCTTTAATAGCTCCTCAATAAACCTCCAATCAATTGTATCATAGGATTTACTAATATCAATTTTTATCGCACATCTTGGGGAAACAACCGATCTAATATAGTGCTTAATAATATCTTGATAGATTAGAACCTTATGAGCAATTGACCTTCCTTGTATAAAAGCTACTTGGTTAGGATGAACCAAAACAGGAAGCACTTTACCTAAACGACTACAAAGAAGCTTTGAAACACATTTGTAGAGTGTAGTGCAGCAAGCAATCGGTCTATAATCAACTGCTCCATTCGAACTATCCACTTTAGGAATCAAAGACAAAGATGTATTCAATAACTCCTCAGGTATGATCCCTGTTTCAAAGAAGTTCTGAACAGCATTACTAATCTCACCTCCAATTTCCGACCACATCTCCTTAAAAAACACTGAACCATATCCGTCTGGCCCCAGAGATTTAATACTAGAAATGCTGAACATTGCCTCCCTGATCTCCTTATGCGTGAAAGGACTCAGTAACATAACCTGTTGATCCAAAGACAGCTTATCCCCCATTGCAATATACATCTTGTTTATCTCCTTGGTGACAGAACTGGGACTTCCCATTATTCCCCTAAAATGGTTCAAAAAGTGAGACACAACTTCAGGGTAACTATCTATTACTCTCCCTTGCTCATCAACATAGGTAGCTATTCTATTAGCCTCCTTACGTTTCTTCAAACAAGCGTGGAAGAATGCCGTGTTCATGTCCCCCTGTCGCAGCCAATTAATTTTGCTTCTTTGAGTCAAAAAGCTATGGTACATTTTCTCTTGAATTCTGAATTCTTCTGATGAAAGCTTGACCCTGTCTTGGATTGTAACATTATGAGGCTGAAGTTGAGCTTGGAACATTGCTTCCTGATAGGCAATTTTGGCTGATTGAAACTTAATTCCTAAATCCCCAAAACAGTCCAAATTAAACCTCTTCAATTTATGCTTTAATCTCATTGACTTAAGATAAATAGCCTTCAGCCCTCTTCCTTTCAATAGCTGCCTCCAGTTGTCTAAAACCAACTGCTTAAAATTCCTATGCTCTGTCCAAAAATTGTAAAATCTAAAAGGCTTAATACCCAAATCCTCCACAGGAAAAATAGAAATAGTACACGCACAGTGATCAGAATAAGACTCCCATTTAAAGACAGCAGTGGTATTAGGAAATCCATCTAACCACTCCTCATTTATGAACGCATGATCTATTTTAGAGTAGATTCTAGCATCCCCATCTTGATTATTAGTCCAAGTATAATACGAACCCGTACTCTTAAGAGCTTCCAGATTAGACAAAGACAGCCACTGAGATGAATCAACAATTTCTGTAGAAGACACTGATTTTCCTCCATTCCTTCCTCTAGCTGTAAAAATTGCATTAAAGTCCCCAAGAACCGTCCAAGGGTTAGCCGAACAAACTATTTGAGTTAAACCATTCCATAAAGTCTTCCTCTCTTCCAAAGTATTTCTGCCATAAACAAATGTAATATTAAAGGAGCTTTTGTGACCTGCCATTTTAACTAGGCAGTGAACAAATTGAGCATTCTCCTCTAATACACTTACTTTGACAAACACTTTCCTCCATATAATCAAAATCCTTCCCTCAATCACCGGACTAGTATAGTAATCCCAGTTCCTAAATTTATTATCCATTACTTCCTACACTCTACTAACCTTCATTTTATTTTCTAAAATAGCTCCAATTCCAACCTTATTCTTACTACAGGTATCTAACACAGCTTCTTGTTTTTTCGGGTTATTCAATCCCCTGATATTCCAGCAAAGTATATTGCAACTATCCATAAGAAGTTTGCAAATTACCCCTGTCAGCTACTATTCCCTCTGCCTGTTCCTAAAGTACCCCAAATACGTTTGCCAAATTCTTATTCTGTACCTCATCCTTATGACTATTCACACTACTGTTTCCACCCCTTTGACCACTTCTATACAGACTCCCTGGTCTCTTAGGCGTGTGCCACTTGCTCTTCGAATCTTGTCCCTTATCAGCTTTTAAATCCTCAACCATCTCCTTGTTACTTGAAGATTGACCCTAACTAGCCACAGTATTCACAACCTGATCTGATGCCTTAGCCGTTGTTGAAGACTCTACCTGATTAGTCTTCTCCTTTTCCTGAACCTAAGAACAACTAGGCTCAGTAACCTTTGGGTCCAACTGACCCTTCTGGTTCTTGCGACAGTCAGTGATAACATGTCCATAATTTCCACAATTTTTACATTTGACTGGTAACCACTCATACTCCACCCCTTGTTCCACAAGTTGACCAAATTCATTCATGTAATGAATAATTCTAGGAGGATTATCTGAAAGTTCCATCTCCACCAGCACTCTAGCAAACTGTACTCTAGTTCTCTCTTGAGTGAACTTATCAACCATTATCGGCTTGCCTATAGTGCTCACTAGAGCACTAAGACAATTGTTGCCCCAATATTGAAGACCAAGGTCATGCAATTTGATCCATAACGACACTGAGTGGACCAACCGAATCGCATTTAGATCTGTTGTCCAAGGTCGAACAATCACCGATTTTCCATCAAAATGAAGACTACCATTTTCCAACACATGACTACGTGTAGCTTCATCGTTAAATTTTACCATTACCAGACCCATGGACATTCTTGCAATTTGAGCAATCCCCAGGTGACCCCAAACTCTCTTGATGAAACCTTAAAAAACCGGCAGTGGAGGGTTAGCCCCAAGCACCATACAAATGACAGCTGAGTCCCAGTTAGCTGACTCGATTCTTACTTCATCCTCATCAATCATTGCAATCCTCTTTCCATCCTTAATTAGAGGTTCAACATAGTCTAATTTCTGATCACCGAAGGATAGCTTACTCGTATTAAACTGATTCCAATGCTTTTGTGCCGATGATTGATAGTCTTCACTTTCTGTTTTATTCGCCCAGCTAGTAGAAGATGACCCAGCTATAATCGGGTCCCCATCTTGAACAATCTCATTCTTAGCCTTTCCCAAATATGGCTCCGTTCGTGTTTTACCCTGAACCTGGGTATCCCCATCGCTGACTTCCTCTTCCCTCACCTCTTCTGATGGAGCTTTCAAACTTTGGATTGAAGGCAGACCGTGATCATCAGCTCTAGTCACCGGTTTTCTCACAGTTTTCTTCTTCTTCGCCATGGGAGAACACGAGAGAAAACCTACCCTTTTTTATTAAGGAGACATTTTATTAACTTTATTTTTTAATTGTTATTTATTTAATTTTTTCTACCATATTATATATTACTAAATCTGATTTATGCTTATTTTAAAAAAGAAAACCAATTGTTCTCTTAATAATAAGAAAAAAATATTTTTAATGCTAATAAAATAAACTTTAATTTTATAAAATTTTGGGTAGCATAACATTTAAAAATTAGACTACCAAAAAAAAAAAAAAATTTAAAACAGCCAATACAACATCAAAACACATATTAATTACATACATACACATTTTAAACATAGAAAAATTCATAACAAAAATAAAACATTAAATTTAAAATCTAATTTTTTTAAAAAAAAATCACAATAATCAATTTTACCTATAACTAAAAATCTGTTTTTTTTTATAAATAAAAAAAGTTTTTCAATAAATATTACTAATATCAATTAAAAACATAAAAAAAATTATAGTAGAGGCACTAGGGGCTCGACACTCTGAGCTCGGGGCTCGGCAGGTGAGGCACTTGGCGCTCGGCAAGGGACTACAAAAACAGAAAAAAGTTGACCAAATAAAAAAAATCAAATGTGGAAGGAGACTAACCTCTTATAGTGGTGAATGGCAGAGGTGCCTCATGGAGGTCGGCTTAGAGGAGGGGGGGGGGCTTTTGGTCGGTGTGGAAAGAGAAAGAGATGAGAGCGAGGGAGAGAGGCAGTGACTCAGTGGTGACGAGAGGGTGGAGAGAGAGAGAGAGAGAGAGAGAGAGAGAGAGAGAGAGAGAGAGAGAGAGAGAGAGAGAGAATGAAAGAAAAGGAAAGTTGGGAGGAAAGGGTGGTGTGGTGCTGTTTTATTTCATTGACTTTTGCCGGCGCGTTTCATTGCACTAGAAAAAGTTAAATTTTGTGCCGGCATAAGTGGCCTCGATGCCCTAATTGAAAATGACGTCATTTCATTAAGAGGGACCTTTATCGGTGCAAATTTAACCTTTGCCGCCGCAACGAAACGCATCAACAAAAGTCTGCCAAACTACCAAATTAACTAGGTGGACTTTTGCCTATGCATTTCACCTAAAATGCCGGAAAAAGTCCCAACGGTAATAAAAACGTGGGGCTTTTTCCGGCGTGTTAGGTGATATGCGCCAACAAATGTTCCTTTGGTGTGGCTTTCAAAATGGACTCGGCGGGAATTTTCCCACTAGACTTTTGCCAGCGCGTTTAGACATTACGCTGCAAAGGTCACTTTTTGCCGGCATAAAAAAGCGTTGGGAAAAGTATTTTCATGCCGACAAAAGTATTTCATTTTTAATTTTTATTTTTAGATTTTTTAAAAAAGAAATGCAGTTATCCGGGCACAATAATCGAAACATTTATTGTTTCTAAACAACAAAATTATAGTTAAAATAATTAAGGTACCGATACTTTTGGGTGTTATATCGACTGCAGCGATACATACATGATCGGTAAAATAACGCACACAAGTATACATGATCGTGACAAGTAATAATTTCCGTAAGAACGGGATCGTCCCACAGAGACTACTAATCAATTACCAATAATTTACTCTCGGTTTCTATTTGACGATCAAAATTCAGATTAATTAATAAGCTAATAGTAAAAACTAAAGTAAGCAAAGCAATAGTAACGAGTAATTCAAGAATAAAGACCTAGGGTATTAATTTTATCAACTAATTCACTTGTTAATTTAACTATTTCAGCACAATTCAATCTTCTAATTCTATCTTAATAGTGGGTTATCAAAGGCGATCTCAATTCTGTATCAAGATAAAAAGAATTCAACCTATATGCAAATCTTCTACATATCTGTGACAGATTTCAACACATAGCAGGCATTAAACATCATAACCCTAAAAGATACACAAATCATGTAGATACTATCGTCCTATATGCAATCTATGTCTCAGCGACTATAGAATATTTAACTCTCCCCTCTCGGATCTCGAATTAAAATCATAAATCCAATAAATGGCCAGTAAATTGTAAGCATTAAACACAAACCAGTAGATATTAAGAAAAGAAGAAGAATACAATTGCACTTAATAGAAAATTAACAAGATCCAAAGTGACTACATTAAACCCTAGAGAAAAAATGTTTAGTTCATGGCAAGCATGGCTAACACAATAAAGATAAATGTCATCGTCCTTAACATCCAAAGCTTGAAAGAAATTAAAGAACAAGAAAAGTGCAGGAATAAGGCTTAGGAGTCAAAAGCTTTCTAAAATTCGTAATTAAAACCCTCATTAAAAACCTAATCACTAATGTTTTTAAACCTAAATCGTGTTTTCTTCTCTTCAGGGAAGCGCGCCACGATCCTTGCTTATTCATGCTGTGGCCTGTGTCTTCAAAGTGCTCAAGGAGGTTTGCGCCTCCGTCTTCAAGCACCGCGTCACTTAGGTGACCATGCCATGACCCATGTGCGTGCCTAGATTTTCCGTTGCTCTCTGCCACTCTTCAAGCAGCGACCCTAAAGGGCATGCCACGACATTAATTCACTCTAGGCTTGGGTAGCTTCTGACCTTGCTAAAGCCGCGGCCCTTAAGCCCATGTTGCGACTCTAATTCTATTTTTTTTCTTAAAAATTTGACAATTTTTAGTCCTTCCTTCATCAAAACTTAACCAAGAACTTCTTCTAACTCCTCATTGATGCCAATTTGACTCGAACAACCACCAAAGGCTCCATTTTCCCACCATTTCTTCTTCTTTTCGCGTTTAGCTCAGGATTCATAGCACTGACCTACAACAAAGACAGACACAAGCGTAATCTTGCACAAAACAAACAAAAAGATTCAAGATTACCACTAAAACACATCCTAAAATGAAACTAAAATGGAGTTATCAAAATCCCCCAAACTTACTCTTTCCTCGCCCTCGAGCAAAGGACTTAACTCACAAAAACAACACTCAACAAGACACAACATAACTTTTAACGTGAACGTGCATGAATGTAAATCACATAATTTTCATAAAACTACTAAGAATTAATCTTAACCCAGATTTTCAGTCAACTACTATTCTAAAACACTTTAACCTGTCAACATCTAAGACAACCTAATCATGCTCAACAAATAACATAGTAAATTCATCAATATATATCGAATTTCAACCAAGCAGATAGCTAACCAATTATGTATTCCATATGCTTACTTATTTGCATTCTCCACTAATATACACCAAAACAAGCTTAAGAATCAATAGGACTTTATAGGCTTGTAATGTTAGGCTTAGTAACGATGAATAAGAAAGACTTTTTAAGCTCAAAGCTACCACAAGCACATGACCTTTTTCTACCACCCAATTAATAAACCCCCCAATAATTTCCTTTTTTTTTCTTGATCTAGAGAGAGATATATGTTTTTATTCTCTCTCTCTCTCTTAAAAAATACTAACTACACTCCCCCAAACTTATTTCTTTTTATACGTTGGGAGTGTAGTTCATATATACAAAAATATTTCTTTTTCAATTTTTGTACATATACTCTCTCTATTCTTTTTTTTAGAATCCCACTAATTTTCTCAAATGACCCCAACAAAAATCCCCACCATATTGTCATCGTGTGCATCATAATCTCTTTAAGGAAGGATTTATTTCAAGCTTTCAATTATTAGGCTTTATTAGTGGCACAAAATAAAATGGTGCAATATTAGGCTCAACAAGGGTAATCAATGGAAAATAAATTTCAGGGTTGGCAAGAAAGGCTCAAACGATCCAAAAATGGCCTAAATTATTTTTCCAAACAAGCATGATGTATTATTTCGCCTCAAATAAGAAATAAGCAAGTTCTAGAATTTAAAAATTCCCACTCAAAAATTCACAAATCCATTCAATATGCATCAAGAAATTCAACTGTACAACTCACAGAGCATGAAAAGGTTTTCTAAATATGTTGGCACACTAAAGTGAAATACAAAAGCAGTTAACCAATTACATAAGTTTTCATGAATTCATTTTCTTTGAATTATACCATCTATTGTTCACTTTATCTTCATTGGCAATCATGGTTCACAATAAATTCACATTAGACTCAAACTTAAACTCAAAATGACATAAAACAAAACAATGATGCACAACATATTCATAAACACAAAAACACAAATATACACATACAAATACTCTAAAAACGGACACAAACAACAGACACACAAATTTTTAATTTCCTCCCCCAAACTTAAACTAAACATTGTCTCCAATGTTTATAAAAGTTAAGGAAAGAAGACTTACTTGCTATGAATCATCTCAAAATGGTGGTGGCTCATTAAACGGCCACCACTGAGGTAGATATTGATAGAAAGTCCGGTCCACCTCATTGTTGGTCATGCGAAACAGAACTTCACTATCCTGGTCCACCCGCCCCATCGTGTAGTCATGGAAAGCACTCAAGTACTGGTGAGTGTGTTGTCCTTGTCTAATAATGTAATCAAGGCGGACGGTGTTCAAGTCGCTCGGTGGTTGTAACACCAAATATGGTGGTTGCTCTCTTCCGACTGCCTCCTCATCTGGCTGTGGAGCATTCACATTAGCCTGGGAATTTGCTTGTTCTCCTTCCTCCTCAACTTGTGCCCTTCGAGGTCATGGTGTTGGAGGCTCCACAGAAGGTGGCTGAAAACTATGCATGGTGGATCGAGAAATAGGCCCCATACCTGTAACGCCCTAGATAGCCAAGACCGCTACACTGTGTACTTATAAAGTGCAAGACTTGCTAATCAAGTCATTAATTTAAAAATGTGTCATTAGTTTAAGTGTTCTAGGGTTAAAAGACATTTTGGCCTCAAAAGATACATTTTATAAATTATAAACACTTTACAGAAGGGATCCCCAAAAGATTAGTGTTTAAAAACTGGTTTGCAAAATTCAACAGTTAAAAGTAAACATTAGCCATACTAAGGCAAAATACAAGGTTCTGGTCCTCTTGTCCCTGTAATCTCCTCAACCGTGGCAGCTGAGCGGCCTGCCATGTACATTCACCCTGCAGAGCTCTCCAATCAGGGCTGATCGATCTTGCCTTTGCCTTTACCTGCACCACGCAACACCCGTGAGCCGAGGCCCAGCAAGAAAACAACATACACGACATATACAACAATCTCAAATAGATGTTTTAGTAAGCATTTTCAATCACTCAATCCATAGCATATAAGCATACTCCAAGGTACAAACAACCTCATTTACACTTAGATTATTCAACAATCTCATCTATAGCCAAATACAACATTCAATTTACACAAATACTAGGGCCGACACCTTAGGCCGCACCCTCTGTTTAACCCACTGACTCCGGACCGCTTAAACCTAGCTCAGTGCATAATAAGCTATCCTCGGATACCAGTGTCCGAGCCGTGCCAATCGCACAAGTTAACCGTGGCATGCTTAGGCCGTCGGTTTACAATTTACATGGCATAATACCATTCTTTCAATCATATATATTAGTGAGCCCTTAGTCCCGTTCAAATATTCAACCAGGTGTAGTTTTCTTACCTTTAATCTTCACAGTTTTGGATTACAAGCAACACCCCTCAAGCACAATCCGTTCCTGAGCCTAAGCCTTTATCACCTAGTCACAACCAAAGTATAGGGTCTCATTAAAACTCAAGTTAGGGTTTCCGGTCACAAAACTAACTTCCGGGAAAATAAATCCCACCAAGCACGGTGGTGGAAGGCTTGATCTAAGTCCTTAAAAACCCCAAAAGATCAAGTAGACAACCAAGGGCTGCGGCCCTTGAAGCTTAGCCGCGGTCCAAGCCTCAAAATAGAACCAAGGTCACCCTAGCAAAGACACACGCCGCGGCCCTTGCATGGGCGCTGCGGCGCTCACCCCTGGCCGAGCCTCCTTGGCTCATTTTCAACCTAGGGCCGCAGCGCTCTAGAACAGAGCCGCGGCCCTTCCTTTTGAGCCCAGACAACCCACCATTTCAAAGCTCAAAACCTCAGCCAAAACCACCCCTAAACTCCCTAATTCAAGACCCAACATTACCACAACTTATTAGACAACTTATGCTACACCATTCAACAGAATTTCAGCTCAATAACCCATAGAAATCCCACTTTCAATCCTTGAAACTCTAAGAACATAAACACCCAATTTTAATCAGTCAAAACTCAAACTCAAATCATCAATTCATGAAACAAAGCTTACCTTCTTGATAGAACCCTTCCTCTAACCAAAACCCAGCTGATTCTCACTTGATTTCCCAGCTCAATCCCACCTTAAACAATAGTTGGACAACACCTCAACAACCAGTTGATACACATACTTAAACTTGAGAAAAACACATGGATTAACCCTTACCTTAACCTTGATTTAGTCCTTAATTGTTTACTGAGCTAACCCTCTAAGTTTCCCCTGAATTCCTCCAAGTTTCTAGCAATTCTTTAGCTCCAATTCCCCAATTTTCCTCTATTTTTTTCCTTGAGTGTTTCTAATTTAGTTTCCTTTGTTTTTTTTTTCTTGAGAGTGACAGAGAATAAGCAGCTAAGGGGAAGAAGATAAAGTCGGTCTAATTCTTTCTAAAGGCTTCCTAGGTTTGTCTTACTTGTTAAGTTAATCCCAAGGCTCGGGGTGCCGGAACCGTCCCCGAGGCCAAAACGGTAAAATCCCCCAATATTCCCGCCTAGACATCCTAACCTCAAATATATCTCCATATATTTATTTTCATGACCCGATAGTCTAAATCACTACCCGATACCTAAAGTACCCCTGACTTGTCCAAAGTCATATTTTAAGTCCCGTTGTGACTTTTCCTGCTATCTGACCCTAGGATTGTCTCAAGTTGTGCTCTGTGAACCTGCCCACATAATAATGTGGTTCTCACATATATCACATATTTATTTCATATTATCACATAATATCATTAATTATCATATAATCATCATTAATCACATATTTACACATTTAAGTCAATAATATTCACTCTAATCCCATTTATGCCCTCCTGCACACTAATCAAGGCCCTTAAGCCTTATTAGCGAATTTGGGTCGTTACAATACCTTTCATATAATAGACACTTGGGTACACCGGCACCTCCCATACCTCACACAGGTCTGTGATCATAGACCCATGTCCCAATCCAACAGTAGTATGGATACGGCACAAATCACGAATACTGGGCCGTATCACTTGCCCAATATCCACCGAGAGCCCCTTCATAATGGCATATATCAATAAGCACCAGTCAATCCCAACATCAGATAGGTGAATATTAGGCATAAGCCTAACATTCACGAATAACATCCAAGCGCAGGCTACTCTATTCATTCGGTATCTCTTAAAAGTCTTTGGCTGCCCCTCTTGCATCAAAAATTGGGATCCATGAATACCCAAAGTTTCATTCACATCATCCCAATCAATATTCCAGGAAGTGACCAACAGATGGTATTCATCCTCCTCCCTTGGTATCATCGGTAAGCCATACAAAGCATCAATATTGTCCACATCACACTCCACCTCAATCCCCCTAAAAAACACCTTCCTATTCCTAGAACTCGGAAAGTTGGCATAGAATTCATATACCATTAGATAGTTGACCTTGGTCATTTGCTTGTCCACAAAAGTCTTCCAATTTCTCCCTTGAATTTCCTGTCTAATAGTCTCATAAATGTAGTTTTGGAAGGGAGAATCCTCATATTCCATACCTTTCTCCTTAATGAGTCCCTGTAGATAACACTTTTGATAATGCTCAAAAGCGTCCTTATTGATGAACCTTGAAGAATCATACTCAACCAGAAGGGGTAGTTGTGGAATGGGCTCGGGTAGTGGTTATGGTTGGTGGGATGTGGAAGCACTGTTATTTTTCTTGGTAGTGGCTGCCCTAGATGGGTTCTTCCTAGTGACCATATCTCAAAATTTTGGTATTAGGGTTTAAGAAAATTGGGCAGCGCCTCCCCTTAAAAATTGATGTCCCAAAATTACCCAAGACAGAATTTCCAATGAAAGTGGATGATAATAAAACTTGCCCTTGGAAGACTAGAACCCTTAATGTAGACAAATCTTGACCCAATGTATGTCTTCCCCCAAACTTCCTCCTTCTTCAAATGTAGAGATTTGATGAATCCTAGGGCTAGGTTGATGGATTGAAGGTTAGGAATGGTGAGAAATTCGTAATTGATGGTTGAGTTGAAGAACTTTGGGAGTGGTTGTTGGATTTTTAGAGAGATTGGGGAGAAATTACGATGACAGAATGGGTTAGAGGAGTGAGAATGAGAGATACTGAGAGAAAAATCCGTAGAGAGAGGAAGTAGTTTTGAATTATGTGGGAAAAAATGAGGGAAAGGTTGGTTTATAGGCTGATATGGGGGCACGCTGCGACCTGTGCTTTTCTAAGCCGCGAATCGCCTAAAATTTTTTCCCAGAAGCCGCGACCCTTAAAACTCCATGGCGCGGCCCGTGTCACCCCTTGAAAATCCACCACTCTCTGACTTTGGCAAGTGCTGCGATCCTAATGAGCATGCCGCGACACTAATTCCCCATAAAAAGTCCCCTCTTCTCTGACTTCGCCAGGGCCGCAACCCTAAATGAGCATGCCGCAGCCTTAATTCCCACTTTCATTTTCTTCGATCTTGACATTTCCAGAAATCACGACTTAGCTAAAGTAAGTCACGACTTGGCCTCCACACAAATTTTTTTCAGTATATTTTTTTTCACGATTGTTATGGATCCTAAGTACAACCTCATTGAAACTTGAGAAAAATAAACATTGCAACTAAAAATTAAAACTTAAAACCCAAATTGTTCCAACAAAACATAAAGCATAAGAAATAAAAACATAGGAATGCTTCCTACAACACTATCTTTTACTTCTTTTAGCCGGACAGTGCCTTCCCTTCTCAAAGGGGTCTTAAAATCACTACAGACTTTCCCTTCTTTACTTAGCCCTCAATATAGTGCTTTAAACACTGACCATTCACCTTAAAATGCCCTGTCTTCTTGCTATGTATCTACACTGCACTATATGGAAGCGATACCACCACTGTGAAAGGTCCCGACCACCTCGATTTCAACTTGCCCAGAAATAATTTCAACCTTGAATTGTATAAGAGCACTTTATCCCCCGATTGAAAGTATTTACGCAAGATATGCTTGTCATGGAAGGCCTTCGTTTTCTCCTTATAGATTTTAACATTTTCATAAGTCTCATTGCAGAACTCTTCTATCTCCTTCAGGTCCATGAGCCTTTTCTATCCAGCTTTATACAAATCCACATTTAGTTTTTTCATAGCCCAGTATGCTCTATGTTCAAGCTCCATAGAAAGATGAAAAGCCTTCCCAAATACCAAGCGATATGGTGACATCCCTATGGGTGTTTTAAAAGTAGTTCTATATGACCATAAGGAGTCATTAAGCCTCTTTGACCAGTATTTTCTTGACGTATTCACAGTCTTCTCAAGTATACTCTTTATTTCCTTATTCGATATAATGCAGTGAAACTGTGATTGCAGAAATGACTCCCTTCATCGCTTATCATTGCTCGGGGAGTTCCAAACTGGGTAAAAAATATGCTTATGTAGAAAGTTCAATACTACCTTTCCATCATTTGTAGGAGTGGCTGCAGCTTCCACCCATTTTGATATATAATCCACAACCAAGAGTATGTATTTATTATTAAATGACGATGGGAATGGCCCCACAAAATCAATCCCCCACACATCAAATAATTCCACCTCTAGGATTCCTGTCATAGGAATTTGGTCTCTCCTAGAGATGTTCTCAGTTCTTTGACAACAATCACAACTTTTCACATATAGATTGACATCCTTGAACACTGTAGGTCAATAAAATCTCGATTGCAAGACCTTTGCTGCTATCCTAGTGGCACCAAAATGACCACCACACTTTAAAGTGTGACAATGAGTCAATATAGATTGCATTTCCTCCTCATCCACACACCTTTGAATCACTTGGTCTGCACAGTGACGATAGAGAATAAGCTCTTCCCAATAATAGTGCTTGACCTCCAAATGGAATTTCTTTAACTATTGTCTCGACATCTCTAGAGGTGGAACCTTGGCAACCAAAAAGTTTACATAATCTGCAAACCAAGGAACCCCCTCATCATTACTCACAGCAAAGAGTTGCTCATCCAGAAAATCATCATTAATTTGAACTCCACTAGCCTCATTCTCATTCTCAAACCTCGATAGGCGATCCGCTACTAAATTCTTAGCCCCCCTTTTGTCCTGGATTTCCATATCGAACTCTTGTAGCAACAAGACCCAACGAATCAAGTGTGGCTTAGCATCCTTTTTGGTCATAAGGTATTTTATTGTAGAATGGTCCGTATACACTATTACCTTATTTCCAATTAGGTAGGGTCTAAATTTATCAAAGGAAAATACTATGGCTAGTAACTCTTTCTCCGTGGTGGCATAGTTAAGTTGAGCATCATTAAGAGTCCTACTAGCATAGTAAATAGTCCTGAATACCTTATCTACACGTTTTCCCAACACCACTCCCACTGCATAGTCACTTGCATCACACATAAGCTCAAAAGGGAGATCCCAATCCGCCGACACAACAATAGGAGTAGAAACAAATTTCTCCTTCAGCGTGTTAAATGCCCTTAAACATTCATCATTAAAGTCAAACACTACACCATTCATGAGTAGAGTGGATAAGGGCTTCGAAATCTTTGAAAACTCCGTGATAAACCACCTATAGAATCCAGCATGGCCCAAAAATCTACGAACCCCCTTAACAGACACCGGTGGAGGTAAGTTTTCTATTGTAGATATCTTGGCCCTATCTACCTCAATAACATGGCATGAAATCTTGTGGCCCAAGACTATTCCTTTCGTCACCATAAAGTGACATTTCTCCCAATTTAATACCAAGTTTGACTCCTCACATCTTTTCAAAACCATCTTCAAATTAGCCAAACATCCATCAAAAGAGGACCCAAAGATTGAAAAGTCATCCATGAAAATCTCTATACCTTTTTCCACCATGTATGAGAAGATAGACATCATACATCTCTGAAACGTTGCTAGAGCATTACTCAAACCAAACGGCATTCTTCGAAATGCAAATTTTCCATAGGGGCACGTGAAGGTGGTCTTTTCTTGGTCCTCTGACGCAATGGAAATTTGATGGTACCCCGAGTACCCATCCAAGAAATAGTATTAAGGATGGCCTGCCAATCTATCCAACATCTGATCAATAAAAGGCAAGGGGGAATGGTCCTTCCTAGTTGCCTTATTCAATTTACGGTAGTCAATACAAATTCTCCACCTCGTCACCGTACGAGTTGGAATAAGTTCATTATTATCGTTCTTAACCACCGTCATACCACCTTTCTTCAGGACCACCTGAACAGGACTAACCCATGCACTGTCAGATATTCGGTAAACCACCCCTGTATCCAACCATTTAAGGATTTCCTTCCTTACTACCTCCTTCATCGAAAGATTAAGCCTCCTTTGATCATCGACACTAGGATTACTATCCTCCTCCATTAATATATGGTGCATCGCTGTTGAAGGGCTTATACCCTTAATATCCGCCAAAGTCCACCCAATAGCTAGCTTGTGAGCCCTCAACACCCTAAGTAGCTTTTCTTCTTCCACAGTAGACAACGATGCAGAAATAATAACAGTAGTGTGTTGTTCTCACCCA